>NC_033800.1:128288132-128324168 GCF_001876935.1 Asparagus officinalis
GATTTCCCCCCCCCCCATTCTTCACTTTCCCCTTTCCCTTCTTCTACCTCCGACAAAAATCGCTCCGTTTATGTCTCCGCTTCCTTTCCCAACATCATCTTTCACCCAAACCCATCATTCCGTCGTTCTTCACTACGCAAAATCGACGCTTCGTTTCCTTAGCGATGCCTCGAGAATCAAATCGTCGCCGAAGGATGGTACTTATATATAGCATGCCTCAGATTTTCATACCCAAATCCCTAATTTCCAAATCACAGCATCGGCTAATCCCTTGGCGGCGATTGGTCCGTACGCTACGAAAATCTTTCGGCGTCACTGGAGGCGAAGGTCGTCGGCGTCATCGGCGAAGGTTTGTTTACGGAAACACTTTACAAATTTTTCCATTGTAGTGAAATTTACCATATATTGCGACATTTGATTCCCTGTAAATGATCCATAATTCCTAAATGGCTTCTGCTGACCTATAATCTCTGTTTTACCTTTAATCTTTACTAAAATTGATTCATAATTGCTTTGATTTATTCCATTGGTACTCGCTGTTATTAAATTTTATTATGCAGGCTAATTATCACTATTTTGCTATCATCGATCAGGTATTAGCCAGCATTTTGTTATTTTTTTAGGTTTTATTTATTAACAAAATGCTAATGAAATTAAGAGAGCCATAATTCTGTTTTAGACCCTCCTAAAAAAATAACAAAATGCTGATTAGCTGCGTAGTTCTAATGACATGCTAATGAAATTAAGAGAGCCATAATTCTGTTTTAGACCCTCCTAAGAAGTTTTGTTTTAAAAATCAGCATTTTGTTATTTTGTTAGGTTTTATTTATTAAAAGAAGAGTAATCCATCGTTTAAAGTAGCTTTCAATAATTCTTAATTTTATCTGGAACTACCTACCTTCAGTAAGTCTCTCACTCATTTCTTTCATTAATTAGGAGTACCATGTTGAGGTTGTTTATCAAGCATATTTTACTCTTCCCTTGTGTTTAATAATTTTCTAAGTATTCCTTGAAACTTATATTTTACTCCAGACTAACTATCACCAACATGAACACGAAGTGGCTGATATATATTGGAAGTTCTTATCTACGAATTTATTCATATGCATGTGTTATATGTCTTGTGTTTATGTATCTGAGTACATGTTTGTATGGATGCATTTTGTAATGTATGCATGCATATATCTATATACATATGTACTTATGCATGCATCTGTATGAATGTATGTTGTACATGTACATATTCATATAGCTTATTCTTTTCCTTTCCCATTTAGTTGGCTTATCCTTGATATGAGAAAATCTGGAGTTAGCAGTTTGTCTGGCAGGTTGGAACTTTGCTATTTGTTAGGTGCTGTGGTTCAAATTGTGTAAATTAATCATAAACCATTCTGATGGCCTACTTAAATACATGTTTTGGGAGCATGAGTATATGCATGTAGGTACCTTTGAACATAGTATTTACATGCATATATGTATGTTCCTGTGAGTATACATGTTGTATGCATGTAATTTTTTTATTCATGCATGCCTATATATATTTTTTATTCATGTATGTAATTTTTTTTATTCATGCATGCCTATATATATTTTCATATATATAATTTTTTTATTCTTTCACGCATCTATATATTTTTTTAAGTGGTTCATACCTATGAAATTTATGCTACTTCCTTAGTGATCCAGTTATTTCGGTGGGAGATTCATTTTGGGCTTGAAACGGGAGAAACCTATGCTCCTACTCCATTTCCGTATATATCAACATAACATTGTGATGATCAAGGCACCACATAGATGTGCGTGAGAAGTAAAGCAGTTTATGGTTATGTCTTGCAGGTTGAAGGTTGATAATAATAGTTCAATGTGATAGAATACTTCTCATTGAAGTTTTATCTAAATCTTACTTTAGTGATGACTTTTGGAGATCTTTTTAGGGTAAAGTTAAAAGCATCTGAACTATGAAATCAATTCCTAATCAAACTTAATAAGCTGATTGTTGACACCATTTGACATGCAAAGAAGTCAGTACTAAAAATAGTTATTCACTTTAGCAAATTTTGGGCATATCAACATGTAAGAAAAAGGGTAAATTATCAAACTTGATGGTGTTTTAGTATACCGTGTAGAGCTAAACCAGATAGATCGGTCAACCTATCTGGTTCATTTTGGAAATGTATTGTATTTGACTTGGTACTCTACCTGCATTTGACTTATATAAATATCATTTCAAATAAATAACCTTGTCCATCTCCCTGAGTCAACCTATCTGAATAGGATTTTACTCTGCAACCATGAGATTTGTGTCCATATAGGCACAAATTTGCCTATATAATACAAGGATTCTTTCTCCACTATGTTATGGTACCTGACACCCTAAATACAGGACAAATATTACAAAAGTATTGTGATAAAAAAGCATTAAATGATTAATATATGTGTTATATGTTGTATCTTCCAAGCTTCTTACTTTAAGCATTGTGAAGTACCTTCAGATTGTTGAGTTTCCTGAACAAGAAATTTTTATCTTCAAAGATTACAGCAGGTTGTCAGATTCAGTTGTTTAGCTTCAAAGGTATGATTTTACATGTTATAATCTTTTAATTGCAATTTTCATTTCAGATTCAGTTGTTTAGCTTCAAAGGTATGATTTTACATGTTATAATCTTTTAATTGCAATTTTCATTCAATGTAACAGAAGCTTCATAATATTATAAATTTTTAAAACTTTATATATTTTGAAATTGCTGATTCTATTAGTCGCACGACTATGAAACAAAGGTATTAGCCAATGTTACCATTTTAATTTTTGTTTTCTAAATTTTCATATGCATCACACAAGATCCTAATTTGGTTGTAAAGAATCAAAACGACTATAAGCAAGAGTAGTCGTCAGCAATGATGGAATATTGGTTGCGGGTTGTTCTTGCTGTATTCTGGTTTTTTTCCTATATGTGTTGGAAGACTTTGCAATTTTAATAATATTACTTGAAGCCAGTTAGCATGTAAATAAAATGATACTGAGAGAATATTGTCAATGACCCATTAACAATTCCTTGCAGCTTCTCATTATCGTTTTGACACTGTTCATCAGTCAATTCCAACAATTTCTCCAAGGAGTATGAATCAAATAAATTTAATTAATTAATTGAAATATGGTTTTATTTCTTAATGAAAAACTTAACCATAGATTAATTAGAGACATAGCTATCTTAATTACTCAAATTTTATTGAGTAGATTATTGATCATATGTTGTCTTAGGATTCTAATCACAAATACTAACATATATTTTTTTTATTTTTTTAGTGATGGCGATTGTGAAACGAACAGCAAGAAAAAGAACATTATCATTCTGGAGAAGGGATGATCATCAAATTAGGCTCGCATTCCCCTATCGCAAACCTACCAAGCTAGAGTATATGACACATAAGTTCAAAAGAAATGAGACAACAGATGAACACATTTCAAATATGCGAAATATATTATTTAATATGGAAGTTCAATGTGAGCCTGCATTGAGTGAAAAAGAAAAAATAGATGGACTGGTCAATTCCTTGCCGGATGAGTTTGGCTTTATTAAGTATAGATTGCTTAATAATTCTACTTTTGATGATGTTGTTCTCGAAATGAGACTTATTAACTTCGACTGGAATTTTAAACGACAATGTAGACGCACTGCAATTTTGTATTATTTTACTACATCAATTATTGTATATTAGACAAATCTGTGCATCGCACGGGCTTGAAACTAGTTTTAATATTAAAACTCAACTTTTTAGTCCTTTTCAGCCCAGTTATGCTCAAGTAGCTCAGAATTAGGTACTCCTAAAAATATGACGTGGTAGGGGTTTTAAGAAAGTGTTTCTATATCTCATTGGGAGAACCAAACTCAAATTTAGGAATCCGGTTTGAGCTACTTTCCTTATTTTCTGTCATTGACGCGTTTTGTAGCTGTCAGATACTTTCCAAGTTTTCCTTTGTATTCCTCGTGACTAAACAAACACTAAAGATATGTCTTTACTTAGGGGCTGTAAAGTTTTATGAAAGAAAATGGAGGACTAGTGATAAGTGTACTATAATTTTTCTACTACTTTGGCATCACTTACAAAAGAGTAATGACTATTTTCAAGTAAGGCCCCCAATCAGTATCAAAGTAGTACACAAAAAGGTGGTATATACATGCTTACAATTTTCCTAAAAAAAATGATGTCCATGTCACTTTTTTCTATACTAGTTTCCTTTTCTCTATTATTCCTTAAATAGTTTCATCTGCAGTGTTTTATTAATTCTTTTTTTGATAAATGAAAAATTTAATTCATCACCAATATGAGAAATGTATATACATCAATCATCTCATCATTTGTATGAGATAACAAAAGAAAACCTGAAAGCTAATGTACAGAGTATAGAAAGCATGAGCATAGTTATAAAGCTAAGATCCCCTGAACCAGTCGAATCTCTGGAACTATCTCTTCTGTGAGCTTCCTCAAAAATTTTGCATTTTACACTGTCAACAAGCACCTGACAATAAGCTGAAACCTGATCTATAAAGATAGTATCCAGTCTTTATTCTCTGTAGCAGTATCGCTATTTAGAATGGCTGTCATTCGGTCCACCTTGATGATCTTGATAACAAGCATTATATCTCTGCTTTTTTGTTTAAAGATCCTCCCATTTCGTTCAATCCAGATATTATAGATAGTGGATGTAAATGCCATTCTTTTAACTTTGTGCTTGAACATTTTCCCCCTTAAGTTGCAGCTATACCAATTCAATAATTGGTTTAAATCACAACTTCTCCACCTAAAACAGAGCCACTCCATTATTCCATTCCAGACATCTTTAGAAAATTTGCATTCAAAGAACAGATGATTAGAACTTTCTGTTTCTGCTCCCGAGCATAAAAAACATCGATTTGCTTGAATGATTCCTCTCCGCAGCAGTTTATCTTGGGTTAAGAGTCTATCTTGGACTGCTAACCATGATATAAAAGATTGTTTAGGTTGGTTAAAACCCCCCAGATAGTTACACTCCATGGCACTTTGCTAATAGCAGGAGATAGAGCATGATATAAATCTGACAACTTGATTTTTGAATTCCTGCAGCAAGAATTGATTAGATTCTTCAGATTTTCCAATCCTCCACATTAAGAAATGCCTTTATTCCTGGCCTTAATTAACTGCTTCCACATTCAAGAATCACTAGCTTTCGTTTCCACTCTCCATACATCCATATGCTTTAGATAGTTGCCGTGGATCCATTTGATCCATAATAACTCTTTGTTGACATGGATGTCCCATAATAACTTCAGAGCTACCGCCAAGTTCCAGATAGTAGATGAGAAAATTCCCAGTCCACCGTACAATTTGCTTGTGCACACTCTGTCCCAAGAAACCAGTGATTGTTTAAATGTAAGATCATCCTTACCCCAGAGGAAATTCCTACAAAGTTCATCCACTTTTTGCAGCACTATCACTGGTAGAACATAGCTAGAATTCCAGTAAATTTGAATTCCCAGAATTACACTTTTTATCACCTGTAATCTTCCAGCATATGACAGTTTTCTGTTCTTCAAACTGTTTTGTAATTGACTGGAGATTTTTCTTATGAGAGGGTTGCAATCCAGGTAGTTTAGTCTCTTGCATACAAGAGGTACACCTAGGTATCTTATTGGCATTTTTCCTTCAGTGTATCCCAAGTAATTTTGGATTGATTCCTTTATAGCATCATCTACTCCCCCATAGAAGATAGCACATTTATTGGGATTTGCTTGAAGACCTGATACCTGACTAAATCTGTTGATACACTGGTGGATTTGTTGAACAGACTTGAGATCACCTTCGCAAAAAAGTAACAAATCATCTGCAATTATAAGGTGAGATATTTTTTGCCTTCCACATTTAGGATGAAATTTGAAATTTCCATCTTGCTCAAGAAGGTTCAAACTTCTTGTAAGATACTCCATTCCCAAAATAAACAAGTATGGAGAGAGGGGATCTCCTTGTCTTAGACCTCTTTCAACCTTAAAGTAACCATGTAATGAGCCATTGAGAGATAGTGAATACTTTGGAGTAGTTATACAAGTCATGATTCTGCTTACTATAACCTTTGGGAAGCCCAGGCCTTGAAGCATCTCTTCTATAAAATTCCAATTAATAGTGTCAAAAGCTTTTCTAATGTCAATGTTAACCATGATTCTAGGAGAGATGTGCTTCCTTCCATAGTTTTTAACTAATTCATGAGCTAATAGAATGTTATTAGTAATGTGCCTTCCTTTTACAAAAGCACTTTGTGCTTCACTAATGAGACATCCCATTACTGACTGAATCCTATTTGTAAGGATTTTTGAGATGATTTTATATAGGAAATTGCAACAGGAGATTGGTCTGAAATCTGCAGGAGTGTTTGGACATGATACCTTAGGGATTAGAGTAATGGATGTGGAGTTTATGGTACCCAACATTTTCCCTGTGCTGAAAAATTCTTCAACTGCAAGGATTACTTCATCCCCTATTGGACCCCAAGCTGATTTAAAGAAAGAAGCTCCATATCCATCTGGACCTGGGGACTTATTGTCTGCCATAGAGAAAACATCCCTCTTTATCTCATCCTTTGTAACTGGTAAAGAAAGACTACTAACTTGATTTTCATTCAAACAAGGTCCTTTTTTGATGATCCTGAGATCTGGAGGAAGAGTAGTTTCTGCTGTACCCAAAAGGTTCTTGAAATAAGAGATAAGATCATTTGCAATCTCCCCTCCCTCTGTAATCCTTTCACCCAAACTGTTTTTAAGAACCAGTATTCTATTCTGGTGCCTATTTGCTTTTATAATAGAATGAAAATAGCTTGTACATCTATCACCTTTAATGCTCCAGTGAATTTTTGCTTTTTGTTGGAAAAAAGACAATTCACATTCCAAGAGTTTGTTATAAGTAGACAAGCAATCTTTCTCTTGTTTGATGAAGTCATGGTTGAGAGGGTCCTCCTGCAGTTTTTTTTTTGAATTTCCTCCAGTGCATATTTGGCTCTTACTACTTGTTCACTGATATTTCCATAGTGTTTCCTGTTTAATTCCTTTAGAGCTCCCCTCAGTAGCTTGAGTTTAGTAACAATTGAAAACATTTTGTAACCTGCAACCTGCCTTTGCCATATTGAAGATACTGTGGACATGTAGTTGCTGTGATTAGTCCACATGTTAAAAAACTTGAGAGACTTCTTTCCTTGTTTTTCCTCCTCATATATTGAAACTAATGCAGGTGAGTGATCTGAGAAGTTAGGAAGCAAGAATTCAACATGGCTAGAGTTATAATTTTGTATCCAAGAGTCATTTACAAGAGCCCTATCCAATCTGCACCATACCCTAGAGTCCTGATCTTGCTTGTTGTTCCAGGTAAAGAAACAACCCTCTGTTTTGAGGTGCAATAAATGGCTGTTCTCAATAAAAGAATTGAAATCCCTTGTATCTGCATCTGTAAGAGCAATTCCTTCTAATTTTTTTATCATTATTGATCATAGTGTTGAAATCTCCACAAACAAGCCATGATGTATTTCCAGTGATTTGATGCACTTGGAGCAACTCATTCCATAAAATTTTTCTTGAATCCTGATGGTTATGACCACAGACAGAAGAAAAAATACAATTTATCCTGATGGTTATGATCATAGTGTTCAAAAGAATAGGCCTAGAACTAAAGAACCAATGTTCATTCTCCAAAATTTTCCTCATATCTTCTATGTTCTTGAATTTGAATAAAAACAGACCAGGTTTTAATAGAAAAGTTTCAGGCACAGCCAAATTTCCCCATATCTTCTGCACATAATTCTCCATTGCTTTGAACTTAGCATTTAATCCTAAAATCTGCCCAATTAGGGAAAACTTCCAAAAAGATTCCCCTTCATTCCATTCATCTTCATCAAAAGTAACTGTGTCATTAATATCAGGAGGCACATAATTCAAGCTAAAACCATTTCCAGGCTTTCTATTCTCAGCGAATAAACTAGTCCAACTTTTCTTTGCCATAACAGGATCAGGAATTGGTGTTTTAGTTGTTTTCTCAAGAGGAGGGAAATTTTCCCCATTCAAGAAATCTGTTGTTGGATAAGAATTTATCCTATCAAGATTCATAGATATTTTATCTAGATTCGTCAAGGAATCCAATTTCATAGAAGTTTTATCATTATTTGAGAAAATCTTCAAAGAGATATCTGATTCTTGATCATCTGCCCAAGAAAATCGAGAAGTGCTACATTCACCAGTTATAGAGTTCAAAGACTTACAAAGCTGCCTCGATTGTAATCCACAAACCTCAGGAGATTTCTGAGGTTGAAGAGAATTAACCACGAACTTGCTAGAGTTGAGGATGTCTGTCATCAGTAACTTCTTCTTCTCTCCCTTTGGTCCCGTAGATCACATGACCTCATGGTTTAATCCTTCATCATCTCCATTTCATGGAATGGAACAAAGTCATTTTTATCTAAAAATCAAGCATCAATTTTGTCCAAGTTTTTAGAGAGTTTGTCAAACTTACCCTAACTTTCACACATTCGGACACAAATATTATAAACTATTTTTCATAAGAAAATTTTATTTTAAATTTGAAATCTAGAAAAAATGTTCTATATTATCAGAAAAATATTATAGCTACATTAGCATAATTAAAAGGTCTAAGATAAATCAAATAATTAAGAGAAATATATGATAAGTAGTTACATAAAGTCAAACATGTCACATGTGTCATGTCTCAATTTACACTAAAACTTTGTCACTCATTGGGGTTTAGTGAAAACAATTTAACAATATTTTCTCTAATAAAAACACTTTATGATATTTCTCATACAAACCTCTAAGAATTCATGATACTTCTATGAAATGTTCTTGCATCTTTTGAAGATAAGTAAATTTTGGGTATCTAGTGTTACACAAATCATATCTACTCTATTTTTGGAGATTGGTAAGTATTGGTAGGTCTCATGTTTATAATCCTACTATCTAATCCAGTTTTGATGATTAACAAACAATTCCTAACATTGTTTATCGAATGTTTGTATTTGCTTGTTAGGAATTCTACACAAATATCTCTATTGGAGGTTGGATCGAATTGCGCATTCACGATAATATCTAATGAATGTTGGCAGAATTTGGATTGAAGCTCTTTACGCATTCAAGTCAAAGATCCAATATCATGTTTCATCCCTCTACCGGGAACAAGCTTAACGAAGACTTTTTAGCTTGGGTATATAGTTTCTAGTTTAGTTTTTATAGTTTGTGTGATTATATTTAAAAGCTCAAATATTACATGTTGGCTATGTTATTAGAGAAAAGGCATTTTTACCTTTGAGAATAGTCCTACATTGCCTAATGTTATGAATAGTAAGGGGTTTAAATTGCTTCACCTCTTATTGGACTTTGAATAGTGTTTTGGGCTTTGCATTGTTTTGGCTTTGCATTGTTGGATTTAAATCTAATAAAATCTATTTGTGGACACATATGATTAATCTGTGTGTATTGCTATCCTTAAGGATAACCCACTTAAAGTGATCAATTAATTTGGGTTAATGAGTATTTAAATAAATCATGAGCTAAATGTGCAGATATTAAGTTGTAATTGTAATTTGATAATGGGCCAAATTACAAATGTACAACACCTATATATATAGGGTTATAGTCCCTAATCTAGGGTTAACCACTTTTATTCTTTTATCCCCATCTAAAGAGAGTCATAAGGGAGAAACCCTAAGATTAGAAGATCATCAAAACCCTAACTCAAATCCAAGCAATGGATTTAGGTATAGTTTTCACTTTTGTTGTTTAATCTCTATGATTTAATCACGATTAAGTATAACAAGTGGTATTAGAGCCACTCGTGATTAATTCTTAGGGGTTTAAGATTTTAAAAAATTAGGTTTTTTGATCTTAATATGCAATTTTTCATAACTGTTCACGGATGAACAGTAAAAATTTGTTTTTGTTTGGTTTTTTGTCTTTCAATTTCTGGATCTGGACAAGTCTTGGATCTAGTTGTTTGAACTAGTTATGAATTAAAATTGAAAGCAAAATCAGTTTTTTGGATTCAGTTTGTCATCAAGCGCCACGCTCCTCGCCGGCGATGTTCAGCTTGAGACCTCGCTGTCAATTGGAGACCGCGACGGCAGCATCAGGAAACTCTAGGGTTCCAACCGTAGGGTGCGGGAGCAATAGTGGCGGCCACGGCCATCTAGAACAAACCCTAATGGGTGCAGGAATTAGGGCAAAAGGAGGAGGTTACCTCGATTTCAGGCGAGCTTCGTGGTCAATTCAGTCGAGCTTCGGGCTTGAAAGGTTCAGCGAACTTCGGTTTGCTTCAAACGAGCCTCATGCTTGATTCAAACGAAGCTCATGTTCATTCTCAAACGAACCTCATGTTCGTTCTTAGCGAGCCTCATCCTCAATTCACTCGAACCTCATGTTCAGAATTAGGCGAACCTCGGGTTCAACTCAAGCAATCTTTGGCTTGACTCTGGTGTAGTCGACGTTCGTTGTAGGCGAGCTTGACCTTCAGATCTCAAGTTGAGTGAGCTTCATGTTCGCTGTGGGTGAGCTTCAGTTTTATTGAGCTTCGGACGTTAATTTCTAGCGAGCTTGAGATTTTTTTCTCGTCGGCTCATTTAGGATTTGACGAGCTTCGTCGGGTTTAAGAAGAACAACGATCTTCAGTTCGCTCTTGTCAATGGAGACATAAGGGAACTTTTCTCAGGCCGAAGCCCACTTAACAATCAAGTTATGGGCCTGTGAAAAGTTTTATGGGCCCTTTTGTTTTAATTAAAGTTATGGATTATTTATTCAAATAATTCTTTAAGTTGAAGGGCCTTGTTTAATTTGGGCCAGGTTGATTTAAGGATTGTTAGAATTCTTGTTTGTGGGAAAATTTGCAGTAAAAGAAACGAAGGAAAATTGATTTGTATTCCTTTAATCTCAGTTACAATTGGATTTCCTGATTACAAAAGAGAAGAGAATGATCTGGATTCTCTCCTTTGTTTAATTCTGGGTTCTTCACGGTGGCGATGAGATGCCTCCCTCGAATGCTCGCGTCGAGTTTGCTTCTCGTTGATGATCCGACGTTTTAATTCACTGGAACATGATCTTCTCCTCACGATTTCACGTTGTGGAGAACTCTGAACGAGTTTAAAACTCTATGAAAGAGTTGATTTAACCGAAAGTCGGTTATAAGCCAAGGATGAAGAAGATCTTGTTGCTGATCTCCAAAGCTCCAACCGAAGGATGAAGGATCCTCTTTTCGCTGCCAAGAAGTTCCAACAGACCGCCGCCGAAAGATCCAGCCCTGATCTGATTATCCAAAATCCGATCTTTAACTCTGTTGAGTTTGTCGTTATTTATAGGGGATTAAGGGGTGTAACCACCTCCTTAATTCGCTCCTAAGTGGGGCTAATGGGAT
Organism: Asparagus officinalis; assembly: GCF_001876935.1. Lineage (NCBI taxonomy): Eukaryota > Viridiplantae > Streptophyta > Magnoliopsida > Asparagales > Asparagaceae > Asparagus > Asparagus officinalis. The sequence goes on from NC_033800.1 coordinate 128,299,563, forward strand.
GTAACCGCCCCTTAAATCACCCCTGAGTGGAGTTGTGATCCCCTCAAATCGTGGGAAACGGTTTTGAAACCGTTCAACTCGTGTTTGAACGAGTCAAACGCAGATCCTGCATTCTGGCGTAAATTCTGCGTTCAAACGCAGTGTCTGGAAGCTCGGACGCAGTGTTTTGTTGGAAGCTGTGTTTGGCAGTTTGGAAGCTGCGTTTGCAGCGATTTGGAAGCTGCGTTTGCACGATTTAAGAGCTGCGTTTGGCAGCGGATCTGAGCTGCGTTTGGAGCTGGATGTGACCTGCGTTTACAGCGTTTGAAGGCTGCGTTTGCACGATTTAAGAGCTGCGTTTGGCAGCGGATCTGAGCTGCGTTTGGAGCTTTTGGAGCTGCGTTTGAGCTGCGTTCGTGGCTATGAACACGACGCATCTTGATGCTGGTTCGTGGGGAGGACTTCCACATCTTGGTTTGAAGAGACCGTCGATTTGTAGTCTCTTTCTGTCAGAGCGTTGTAAAGATCGTCGTTTTGTAATCTTTGCTTTAGCTCTTTGATATGTGAGAGTCGTCAGATTGTAACTCTCGATGTTGATTGTGAATGCTGTTGATTAGAGCTTTCATCAGTTGTCGTGAAGGTCGTCAGATTGTAACCTTTAGCGATCTACGTGAAAGTCTTCAAATTGTAGCATTCTGGAAGTCGTCAGATTGTAACTTCCATCATTGGTGTTTGATGGGGATAAGCTATCTATTGTGATTTTTAGACAGCCTACAATTCTCAATTAATTTCATTTGATTACTGGGCCGGCAGTTGACTTATGTGTTGGGCTTGGACTAGTCAAATAATTAATTGAGTTAAGTACATATTAAGTTGTGGGCCTTTTCGGTATACTTAATTTAGTTAAATTAAGTTATGGGACCCTATTTAAGCTATGAAAATTTATTTAATTTAAATTTAATTATTTAATTTAATTTAAATTATTTAATTTGAATTAAATTTGGTAGTTAATCAATTACTTAATTTAAATAATATGTCACTAAGGTATTATATTTATCTCTCATTCCAAATGATTAATTAAAATATGAAGTTGCCAAAGTAATCTCTCTTGTGTAAATTATTCATGAGGGATATTAGATGGTTGTGTGTATATTTTTGTGTAAATATTTAATCGGCCCAAAGGAAGATTAATATTTATTTAGACTATATACACATCTGTGATGATAAACGTGTGACAATTATAAGGTTCACATGTGAATAATGAATCGATCCAAAGATAGTTTTATTATTTGATATGAGTTATTGTCAATGTTGAATCACTGAAACAAGGTATCACTCACAAATTAATATTATTGTCCAAAGAATTGATACTAATGTTGTGCCAGATATCTTGAGATGGGATTTGTTATTATTTGAATTTTATTGATTACTAATTATAGTTAATAATGTAGGTATCTTTTGTTTATTTCAACTAATGTATCTGTTGCAATAATTTCTGCTACATCAACTCAATTCTCATGCTCAATGGGACTAATTTTAAGGTTTGAAAAGAGAACATGTTAATTGTTCTTGGCAGCATGGATCTAGACCTTTCATTAAGAACTGAACAATCCTAACCTCTCAATACGGATAGCACTCTTGATGTTAAGAAGGAGTATGAGAAATGGGAGCGTTCAAATCGCATGAGCCTTATAATCATTAAGCGCGGCGTTCCGGAAGCCTTCAGGGGCATAGAATCCGAAGGGATTACTATGGCTAAAAATTTCCTTGTCGAAATTGAGAAGCATTTTGTAAAAAACAATAAGGTAGAAACAAGCACGCTTTTAGTTCGCTTGATTTCAATGAAGTATAAGGGCAAAGGAAATATCAGGGAGTACATTATGGAAATGTCTCATATTGTTTCGAAACTTAAGGCACTCAAACTCGATCTTTGTGATTAGTTATTGGTGCATCTGGTTCTGTTGTCTCTTCCTGCATAATTCAATCAGTTTAAGGTCAGTTATAACTGCCAAAAGGAGAAATGAACTCTAAATGAGCTCATTTGGTCAGTTATAACTGCCAAAAGGAGAAATGAACTCTAAATGAGCTCATTTCATACTGTGTGCAAGAAGAACACAGGTTGAAGCAAGATAAGACAGAAAGTAACTCTAAATGAGCTCATTTCATACTGTGTGCAAGAAGAACACAGGTTGAAGCAAGATAAGACAGAAAGTGCTCATCTGGTTTATGCCTCTAAGGATAATATCAAGAAAAGAAAGAATGGTAATAAAGTTGCTAATGGTCCTGTTCAGAAAAAACAACATAAGGATGATCAGAGTTGTTTCTTCTGTAACAAATCTAAATATGTAAAGAAGGACTGTACCAAATATCACGCCTGGTGTGCTAAAGAAGGGTATGTTCCTTACTTTGGTCTGTTTTGAGGTTAATTTTGCTTCAGTACCTAGAAACACTTGGTGGTTAGACTCTGGTGCCACTACTCATATAAGTGTTTCTATTCAGGGCTGCCTAAGCTACCGAAAGCTAAATAATGTTGAAAGACACATCTTTGTGGGTGACATTCAATCGGTAGATGTGGAAGCAATTGGGCACTTTAGGTTGTTGTTAGGAACTTGTTCTTATTTGGATTTGAAAGATACTTTTATAGTCCTGTCTTTTAGACGGAATTTAGTTTCTGTTTATGTATTGGAAAAATCAGGTTATCATTGTTCAATCGAAAATAATCAATTCAGTTTATCTTTAAATTCAAATATTGTGGGAACTGGTTACTTGAGTACTTATGACAACCTTTATTTGCTTGATACAATTGCTTCTTATAATAAAACCTTGTATGTGAAATTATATGGTACTAAGCGTAAATTAAATAAGGAAAATTCAGCGACATTATGACATAAGAGCTTGGGTCATATCTCAAAAGGTAGCGTTGAGCGTCTTATGTATGATGGCATTTTGAATTCCCTTAATTTTTTGGATTTTGACGTTTGTGTTAAATGTATCAAGGGAAAACATATCAAAGTTAAGAGATTAGATGCTAACAGATCTTCGGATGTCTTAGAATTGATACATATGGATATTTGTGGGCCATTCCCTACGACATATTGGAATGGTCAATAATATTTTATATCATTCATAGACGATTACTCACGTTATGGTTACCTATATTTCATTCATGAGAAATCTGAGTCTCTGGACATGTTCAAAGCCTATAAAGCTGAAGTTGAGATGAACATTGTTGATAACTGTGTATATCACAAGTTCAGTAGGAGAAAGTATATTTTTCTGGTTCTGTATGTCGATGATATATTGCTTGCCACTAATGATATAGGCATGTTACACGAAACCAAGAGATTTCTATCAAAGAATTTTGAGATGAAAGATCTTGGGGACGTCTCTTTTATATTATGAATCCAGATACATCGAGATCGCTCTCGGGGTATTCTTGGATTATCATAAAAGAGCTATATCAATAAAGTACTTTAAAGGTTTGACGTGCAAGACTGCAGACTAGGAGACACCCCTGTTGCTAAAGGAGACAAGTTTAGTCTCAATCAGTGCTCTACAAGTAACCTTGAAATTCAGGAAATGCAGAAGATTCCTTATGCTTCGGCTGTAGGAAGTCTAATGTGTGCTCAGGTATGTATGCGTCTGTATATTACGTACATTGTTGGGATGTTAGGTAGATACTTAAGCAACCATGATAAGGATAATTGGATAGCAGTCAAAAGGGTTATAAGGTATCTTCAGAAACAAAAGATCATATGCTCACATATAAAAAATCAGAACAGTTGGAGGTCATTGGATATTTTGATTTTGATTTTACTGAATGCCAATATAGCAGAAAATCTACATCAAGCTATATTTATATATTAGCAGGAGGAGCTATATCATGAAAAAGTATCAAACAAACACTTATAGCTTCCTCCAGTATGGCAACAGAATTTGTAGCTTTCTATGACGCATCCAATCAGGGAATATGACTGCAAAATTTTGTCACGGGATTGCGAATTTTGAAAAATATTGAAAGACCACTAAGGTTATATTATGGCAATAAATCTGCAGTAATGTATTCTAATAACAACAGGAGCTCAACTAAGTTAAATCATATTAACATTAAGTTCCTGGTTGTGAAAGAAAGGGTACATAATGGGTAGATATCCATAGAGCACATTGGGACAAACTCTATGATAGCTGATCCTCTTACTAAAGGATTGCCACCTAAGGTCATTCATGAGCACACTGCTCATATGGGTGTGGTATTATTTGAGGATATCATGATTTAGTAGGAGTTTATGATTGTGGTGCTTTATGTTAGGTTGTGTTGTCTGATCAGAATAAAGTCTTCAGTTAAGACACTCTGTTCCATAATGTTGAGGTTGACCTCACTAAAGTTTAAGGTAGGACCAGCTAAAAATAGGCATGTACTGATCACATTGCATGTATTTTTCATGCTACACATCCATGATTGATCTATGTCGTTTGATTGTATTGGTATATATGACCATTGATGGGTCGAGTCACGATAAATGTGATGAAGGCCGCTTTGATACTATATTGATATAGTCAATGGACGAGATTATTTGGAAATACTCTTTTTAGTGATAGCAATTTTTTTTGAGCTCATAAGATTATACATACTTTAAGGAATCATATGGTGCCTGTTGAATATCATATCTCCATGATATTATTTTGATGATAACAATTTATACAATGTGTATTATATAAATGCACTAACTTTTATATGCAGATTTCAATATTAAAATATGAACAAGTGCAAGTTGAGTTCAAGGCATTATGAAGTGAAGAAGATGAAGAACATATGAGATAATTTATTTTATATTTTCTTTACTTAGAATTATTGTACAAGCCTTGATCACTCACACACACACACACACACACATAAATATTAGAACACACTAACACAAGCTTAGTGTGTTGGTTAACTATAAAAATCCCCTATGTTAACCATTAGAGTTATAGTTAATTATTGAGTATTAAAACATTTAATTCATATTTTTTTTACTCATAATAGTCGACTAATTAGAATAGTAGTCGACTACTCATGTAAATGACTTAAATATAAGTTTCTGTCAATTTACAGTATAGTCGACTAATTTGGATAATAGTCGACTACTTAAGCTTATGACAGAAATATAAGTTTCTGTTATTTTATAGTATAGTCGACTAATTGACATTATAGTCGACTACTGAAGCCAAAATTTATTTTTTAAGTTTCTGTCTAATTACAGTATAGTCGACTATTGAAAATTTTTCTAAATTCACAGAGTCTGTTTAAACTCAGTGTAGTCGACTATTATGTCCTGTAGTCGACTACAGATACAGTTTTTTCAGAATTTAAAGTTTAAATTTATGACTGTTTATAGCCGTTTTTAAACGTTTTTAAAGTTCAAATAATTGTCTTTTCAAGGGCTATAAATAGGTTATTTGTTCAGAAAAAATGCAGAGACTTACATACCCATAAGCTTTGATCTTTGTGCATTTTTTAAGTGAAAAATATTCAGATTTTGAGAAAAAGAAAAGTTTCTGAAATTGCCTTTGAACATCATTCAAATACTTATTGTTTAGGTAATTTACATAAGTTAGAATCATTCCTAAGCCACTACTACACTACACTACAAATCAAGGCTTATAGAAATTGAAATTGTTGCTTCAAAAGTTCTCTCGATTTGTGAGAGGTGTTAATCTCTTGGTTTAGAGATTAGTGTGTAAATTGGCAAGGTGTTTGTCAATTGGTGTTGCAATTTACAGGGACTTACAAATTGGTCAGGTTTGCTTTTGATTTTGTAAGTTTATTCAAAATCATAGTGGAAACTCTCAAGCGGGATTTGCTTGGAGACTGGATGTACACCGAATTGGTGGAACCAGTATAAAACTTTGTGTTTGTGTTTGTGAATTTCTGAGATTGCCATTTTTCTTTGCAATTTATAATCTACTTTGCATAAATTTTTTAAAAGAACACTATTCACACCCCTTCTAGTGTTCTAGTGTATCTATTTCAGATCCTACATTTGGTATCAGAGCAAGGTGAAAGATGGCATCAACAAATACATCACAATTCAAAGAAGGTCATTCTACAAATCGTCCACCAATGTTCAATGGATTGAACTACAACTATTGGAAGTGCCAAATGAAGATTTACCTTCAATCAATTGGCTATGAACTTTGGAACATTGTGGAAACGAAATATGAGAAGCCAACAACTCTATTTTCAGAATGGACTACTTCACAAAGAAATAATGCAAATTTGGATTCAAAAGCATTGAATGCATTATTTTGTGTACTTGACAAGAATGAGTTCAACAGGGTGTCAACGGCCACATCTGCATACGATATTTGGCATACACTTGAGGTAACTCATGAAGGTACAAATAAAGTTAACGAATCTAAAATTTTTGTTCTTGTGCACAGATTTGAATTGTTCAAGATGAAGGAAAACAAGACTATTGGAGAAATGTTCACAAGATTCACCGACATCACAAATTCTCTCATTGGTCTTGAAAAAACATATACACAAGTGGAGATGATAAGAAAAATACTTCGATCACTTACTCCACAATGGGAAAAAAAAGTTACCACAATCAAAGAAGCCAATAATTTGTCAACTCTTACGGTTGAAAATCTTATCGGAAATCTTATGGCATATGAAGTTCAAATTGAAGATAGAAAGAATGATGAAGAAACAAAGAACAAGAAAGTACTTGCATTCAATACTATTTCCGATAAAGAAGATTCAGATGATGATGATGAAGAAATGGGCATGTTTGCACGAAAATTTCAGAAATTTATAAAACGAGGTAATTTTAAATCTAAGAGTTCAATTTCAAATAACCTTCTTTATTTTAAGTGTAATAAACCAGGTCAAATGAAGAAAGATTGTCCAATGTTGAAGAATAAACAAAAATTAAGTTATTTCAACAACTTCAACAACATTCAAAATAACAAGAAAAGGAAAGCAATAGCAGTCACTTGGGATGATAGTGATGAGTCATCTTCAGATGAAGAAATTAAAGAAAAGGAAAGTGCTCACATGTGTTTTATGGCACAAGATGAAGTAAGGGACAATGAAGAACTTTTAGATGCTTTCAATGAATTATATGAAACTTTTGTGAGATTAATGACTTCACATAATTTTCTTAAAGGTGAAAATAAAAGATTACTTAAAGAAATTTCTGATTTAAATTCCTCTACTATTTCTAATTTTTAAGTAATTAAATTGAAAGAAGAAAATTATTCTTTGCTTAAAGAAAATGAATGTTTATCTAATAAGAATATTTATTTAAAATCAGAATGTAATGATTTAAAAATTCGCATTAATAATTTAGATAAAGATATTTCTTCTTTTAAATCAAAATATGAGGATATATGTTTGAATGTAAGAAATTCAATAAAGGTAAAGAAAATCTTAATAATATACTTTCTTTTCAAAAAGAATCACAAAAGACAAAAGGATTAGGTTTTCAATTTAATAAAAATAAATCGAAGAAAATAATTTTTGTAAAACCTTCTTGTGATTTGTATGAATATAGAAATGAAAATTTGTGTAAAAAGAAATCAAAATTCTTTTCTAATTGGGTTCCAAAAGAATTAGTTTCTTTACATAAAAATTTTTATATTTCTGATTTTATGAAAAATATTTGTTTATCAACTAACTATTTAGGCAAATCAAACTCTTCATGGGTTTGGTTTCCTAAAGGCTAATTTAAAGGACCCAACATAGTATGGGTACCAAAACTATAAATGTTCATTATTTCAGGTACCCAAGAAAGATAGGTGGATTTTGGATAGTGGTTGCTCCAAACATATAACTGGAAACATATAATTGTTGTCATCTTTTCAAAACAAGGATGATGGTACCGTTACTTTTGGAGATAATAACAAAGGAAAAGTCATCAGTATTGGATCTGTCGGTAATCCAAACAAACCTATTATTGATCATGTTCTATTAGTTGATGGTCTTAAACATAATTTATTTAGTATTAGTCAACTTTGTGATAAAGGTTTTAAAATTACTTTTGAAAAAGAATCTTGCTTAATTTATGATATTTATTTAATTACTATTATTTTTAAAGGCCATAGAAAGAATAACATATATGTTTTGCTTAATTTATGATATTTATTTAATTACTATTATTTTTAAAGGCCATAGAAAGAATAACATATATGTTTTATCTATGAAAAATATTTCAAATGAACATTGTCTTATTGCATCATCTAATGATTCTATTTTATGTCATAAACGTTTTGGACATGTTAATTTTAAACACATTTCTAATATTTCTAAGAATGATTCAGTAAATGGTTTACCTAAAATTTCTTTTAAAAATAATTTTTATGATGTATGTCAACAAGGAAAAATGCACAAATCTTCTTTTAAATCTAAAAATATAATATCTACAAGTAGACCATTAGAATTAATTCACATAGATCTTTTTGGTCCTTCTAGAGTAGCATCTTTAAATAGAAGTAGATATGCATTTGTTCTTGTTGATGATTATTCTAGATTCACATGGGTAATTTTTCTTAAATAGAGTTTTATTAAGACATATTTTAAAGAAAACCTCTTATGAATTATTTTATAACAAGATTCCTAAAGTATCTTACTTTAAAGTTTTTGGTTGTAAATGTTTTATTCTAAACACAAAGGATAACTTAGATAAATTTGATTCTAAATCTGATGAAGGAATTTTTGTTGGATATTCTAATCATAGTAAAGCATATAGAATATATAACAAAAGAACTCTAGTTATTTGAAGAATCTTTACATGTTTCATTTGATGAAATTTTTTCTAAACCACCCATTATTTTAAATAATGATGATGATATAATTTATACTATTCATGATACTCCAATGTTAGATATTAAAAAAGATGATAATTTATAAAATGATTTACCTAAAGATTTTGTAGAAGTTAAAAATCATCAACATGATTTAGTTATTGGAAATATTTCTGATAAAGTAACTACTAGATCTCATTTTAATTTGATTGCTCATACTAGTTTTATTTCAACTATTGAACCTAAAAATATAAAAGAAGCCTTACTTGATGATTTTTGGATAATTGTAATGTAAGACGAACTAAATCAATTTACTAGAAATAATGTTTGGGATCTTATATCAAGACCTCAAAATAAATCTATTATTGGAACAAAATAGATTTTTAGAAACAAATTAGACGAATCTGGCCAAGTTGTTAGAAACAAAGTTAGATTAGTTGCTCAAGATTATAATCAAGAAGAATGAATTGATTATGATGAAACTTATGCACCTGTTGCTTGTTTAGAATCAATTAGAATTTTACTTGCATTTGCATGCTTTATGAATTTTAAATTATTTCAAATGGATGTTAAAAGTGTATTTCTAAATGGTTTTATAAAAGAAGAAGTTTTTGTAGAACAACCTGCAGGATTTGAACATGAAAGTTTTCCAAATCATGTTTTTAAACTTAAGAAAGATTTATATGGTCTTAAACAATCACCTCGTGCTTGGTATGATAGATTAAAGAAGTTTCTTTTAACTTCAGGTTTTAAAATTGGAAAACATTATTTTTTAAGAAAATAAATAAAGATATTTTACTAATCCAAATATATGTAGATGATATTATTTTTGGTTCTACTAACAACAATCTTTGTCAAGAGTTTGCGAAGACTATGCATGATGAATTTGAAATGAGTCACATGGGTGAACTGAATTTCTTCCTTGGACTTCAAATTAAACAATTGAAAGAAGGAATATTCATCAATCAAAGCAAGTATGCAAAAGATTTACTCAAACACTTTGGAATGGAAAATACAATAAGCAAACCAACACCAATGAGTACTACTACATCACTTGACAAAGATGAAAATGGTAAGAATATTGATCAAAAGCTTTATCGATGTATGATTAGATCACTTCTTTACATTACTGCAAGTAGACCTGATTTTATGTTTAGTGTATGTTTATGTGCTAGATTTCAATCTAATCCTAAAGAATCACATCTTAAGGCAGTAAAAAGAATTTTTAGATATCTTAAAGATACTACAAATTATGGATTGTTTTATACAAAACATAGCACATTTGATTTAATTTCATATAGTGATGCTGATTTTGCCGGATGTAAATCCGATAGAAAAAGTACAAGTGGAACATGTCATTACTTAGGACATGCACTTGTATCTTGGTTTAGTAAAAAGCAAAATTCAGTACCATTATCAACGACTGAAGCTGAATATATTGCTGCAAGTCTTGCATGTGCTCAAATTTTATGGATGAAACAAACATTATCTGATTATGGAATAAATAGTCCCATATCATCCATAATGTGTGATAATTCTAGTGCAATTAATTTATCTAAAAATCCTATTCAACATTCACGTACAAAACATTTTGATATTAGACATCAATTTCTTACGTGATCATGTGCTTAAAGGTGACATTTCATTAGAATTTATACCTACTGATAAACAAATAGCAGATATATTAACAAAACCCTTAAAGAAGAAATTTATGTTAAATTAAGAAGGGAATTAGGTATATGTTCAATTGAAGATTTAAATTAAAATTTTAAAACAAACACATATGCATACATACCCTTAATAGTCGACTAATTTGACCTATAGTCGACTACATGCACAAGCATTGCATATAAGGTTTTCTGTAAATTACAGTGTAGTTGACTAATTTCACTTATAGTCGACTACTCTGAGTTAAAATCTAAAAATTAACTTTCTGTTGATTACAGTGTAGTCGACTACTTTTCTTACAAGTTGACTACTAATACTGATTTCACAGTTTTACAGTTTTAAAGCTTATTGGATTTTTTTTAATCAAACCCAAAACCCAATACCCAATACCCAATACCCGTTTTATTTAAGTAGAGTGCATCTCAACCATAGATTTTCAACTCTATCAATCCTAGCCACATATCTAAGATAAAATCTTCACCTTTTATTTATTTTACAATTCAATCTGGATCATACAATGCAATTCTTTTAAAAAATAAAAGATAAAAACCTAAAAACTACCCACTATCCTATCCTAAAACCAATTCATCTTCTTCCTCTCTTCAGAACCCATTGATTCCAAGTTAGGGCTTCATCTTCCTTCTCAAAACTTTCATCAAGTTCATCATTTTCTGAAGTCTAACAGGCTCTGTAGTCGACTACACCAAGTAATAGTCGACTAATCTAGGGTTTCAACAGTCTGTGGTAAATTTCTTAACTTGATCTTCGTATCTTCTGATATTTTTCTGTTTCATTATGTCTAGAGCTAAGAAAGCTAAGCAAGTTCATACTAATGTTAACAATGAAATCATCATATACTTAAAAAGTCCTGATTTACTTGAAGAATTTAACAAAATATCCACTTTTGAAGTTCTTCCAGGACGATTTGTGAAAATTGATGATTTTATTCCCTGAAACTTTGGATCATATTTTGATAATATGGGATTGCTTGAATTATTCTCTGTTGAAAATAAAAAACCCACATATCCTTTTCTTGTTCAATTGTTCTATACTAATATAGAACGTGTTGGAACTATTGGTGGTACTAAAAAACTTAAAACTCTTGTTAAAGGAATAGAAATTGAATTGACTACAAAGTCAATTGGAAAAATTTTTAATATTCTTTTTCAAGAAGTCTCTCTCAGGTCAATTAGGATGAATGATTCAGATCTTTTATCTAATCATATATTTCTTCCTAGTTATAGTAAACCTTTAAATAATTCAAACAAACTTCGTCCAATTCCTAGGTTCATTGCATGAATTTTAGCATATAACTTGTTTCCAAAAACTAGGAGTTTCCATTTCATTTTCCTAGATTTAGCAAAAGCTCTATATGCTATAATGGGAAATATCCAAGTTAATTGGGCTGAAGTTTACTTTGATAATCTTCTGACAATACCAAGAGGATTTCTTCCTTATGGTGCCTTTTTAACAAAAATCTTTGACAAATTTCATGTTGATCTTCAATCTGAAAATTCTGTTGTTCGTTCCATTGAATTCTTTGATTCCAATGCCCTAACTAGGATGAAGTTAACAAATTTTAAAATTCAAGAACAAAATCCTCAAGATGAACCTCATCCTCATCAAGAAAAAATTCCACAAGATATTCCATAATATTTAACTCAAGCAGGAACTTCTTCTAGTCAACCACCACCACCATTTCCTTCAGAACCTTCATGTTTTTCAGATGTGCAATACAACACACTATCTGCTCATATTCTTGAACTTAAAACTGGTCAAAGAGCTCTATATTCTCAGAATTCCTATATCATTAGTAATCAAGAAGAGTTAATCAAGAAGTTTGATGACTTGGATACAAAGCTTAGCGCATACTTTCAAGGACATCAACCTCCTCCAGCACCTTAAAAGTTTATGCATGCATCATATTAGATTTAGATGTTTTAGTGTTTAGTTTCAAAACAATTATGTTCTTTTGTTAGTTATCTATGTTTAAGTATCAAAAACTATATAGTTGTGGGTTGTTATTAAGACATATGTAATATGTTATGTTGCTACAATGTCAAGTATGTAAATTGTGTGTTTACAATGTCAAGTATGTTAATTGTGTGTTTACATTACTATGATGTTGTTTGGATAGTTAATTGTAGAACCCCGTAATTTTTTATATGAATATATGTGAATTATTAGTAAATAAATAATTCTTTTATGATAAATAGCTTGAGGTTATTGAAGTACATGATAGCAAGTTATTTGAGATGATATGAGAGTATGGGTATAGAGTTTTGTACGTTGGTTTTTCAAATTAGCAAAACATGCATAAAACTAAATTTTTCCAGATCAGTCGACACATCAGTCGACTGACTGTATCGGTCGACACATCAGTCGACTGATACGCTGATTTCTAGTTTTTTAGGTTTCGGGTCTGTTTTGTTTTGGTTCGGGTTTGGGTCGGGTTTAGCTGTTCATATATATTCTTTTTCACCCGAATCCAGCCCTCTCATTTTCAGATCTGAGAAAACCCTAGCCCCCTCTCCTCTACCTCAAACCCTAGCCTTGTTCTTGGTGATTTGGGGAAGAACTTGGAGGATTTTCGTCGAAATCTTCACGTTGCAGTGAAGGGGAACCACTCTCTCTCAGATCCAGGAGTTGTTCATCACCCAGAGGCGAGTAACATCTCGCCCAACTCTGTCCCTTTTGTCTTACACGAATTTATTGACTTTAATGAGTTTTGATTTAGCCAAAAACGTATTTTTAGTACAAAGAATGAATCTTTATGGTATATGAGGTGAAGTATTGAGCATCTCAGTTTATAAAAAGACCAACAATGTTTCATTAAAGGAATCTAGATCTGAGAACGTTTGACAAGAGTAAATTCATGATTTATTGATTTCAAAACGTTTTCCAACATGTTTTTATGTGTTTAAGGTTTTTGATAAATAATTACATGTAGATCCTTTATTTCAGTTTGGTACATATATGATAAAATTAGTATTTTCATGCTTGGGATAGATGGGGAGGAGTTTAGAGAATTTTTTTGGGTGAATAAACACCTGTGCAGAGTTTCTGCAGTCAATCGGTCAATTGATCAGTCGACCGACTAGCTGAAATCTCAGTCATCAGTCGACTGATCAGTCGACTGATGGGTTGATTTGGTTTTCTCAGCTCTGCAGTCGACAGATCGGTCGATTGGTGAGCTGAGGCTGTGCTGCCTGAGCTTATCGGTCGACATATGAGTCGACTGACATCATCAGTCGACACATCAGTCGACTGATGAGGTGTTTTACAGATTCTCAATCTATTTGAGTTGCTTTTTCGGGGTCGCCTCGATGACCTGACACTAGTTCACCATGCTAATGATTTATATGTACATGTGGGTTGACTTTTGACACAAGTTTAGATATGTACACCGAGACGCGTGTGAGTATAGAATATGTATATCAGTCCGCATATACTTTTCACAGTTACACAGTCCTCGTGTTGGACTATAATCCATAGAAGTCCTCGTGTTGGACTATAATCCATTTTTGTCCTCGTGTTGGACATTTGCCACTTATTCCATGTGTTTGGAAAACCACAGTATCTAGTTCCTGCATCGGACATATTTCTTAACCTTGTATATGACTTTTTCACAGGAGTTTTATGACATGACACTTATGTAGGTTTTGGCATGATAACATGATACTCATGTAGGCTATAACATGGCACTGTATTTATGCTCTGAGATTTGGTGTATTTCTTTTATTATTGTTCATGTACTAGAACTTTGGGTTTGGTGTTTAGGGATTTACAATTTGAGATACAAGGCATATACATGAGGGTTTCCTTGTTTGGATTATTTCGCTCGACGTACCTATGCTCGTGTTGTAAATTCCTAAATACTAAAATCCTCTTTAGTAAGATCAATGATTTTAGATCTATTATGTATTATCTATATTTTCTTACAACGAGCCCTGTTCCCTTGGGGTTGGTTGTGATGTTGCTCGTCAGCGCTTTGACGCTCGTTGTCCCTCCCCCTTTCAGGTAACGAGCCAGGAGCTCGGAGAGCCGCAGGTTGATGGCGAGGCATTTTAGCTTCAACTGTTTACTTAGATATATTTTCTTTTGGAGTTCCACAGTAGACTTTTGTTTAGGTATTTGAGAGTCTTATTCTAGAAGTTGTAAAGGCTGTGTGCCTTATTTCCTCTTTATCAGATATTTGTATTCGAGACTTATTGAGTATTCCAGTTATCTATTCAGACATTGACTATGTATTTCTGTATGTTGGATGATGAGACATTAATGTGACCAATATCACTTTATCAGTTATTTCTTGCACTATCTTTTACTTGCTTTTGTACCTACACCTATTGTTGACTCTACTAGATAGATGTTAATTGTGATGGTGAAATATGTTATTGCACGGTGTGGTGCATGACAGGTTTGACATTCTTGGTTTCACCTTGACTGCAGCCTTGTGTGAACCCAAGGGCGTCACATTAATATATGTGCTATATATTTTAAACAGATCATGGTGATGAACATTGTGGAACTTTTGGTCTTTATGGCAAGTCTTCGCCTACCTATTTGGATGGGTGAAGTTATGGATTATGTTCATAATCTGGATGATTTGTTTGAAGTATTAGCTCATGTTGAAGAAATAATGTCATGTTTAGCATAAATGTTTATCTCTTTTTGTTGATAACAAAGGGGGAAAAATGATTATCTATATTAGATTTATGTAATGTTATAGACTCTTATTTGCATATATGCAGGGGGAGTAAGTATGTATATTTCATAATGTTTAAACTTGGTTATAAAATACATACATATGCATAAATTATTTGTTATCATCAAAAAGGGGGAGAATGTTGAATATCATATATCCATGATATTATTTTGATGATAATAATTTATACAATGTGTATTATACAAATACACTAACTTTTATATGCAGATTTTAATATCAAAATATGAATAAGTGCAAGTTGAGTTCAAGGCATTATGAAGTGAAGAAGATGAAGAACATATGAGATAATGTATTTTATATTTTCTTTACTTAGAATTATTGTACAAGCCTTGATCACTCACACACACACACATAAATATTAGAACACACTAACACAGGCTTAGTGTGTTGGTTAACTATAGAAATCTCCTATGTTAACCATTATAGTTATAGTTAATTATTGAGTATTAAAACATTTAATTCATATTTTTTTACTCTTAATAGTCGACTAATTAGAATAGTAGTCGACTACTCATGTATATGACTTAAATATAAGTTTCTATCAATTTACAGTATAGTCGACTAATTTGGATAATAGTCGACTACTTAAGCTTATGACAGAAATATAAGTTTATGTTATTTTACAGTATAGTCGACTAATTGACATTATAGTCGACTACTGAAGCCAAAATTCATTTTTTAAGTTTTTGCCTAATTACAATATAGTCGACTAATAAACTTTATAGTGGACTACTGAAAAATTTTCTGAATTCATAGAGTCTGTTTAAACTCAGTGTAGTCGACTAATCAGTCTTGTAGTCGACTACAGATACAGTTTTTTTAGAATTTAAAGTTTGAATTTATGACTGTTTATAGCCGTTTTTAAACGTTTTTAAAGTTCAAATAATTATCTTTTCAAGGGCTATAAATAGGTTATTTTGTTCAGAAAAAATGAAGAGGTTTATACCCATAAGTTTTGATCTTTGTGCATTTTTTTAAGTAAAAAATATTCAAATTTTGAGAAAAAAAAGTTTCTGAAATTACCTTTGAACATCATTCAAATACTTATTGTTTAGGCAATTTACAAAAGTTAGAATCATTCCTGAGCCACTACTACACTACACTACAAATCAAAGCTTATAGGAATTGAAATTGTTGATTCAAAAGTTCTCTCGATTTGTGAGAGGTGTTAATCTCTTGGTTTAGAGATTGGTTTGCAAATTGGCAAGGTGTTTGTCAATTTGTGTTGCAATTTGCAGGGACTTGCAAATTGGTCAGGTTTTCTTTTGATTTTGTAAGTTTATTCAAAATCATAGTGAAAACTCTCAAGCGGGATTTGCTTGGGGACTGGATGTACATCGGATTGGTGGAACTAGTATAAAACTTTGTGTTTGTATTTGTGAATTTCTTAGATTGTCATTTTTCTTTGTAATTTATAATCTACTTTGCATAAATTTTTAAAAAAAACACTATTCACCCCCCTCTAGTGTTCTAGTGTATCTATTTCAGATCCTACAGTACCCAAGTGGAAGATTGTTAGATTTAAATTTAATTAAATCTATTTGTGGGCACATATGTTTAATCTGTGTGTATTGCTATCTTTAAGGATAACCCACTTAAAAGGATCAATCAATTTGGGTTAATGAGTATTTAAATAAATCACTGGCTAAATGTGTAGATACCAGGTTGTAATTGTAATTTATTTGATTAAGGGCCAAATTACAAATATACAACACACACACCACACACCAGCACCACACCACACCACACACACACACACACACACACACACACACACACATATATATCCTATATATATATATATATATATCTATATTATATATTATATATATAATATATATATATATATATATATATATATATTATATATATATATATATATATATATATATATATATAATATATATATATATATATATATATATATATATATATATATGAGGTTATGGTCCTTAATTTAGGGTTAACCACTCTCATTCTCTTATTCCCATCTAAAGAGAGTCATAAGGGAGAAACCCTAAGATTAGAAGATCATCAAAACCCTAACTCAAATCCAAGCAATGGATTCAGGTATAGTTTCCGCTCTTGTTGTTTAATCTCTATGATTTAATTATGATTAAGTACAACATGCATAACACACGCGCGCGCGCCTCACCACGTCGTGACGTGCCACGTCATACCGTACCGCACGTGTTTTTTTGTTTTCTCTATCTTCATTTTGCACGTTTTTTGTGTGCGTAACGGCTACACGATTACGTGCGTATTTGGTGTACGTTACGCAGAATTTACTCAACAGCTATGGGTTTTTAACACTATATATACAGCCGTAGGGTGAGCTCAGGAAACACAAAAAACAAAACCAAGTTCTCTCTTCTATCCTCTTCTCTGTTATACTTCTTTCATAAAATATTCTCGGTTACAATTTACTTTTATTCCGAACAATCTTCTTCATCTGAGCTGAAGCTCTGCACTCTCGCCCGAGTATAGACACCAAGCAATTCCGGAGGGTTTTTACCGCTAGGGGAGAGGGGATTATCTGCGCCAGGGCGATAGACGGGTCCTTGGTCCTTAGTCTTCTAGGGTAGTGTTTACACGACTTCTCCCGATCAGGCCTAATTTTCTAATTTTCTTTTTATTACGGATTTTGCATGCTATAAACTTAATTATTTTGATTTATATCTAACAATCCAGAAGAGTTATTTTAAAAAAATTATAGCATAAAAAATTATTTTAAAAAAGTTACTGTTCACCCGAGAATTTTACTGCCCATAAAAATTTCTGTTACTGTTCATAAAACTGTCACTGTTCGCAAAATACTGTTCATCCAAAATTATTGCTTACAATTATTATTACACTTATTGTTAACATTTGTAGTTTGTTCATTCAAAATAATTATTGTTAATTAGAAATCTGTTAATTTATTGCTATTTTAAAGAAAAATAAATACTATTCCTAAAAAATATATTTATTTAATATTTATTGTTTAATATTTTGTTAACTTATTATTGCTTAAATTATAAAATCAAATTCATACTCCTAAGTAACTAGTGTAGTGATATTGATAAAACTTTTATTCCATCAGATTCCAAAAATACCTAGACTAGTTAACTTAACTCAGACTTATGGCTAATCCTGAGAAGTTCATCGGTGTTAACTATAAACGGTAGGCTAATCAGATGAGATAATGTCTCACTATCCTAGGTCTGTTATCTGTTATAGACACTCCTGATTCTTCTTCTAGTGGTTCTCAACCCTTGACTCCCGATCATGAACAACTTACTCCTTCCACTTCTGTTTCTGGTGCTAGTTCCTTCTCTAGTCATATGAAACCAGAAGAAATAAACTATAATTGTTGCCATAGGATTCTTAGTGCACTTGCGGACAATCTTTATGACATATATTATGATTACAAAAGTGCCAAAGACCTATGGAATGCTCTTGAAGCAAAATATAGCTTTGATGATGCCGGGATTCTGCGTTTCACCTCCTCCCATTTCAATAAGTTCATGATGGTTGATGACAAACTTATAAATGAACAAATTCATGAATTCCAAGATTTCCTTAGTCACCTTCTATCAAAAGGAAACACCTTTACTGATGACTATATAATTCTGTTAGGAATCTTGACCCCAAGATTAGTTTGTTTTGATGATAACAAATATTATATGTTGTGTGTATTATGTGCTAACATTTATTTTGTAGTATCAGAGTTATATCGACAATTATATTCAAAGAGATACTCAAGACATAGATGAGTTCAAGGCAAACTGAAGCAAAGAAGAAGATATACTTTATTGTCAAAATGTAATTTTATATTTTCTTTGCTTAGAAATTTGTACAAGCCTTGATCACTCACACACAAGCACACACATAGTGTTAGAACACACTAACACATGCTTAGTGTGTTGGTTAACAATAGAAATCCCCTATGTTAGCCATTAGAGTTTATAGATATTGAGTGAGTCTTAAAACATTTCATTTACAACCCTTAGAAATTAGAATCTGGAAATACTCAAAAGACCAAAGTTGTAGGTCTCTTCAAGAGCTTTCCAACAAATCTTAAATCACCTCATTCCGATATCGGATGAGAAAGTTACAGTCAAAATACTAACCAGATATAACAACCAGAAACAGAGAGTCTGAAAAATCTCTGTCTGGTCGACCAGATATGTACCTGGTCGACCAGAGGCTCCAGATTTGGACAGAAATTTTCCAGAAAGCCTTTCTGGTCGACCAGGCCTCAATCTGGTCGCCCAGACAGTCTTTCTAACAGCTATATTTTTCAAATGAATATGAACGTTTTGTGAACGTTTTTGGCAGTTATTTTTGAATGTTTTTGAACGAAAATTATACCTATAAATAGGTGTTAAGTTCTGAAATTTCACATCTGAAATCCTTTCTATAAACTTGAGTTTTTCTTTTTTGATGATAACAAATATTATATGTTGTGTGTATTATGTGCTAACATTTGTTTTGCAGTATCAGAGCTATATCAACAATTATATTCAAAGAGATACTCAAGACATAGATGAGTTCAAGGCAAAATGAAGCAAAGAAGAAGATATACTTTATTGTCAAAATGTAATTTTATATTTTCTTTGCTTAGAAATTTGTACAAGCCTTGATCACTCACACACATGCACACACATAGTGTTAGAACACACTAACACATGCTTAGTGTGTTGGTTAACAATAGAAATCCCCTATGTTAGCCATTAGAGTTTATAGATATTAAGTGAGTCTTAAAACATTTTATTTACACCCCTTATAAATTAGAATCTGGAAAAACTCAAAAGACCAAAGTTGTAGGTCTCTTCAAGAGCTTTCCAACAAATCTTAAATCACCTCATTCCGATATCGGATGAGAACGTTATAGTCAAAATACTAAACAGAAAAATTCCAGAATCTGAGTTTACAGTGTAGTCGACTACTATGCCTTGTAGTCGACTACTGAGCAATTTTCTGACTTCACAGAGTCTGTTTAGACTCAGTGTAGTCGACTACTATGACTTGTAGTCGACTACAGAAGCAGTTTTTCCAGATTTCAGTTTTAAAATAAGTGACTGTTTATAGCCGTTTTGTGGACGTTAATTGGGTTTAAAATTATGTCATTTCAGAGGCTATAAATAGGTTTAAACATCAGAAAACAACAACTAAGTTTTACACTTGCAAGATCAAACATTTTGTGCATATTCACTCTCTAATTTTCCAGATTTTCATGCTAAGTGTTTAGAAAAAGAGAGTTTCTGATATTGCCTTGGTTTCAATCATTCTTAGAGATTGTATAGACAATATTCAGAGAGTTAAAAGAATCCTAAGCCACTGCAGCACTTCACTACACATTCAAGGCTTATAGGATCAATTGTGTTCTTGCTTCAAAAAGGATTTCTCTCGGGTTTGAGAGGGTTGATCTCTTGGTTTAGAGATTGGGTGGCAATTGGCATGGTCTTGTCAATTGGTGTTGCAATTTGCATGGTCTTGCAAATTGGTCAGGTTTGCTTTTGATTTTGTAAGGTTTCAAAATCATAGTGGAAATCTCAAGCGGGATTTGCTTGGGGACTGGATGTACACCGGGTTGGTGGAACCAGTATAAAACTTTGTGTTTGTGATTGTGAATTTCTGAGATTGCCATTTTTCTTTGCAATTTATAATCTACTTTGCATATATTTTAAAAGAACACTATTCACCCCTCTTCTAGTGTTCTAGTGTATCTATTTCAGATCCTACATTTGGTATCAGAGCAAGGTGAAAGATGGCATCGTCAAATACATCACAATTCAAGGAAGGTTACTCTACAAATCGTCCTCCAATGTTCGATGGTTCGAACTACAACTATTGGAAGTGCAGAATGAAGATTTACCTTCAATCAATTGGCTACGAACTTTGGAACGTCGTGGAAACAAAATATGAGAAGCCAACAACTCCTTTTGCAGAATGGACTACTTCTCAAAGAAATAATGCAAATTTGGATTCAAAAGCAATGAATGCATTATTTTGTGCACTTGACAAGAATGAGTTCAATAGGGTGTCAACGGCCACATCTGCATACGATATTTGGCATACACTTGAGGTAACTCATGAAGGTACAAATAAAGTTAAAGAATCTAAAATATCTGTTCTTGTGCACAGGTTTGAGTTATTCAAAATGAAAGAACAAAAAGAGGAATCCACTCACATGTGCTTCATGGCACAAGAAGATGAGGTATGCAATAATGAAGAATTATTAGATGCTTTCAATGAATTATATGAAACATTTTTGAGATTAAAGGCTTCACATAATTTTCTTAAAGGTGAAAATAAAAGATTACTTGAAGAAATTTCTGATTTTAATTCTTCTACTATTTCTAATTCTCAAGTAATTGAATTGAAAGAGGAAAATAAATCCTTGCTTAAAGAAAATCATATTTTGACTAATGAGAATGTTTATCTAAAATCAGAATGCAATGATTTAAAAATCCGCATTAATGTTTTAGATAAAGATATTTCTTCTATTAAATTAAAATATGATGATATATGTTTGAATGTTAGTAAATTCAATAAAAGTAAAGAGAATTTGAATAATTTGCTCTCATTTCAAAAATCTTCAAACAATCATTTTGGCATTGGATTTGTTCCTAAGTATTTTATAAAGAATGATTATGTTTTGAAGAATAATAATAAGAATATTCATGCTAAACAAAATAAGTATATATGGATTCCTAAGAATTTGAATATTCATGATAGGAATTATTATATTTCATCTTATATTTATGAAGTTTGCAATTCAAAGAATTACACTTATGTTAACAAATGGAAACCAAATTCCAAGTGGATTTGGATTCCTAAGGGCTAATCCTAATGATATAATATAAAAGGGTACCAAAGTGCTTGATATTTTTATTAAGGTACCCAAGAAAAGAAATTTTTAATTAGAATTATGTTTATTTCTTTTTGCTAATGACAAAGGGGGAGTTATATAGAAAATTTTAATTTTAAATTTTTTACTAATGCTTTGATGCAGGGGGAGTAAAAGATTTTATTTAATGATTTCATGCAGGGGGATTAAAATTTTTATATCTTAATAACATATATTTGTCATCATCAAAAAGGGGGAGAATGTTAGGAATCTTGACCCCAAGATTAGTTTGTTTTGATGATAACAAATATTATATGTTGTGTGTATTATGTGCTAACATTTATTTTGTAGTATCAGAGTTATATCGACAATTATATTCAAAGAGATACTCAAGACATAGATGAGTTCAAGGCAAAATGAAGCAAAGAAGAAGATATACTTTATTGTCAAAATGTAATTTTATATTTTCTTTGCTTAGAAATTTGTACAAGCCTTGATCACTCACACACATGCACACACATAGTGTTAGAACACACTAACACATGCTTAGTGTGTTGGTTAACAATAGAAATCCCCTATGTTAGCCATTAGAGTTTATAGATATTGAGTGAGTCTTAAAACATTTCATTTACAACCCTTATAAATTAGAATCTGGAAATACTCAAAAGACCAAAGTTGTAGGTCTCTTCAAGATCTTTCCAACAAATCTTAAATCACCTCATTCCGATATCGGATGAGAAAGTTACAGTCAAAATACTAACCAGATATAACAACCAGAAACAGAGAGTCTGAAAAATCTCTGTCTGGTCGACCAGATATGTACCTGGTCGACCAGAGGCTCCAGATTTGGACAGAAATTTTCCAGAAAGCCTTTCTGGTCGACCAGGCCTCAATCTGGTCGACCAGACAGCCATTCTAACAGCTATATTTTTCAAATGAATATGAACGTTTTGTGAACGTTTTTGGCAGTTATTTTTGAATGTTTTTGAACGAAAATTATACCTATAAATAGGTGTTAAGTTCTGAAATTTCACATCTGAAATCCTTTCTATAATCCGTGTGTTTGCGTATGCAATTTTCTGTGATTGTCTACATATTGGTTTGATCCTTCTTACTCTTTGTGATATTATTTTATTGAAATTTAAAATTTCCGCATTAAATTTCATAAACACTATTCAACCCCCCCTTCTAGTGTTTAAGTGCCATTGCAGCGATCCTTCAAATTCATGTCTGATTGACAAACTCCCTCCCTCCTGGTCTAGATTTGCTGGAAATCTCCGACACAAGCAAGGAGATCTAATATTAACTGAAGCCCTTAAGGCTATTTGAATTGAAGACTAACATATGCAAACTTCCAAAACCAAGTCTGAAAAAAGCTAAAGTGAACTTAGTAGAGGATAAGACTAAATCTAGGAATTTCAAACCCAAAGGGAAGAAATTCAAGAAAAACCAGCAATCATTCAACAAACCATCTTCCAAATCCAATCTCAATCCTTCCAGCCATAAGTCTGATGGAAAGTTCTACTATGTTTATGGTAGAACTAATCAACTTGCTCCCAACTGCTTCTATTGGAAGAAGGAACTTACTAAACCTACTCCTAAAGGAAATGGATCAAACAAAGTAAACATGATTGAAGAAAATCCAAATTCCTTCAGGTTAGCCTCTTCTTCCTATCTTGTAAATTCTCTTACTTTTTCTACTAATTGGTATTTGGATTCCGAAGCTAATATTCATGTTTGTAATGATCACTCTTGGTTTTAAACTTATTAGGAATCATGTGGAGGAAGCATAAGCTTAACAGATAACTCCACTAAACAAATAATAGGAAGTGGACGTATAGAGCTCACCATGACTTCTAGGAAAGCTCTAAATCTGCAAGGCGTTCATCATATTCCTTCTCTCTGTTGGAACCATATTAGTGAATCTCTTCTTCTTAAAGCTGGCTTTAGGATTGTAAAAGAATCTAATAAATTTGTGATTACAAAGAATAATGTATTCATAGGAAAAAGTTTTATTTGTAATGGCCTTTTTAAACTTAATGTAATCAATTTTAGTTCTAATAAAATTCCTGAGTATTCTATTGCACAAATTGTTGAGTCTTGTGGTGTTTAGCATGGATGACTTGGACATGTAAACTTCCAAACTTTGTAGAAAATGACTAAACTAAATCTTATTCCTAAATCATCCCATGATCCCTCATCTAAGTGTGAGATTTGTGTTCAAGGGAAACACACTAAAAAAACCCTTCAAGTCTATAACTAGAAACTCTGAACCCCTTGAATTAATTCATAATAATGTGTGTGACTCAAACCGAGTTCTCACCCGAGGGGTATGAGATATTTGATGACATTTATAGACAATCACTCTAGATATTGTTACACCTATCTTCTCAAAACAAATGATGAAGTTTTAGATAGGTTTAAGGTGTATAAAACTGAATCTGAGAACCAACTTGGTAGAAAGATCAAGATTTTAAGATCTGATCATGGGGGACTATACCTCAAATGATATGATTGAATATTGCTAAGAACATGGTATTATTCATGAGGTAACTGCTCCTTATATACCTCAGTCTAACAGGGTAGCTAAATGAAAGAACAAAATGAA
>NC_033800.1:128324178-128327588 GCF_001876935.1 Asparagus officinalis
GGGGGGGGGGGGGTGAATAGGGTAATATTCTAATCTAATCCGATTTAATGCCAATTAAAAATTTATTAATTATTTACTCTTGCAAATAAGATATTCAATAAGATATGAGCAAGTATATGAAATTAAACTAAGGGCAATATAAATATGGACACAATAAAAATGAGATAGTGTGCAAAAACAATCACAAACACAATGATATATTCATGTAGTTCGGTCAATCCTTGACCTACATCTCCACTCCTCACCTCGAGGAGATCTCCATTATCTCAACCGGTTTTCAATGTTAACCGAAAATGTTTACAACTCCACACAATTTTGGTTTTCTAGCTCACCAAAAACTTCTATAATTCTCACACTTGCAATCACACAAAACACTCTCTAAGTGTTGGCCTAGCCCATGTCGCCATCCTCAAGTGTTCGGATTTATAACCTCTCCCTAGGCTTTACTACCAACGTCACTCCTCTTGGAATCGACCACGTCTCTCCCAACCATTCCTCTCGGTGTACTTGTGTATTACAATGTGATCTTAACAAAAAAGCTCAAATAAAAGATTTGTTCTCTATAACAAGATGAGAACTAAGTTAAGCCCGCACTCAAAGATACAATCTCACAACCGCAATATACTATGTATAAAATACTTAAGCTCAAGTGGGTATGTGTAATCAATGAGTAATAACAAAACTAAACTCAATATGAAATCTAGCTTAATAAAATGGATAATCAACAAATACAAATATGTAAAGCTAGAAATTGAGTTTAGAGAAAACTTCTCTAAAAAGCAAGAGTGAGAGAGATTGAGAATGAAACCCAAACACGAAAATATCGATCTCCTCCTCTTGTGAAAACCACTTCACATAAACACACTTGAAAACACTTAAAACTTAAACAAACTTTTGTAAACTCACTTCAACATTCATGAACAATAAATGAGAGTTGAAGGCTTTTTATAGCCTCTCAAATTGCCAAAAACCACCCAAAACCAGAAATAATCAAAACTAGCTGTTATAGCCATTATAGGCTAAAAAGATCTGATCAATCGACTGATAATGTCATCAGTCGACTGATAAAGTCGAGCGTTGACAGTTTTGATAGATTCTGGAATTTTTGCATATCTGACTTTGTAAAATCAATTAAAAATAGGAATTCAACTCCAAAAATCGTGAAAAGTTAAGGAATGTTAAAAAATTGTAGATAAACATATTAGAGAATTTTTTTTGGAAATATCACTTTCTATTTGTGAGAAATCACTGTTTTAAAACAGATATTCTAGTTTCTAAAAACTACTGAAACACTTGATTTTGTAAAATTAATTTAACATAGTAAATCAACTCAAAAAATGATAAAATTTTGGAATATATTTGTAAACATGTAATAGAACATCTTAGAAAAAGAGTTTCTCAAATTTCATTTTTCTATTTATAAAATATCATTTATTTTGTAAAACGGTTGAAAATACGAAACCGTCAAATAGTTGATTTTGATGAAAACATTTCAAGCATGTTTTAAAAACTTGTTTCATCAAAACAAAATACTTTCAAATAGATTTATAGACTTGAGAAAATATGTAAAATAGTATAATCAAGTCTTTAATCTGTAAATATGTTATTTTCCCAAAAATATATAATATGATAAAATAAAACGTGTATGTGTGTAGTTTGAGCTTTAAAGTATAACACTCACGGTATAGGACCTAAACTAGAAACAATATACCCAAGCTTAGAAATCTTCGTTTGAGCTCGATCTTGGTAAACAATGATGAAGCGGAATATTGAGTCTTGTCTTGAGTGCGTAAATACTTCATTCCAATTCCGCCAACCTCCTTTGAATTTTATCGTTGAAGCACAATTCTATCCAACCTCCAACATTGATGTTTATCTAGAATACCTAATGATCAAATATAAATACTAGACAAACGATGTTAGAGATTATTTTTAAATTATCAAAACAAGATTAGATAATAGGCTCATAAACATAAGACCTAACAATCTTCCCCTTTTTGATGAAGACAAACAATTTACATAAAGAGTATATATAAAATATGTAATTACACGAAATACTCATAAATACTCACAATCCATATATTTCTCCTCCTTTGTCAATATCAAAATGGGGAAAAGAACAATAATAGAGAGCAAGCTCCCCCTACAAATAAGTATAGGTGAGTATAAAATAAATATAGGGAATAGCTCCCCCTATCAAAGTGCCATATCAAATATATGCAATGATGACTTAGGCAAAAATATGTGAGCAAACATAGATATAGAATATGCTAATCACAGTTTACATTGAAAAAGACCAGGAGAACACATACATATCATAAATCATCCAACATAACTCATAATTGATTGAGACCACATATAGATATATTATAAAAATGGTGTCTCAAAACACAAACATAAAAGCAATATATTAAATAAAATAAGGGACTGTTTGTTTGCTAAAAAAACGAGAAATGAAGGATTTGAAATCTGACAACCCCGCCACCTAGGATTTTGGTTTCAAGAGTTTTCTATTCCCCGTGTTTGGTTCGCTAAGTGATTTAAAGAAATTGGTGGGGGGGGGGGTGAAATGGGTTGCTACGTTAGTTTTTTAAGAATACCTATTTTTAGACCAAAAGTGGCTGAAATGGGTTGGAAATGTCATATCTGGGCATATTTAAATATTCAAAGCACTATTAAAACGATGGCTGGATTAAAATTTATTATTTAATTGTTGAAATCACTATTGAAACAGTGACTGAAATGATATTTCTTTTTTTTGGATGTTCAAACAAACACAAGAAATGGAATTCCTTATTTTCCAGTCACATATTTCAATGTGAAACAAACCAAATAAATCAAATGGGGAAAACCCTCTGAAATGTCCAGAAATGTTTTCTAGCCTAGTTTCATGTTTTCTTTTTTTCAAAAATGTACCAAACAGACCCTAAAGGGAAACATGAGAATCATAAAAGCTCATGAAACCAAAAAAAAAAATTTGTTCATGAAAGTCAATAAAAAGCCAAATGAAAGTTCATGAAATATCGTTTTGATAAGGAAATGATCAAGCAAACATGATTCAAGTGATAAACATGCTCAACACTTCTTATGTGACAAAACAATCTTTCACAAAGAGGTTAGGTAAAGATGTCCACTAATAGAGATTTTGAGTCAATATTAATGATGGACACATCTTTCCTATCTACATGATCACAAAAAATAATGTCGAAACAATTGTGTATTTCATCCACAAAGACTAAAAGGAAATATACTTAGGATAAAACAAACTAAGATCTATTATATCTTTTTAGACAAGAAAAATAGACAAGCAATCATGCCAAGCTTTTGGAGCTTGATTCAACCCATATAAAAACTTTTTGCACCCGGAAAACATGTTTTGAAAGAAGGGATCAATAAATGAGGGGGGGGGG
>NC_033800.1:128327598-128392474 GCF_001876935.1 Asparagus officinalis
TCTCATAAGTAAAGCTCAAAATAAAAGTATATTTTAAAAATAATGTTTTGTACAAAAATAAGAACAACTTGATAAAATTTGATCAATTCATGAAAAACATGAGAATCGAAAATCATGAAAAAATTTATGAATGCTATGTTTTTAAATCATATATCAAGTTTTCCTTTTATTTTTAAAGTTTTATAAAAATTATTTGCAATTTGTTGATAAAATCCAAATAAAAATCATCTTTAAGAACATGAAAAACTAAAAAACTAAAATTTGTTTTTAAATATCAAACATGTTTTGGTACCCAAATAATCTTGGTACCGAAGAGTTTAGGGACATGACCCCTGTCATTAAAGCTCAATGCCCTTAGGTAATGATCCCAGGGCGCATATGGTGCACAAACACGGTCATAACAATAATTATACAAATGACCATTTCGGTTGCAATATGTGCAATGAAAATGATGCATTTGTGAATGATGACCATATGAGTGTGCACAAGGAGCATTTGCAAGTAAAGATGGTCTTTTAAAATCATTTTGCAAATATGAAACGTTTTGTGATTCAAAACAAAACTTTGCTAAGTGGCCAAATCTACCACAAGCATTACATTTATACACATGTGGTCTTTTTGAAGCATTTGGCAAAAATCTACCACAAGCATTTTGTAAATCGAAGCAAAATTTTGCCAAGTGACCAAAACGACTACAAAGATAACCCTTGTAGACATTGGCATGCTTATGATGAAAAATATGTGCATGTGTATGTGGGTGTGAAGAAGAAGAAGCTTGATGGGATGCACAAGGGACAATAATGTTAGATTTTGTGGGTTTTTGTGCATCATAGCAAAATCTAACAATGTGGCCTTTACGACCGCAATTAGTACACTTATAAAATTTGATATACATATGTGTATAGTGGGTGCATGGTTTGGAAGAATTAGCATGTGACTTTGCACATAAGTCCATAAGTTTCTTATTATTAACAATACATGTTTTTAAAGTTGAATCTAATGAGGATATACAATTTTTTACACGATTCAATTCATTATTATGCGCACTAGTATTGTTAATAGAAGTAGAACAAACATGATTATATTTAAATGAATTAAATTCATTTCTATTTTTTTCTACTTCTAGCATGGCATTACTCTTCTCATGAGATAAACTAGTTATAGATGAAGTCAAGTTATCATTTTCCAAACTTAATTTATCATTGTTTTCATTTAATGTTACATTCTCTTTAGTAATAATATCAAATTTGGAAACTTGTGACTCATGATCGGATTTTAAGTTTACATACGTGCTTTTTCATTCTATAAAATTACGTTGCAACTTCTTATAATCATGCATTAATTTTTCATATCCACGTGCAAGTTCATCAATAGTTAATTCATCATCAATATCGGACTCGCATACCTCACTAGGGCTATCACTTAGTGTCCATGTACATGAAGATGCTCCAATTGAACTTGAAGTAGAAGCCGCCAAAGCACGTTAGATCTCCTCCAAGTTCCCTTGATGTGCTTCTATAAAGTTTTACAATGTGTAAGCACTATCAAAAGAATCAAACTTGTTAGACATGGATAAGTCAAACACATTTAGTAAAAATTCTAACAAGAGCTTGTTCATTGTAAATATACTTTTATCATCTTTACTCCACTTGGATTTCTCCGAAGTGGGTACAATATAAGCACAATCGATTATTTCTCACAAATCAAAGTATCTATATCTAATAAAAAGTTTAAATCTAACATACCATTATGAATAGGAGAAATTATTAATTCTTGGAGCAATATTAATGGCATAACCTAAGCTAGGTGCACCGTGCATATCCATGATATATTATGTAAGCAAGATATAAAAAAAAATCTCAAAACTAGATTAGCAATATATGAAACTTTGATCTTTGACTCTAGGCAGTTAAGCCACATCAAAAGCACCAAGCTCTGATACCAAATGAAATTACCCTAGATGAGGGTGAATAGGATAATATGCTAATCTAATCCGATTTAATATCAATTTAAAACTTATTAATTATTTACTCTTACAAATAAGATATTCAATAAGATATGAGCAAGTATATGAAATTAAACTAAAGGCAATATAAAAAACAATCACAAATACAATGATATGTTCACGGAGCTCAGTCAATTCTTGACACTACGTCTTCGCTCCTCACCTTGAGGAGATCTCCACTATCTCAACCGGTTTTCAATGCTAACTAAAAACGTTTACAACTCCACACAATTTTGGTTTTTTAGCTCACCGAAAACTTTTTCAATTCTCACACTTGCAATCACACAAAACACTCTTTAAGAGTTGGCCTAGCCCGTGTCGCCATTCTCAAGTACTCGGATTTACAACCTCTCCCTAGGCTTTACTACCGACGCCACTCCTCTTGGAATTGACACATCTCTTCCAACCACTCCTCTCGATGTACTTGTGTATTACAATGTGATCTCAACAATAAATCTCAAATAAAAGATTTGTTCTCTATAACAAGATAAGAACTAATTTAAGTCCACACTCAAAGATACAATCTCACAACCCTAATATACTATGTATAAAATACTTAAGCTCAAGTGGGTTTGTGTAATCAATGAGTAATAACAAAACTTAACTTAATATGAAATCTAGCTTAATGAAATGAATATCAACAAATATAAATATGTAAAGGTAGAAATTGAGTTTAGAGAAAACTTCTCTGAAAAGTGAATGAGAGAGATTGAGAATGAAGCCCAAACACGAAAATATCGATCTCCTTCTCTTGTGAAAACCACTTCACATAAACACACTTGAAAACACTTAAAAACCTTTAAACAAACTTTTGTGAACTCACTTCAACATTCATGAACAATAAATGAGAGTTGAGGGCTTTTTATAGCCTATCAAACTGCCAACCCCCACCCCCCCCCAAAAAAAAAAAACTGGAAATAATCAAAACTAGCCATTACTAGATGTTATAGGCTTAAAAGACCTGATCAGTCGACTGATAATGTCATCAACCGACTGATAAAGTCGACCGTTGATAGTTTTGACACATTCTAGAAATTTTACATATTTAACTTTGTAAAATCAACTGAAAATAGTAAATCATCTCTAAATATCATGAAATTTTGAGGAAAATTTATAAACTTGTAGATAAACATGTTAGAGAAATAATTTATAAAATATAACTTTCCTTTTGTGAGAAATCACTATTTTAAAATAGATATTCTAGATTCTAAAAACTGCTAAAATACTTGATTTGTAAAATCAATTTGACACAGTAAATCAAATCCAAAAATGATAAAATTTTGGAATATGTTTGTAAACATGTAATAGAAAATTTTAGAAAAAGAGTTTCTCAAATTTCATTTCCCTTTTGTAAAATATCATTTATTTTGTAAAATAGTTGAAAATATGAAACCGTCAATTAGTTGATTTTGATGAAAACATTTCAAGCATGTTTCAAAAACTTGTTTCATCAAAACAAAATACTTTCAAATAGATTTATAGACTTGAGAAAATATGTAAAATAGTATAATCAAGTCTTTAATCCAGAAATACATTATTTTCCCAAAAACGTATAATGCGATAAAACAAAACGTGTATGTGTGTAGTTTGAGCTTTAAAGTATAACACACACGGTATATGACCTACACAAGAAACAATATACCCAAGCTTAGAAATCTTTGTTTGAGCTTGATCTTGGTAAACAAGGATAAAGCGGAATATTGAGTCTTGTCTCGAGTGAGTAAATGCTTCATTCCAATTCTCTCAACCTCATTTGAATATTATCGTTAAAGTGCAATTCCATCCAACATCCCACATCGATGTTTGTCTAGAATACCTAATGATCAAACATAAATACTAGACAAATGATGTTAGGGATTATTTGTAAATCATCAAAACAAGATTAGATAACAGGCTCATAAACATGAGACCTAACACAGAACCCTTATGGATACGGTGAACTATATGTTACTCATTTTAGGAGCACCTGAAAATCTCTAGGGTGAAGCTCTTCTTTATGCCCGCTTCATTCTCAATAGGATTCCCAACAAATCTTCTGATATAACTCCTTATGAATATTGGAAGGGGAGAACTCCTAGTCTAAACTTCTTCCGGGTTTGGGGTTACTTGGCTAAGGTAGCTATTCTTGAACCTAAGAAGAGGAAAATTAGTTCTAAGACTATTGATGTTGCCTTTATTGGATATGCACTAGATATCAACGTTAATAGATTTCTAGTCATTAAGTCTAAAATTAGTGACATATCCAACAATACTATCATTAAAGCTAGAGATGCAGTCTACTTTGAAAACATATTTCCTTTCAAATCTAAAATCTCAGAAAATCCTAGAATATCTCTTCATTCTGATCTACCACCTTCCAGTTCTTCTCAGCCTATTGATATCGAACCTCGAAGAAGTAAAAAAGGTAAAATTCAAAAAGATTTTAGAGACAACTTCTTTACCTTTCTTGTTGAAGGTGATCCAAGCTCCTTTAAGGAAGCAATGGATTCTCCTAAATCTCCTTTCTGGAAAGAAGCCATTGATAATGAGATAAAATTTATCAAGAAAAACCATACTTGGATACTCACCGACTTACCCCCAGGTTGTAAACATGTTGGCTGTAAGTGGATATTCAAGAAGAAACTTAGAGCTGATGGTTCCATTGATAAATATAAATCTAGATTAGTAGGTAAAGGCTATACTCAGCAAAAGGGCATCGATTACTTTGATACATTTTCTCCTGTAGCCCGAATCTCTTCTATCAGAGTACTATTGGCCTTTGCTGCTATTCATAAGCTGATCATACATCAGATAGATGTTAAGACTACTTTATCAAATGGTGATTTAGATGAAGAAATATATATGAACTAACCTGAAGGCTTCATCACCAAAGGTCAAGAAAACAAAGTCGACAAACTTGTTAAATCATTGTATGGTCTTAAACAAGCTCCTAAACAATGGCACAAGAAATTTGTCAAAGTCATTACAAAATATGGCTTCACTGTGAATGAACACGACAAGTGTGTATATTCTAAAGTGATAAACAGTGACTAAGTCATCCTCTGTCTCTATGTTGATGATATCTTTATCTTTGGAATAACTCTTGAAGAAATCTTAAAGGTTAAGGATTTTCTCTCCAAAAACTTTGACATGAAAGACTTAGGTCTTGCCAACTTGATACTTGAAATAAAAATCACTAGAAACATTAGAGGAATATCTTTGAGTCTGTAGTCAATGAAAATTGCCTTTATTAAAAAATATCAAGAGTTCGCCTGTAGGATTTTGCCTGCATACTCAAGTTTACATGAACAAAGCCTATTCATCTTGTTCACCTACATCAAACAGGCGAAGTCAAGCTCACCTAAATGCATGACTTCGTAGGCGAAGCGAAGTTTACCCACACAATGGACTTCGCCTAGAAAGAATTGAGCTCACATGAATGCTCAGTTTGCCAGCTTGCAAGTTGACTAAGCTCGCCAGAACGCTTAGCTCGTCCGCATGAGTTAAGCTCGCATGCAAAAGGTTTGCCCACATGAACCGAGCTCACCAACAAGGTTTAAGCTCACCTGAATGCTTAAGAGGTTCACCTAACAACCTTGCCTATTCGCCTAGCTCACCTATAAGCTCGCCTTAGCGTTTAACTCATTTACAAGCTCGCTTGAGTGGTTAAAACTAATTACTTGATTTATGGGAGTGGTTACGCCCACTACCCATGATCTGAGGGGTTGGTTACAACCATCCTCTTCTATAAATAGCCTCAGATGGCTATAGAGAAGGGGATCTGGGATATATAGATTGAGATCTGAGATTTTTTATAAAAAATCTTAGCTTTTGGCTCTCAAACTCTTGGTTCTTTGCACTTTCTTGATCTTAGCTTTCTGAGATCTTGATTTTTGTTGACATTTCGGTCTTTTGTGAGATAAAAGATATGAACTTTGTCCATAGTTGCATTCAGCCTTGATATTCAAGCTCAGGTACTTGAACTCAATTCACATAACTTCTACCACGCACTGAAGTTCATCCACGATTTTGATCAAATAGTCCAAGGAAGCAATCTTGACGCAAGATTCGAGGGAGGCATCCTTTCACTACCAAAGAACCTACGTTAAACAAGAAGAAATTTAATTAACTCTCTTCACTTCTGTGTAAAAGTGATTCTTTATTTGTAATGAACAAATTCAATCAATATAAATTTAAGGTTCAGTTTTGTGTCCTACAGAAGATGGCGACCACAGTGTGAGAAACTATTTGTTTTGACGAGATGGTGGTGGCGCAATTCGATGAAATTACGACGGGGATGACTGTTGAGTTCCTTGTCATCGAGTTCGACTAGGTTAAGTATGGGGAGTACTTATCCTCGGCTTCCTCTCGAGACAAAGCATCTCGCAAATGCCACAAAGTGGTGCTGGGGCCCATCCTCAAATGGCTAAGGCAACCGTGCCTGAAAGCTCTACCCGAGCAAGTGCAGGGGGTTCTATCTCCCCCAAGTTAATTGAGGCTGATCAAATGGTCAAGATTGCAAGGCAATGGGTTGCTCGATGGGTTATCAAACAACCAACGCAAGCTCCTAAGGAGACAACAATCCGTCTCGGCATGGATCACACTTTCACCGTCGACATGAACGCCCCTTGTCAAAGAGAGCTCGGCAACAACAACGACAAGCCCTCGCTCGTCACGAGGCATGTGCCCTCATCTCCTATGATGGTCTGAATTGCTATTCAGGCTAGAAAAGAGCTAAGCAAGAACGCAAAGTTCTCAGTTTTGGCAAACTTGGTGTAGTTCCCAAAACTGGCAAACTCAGCATTTTAGGCAAGCCTAGCAATGCAGGCGGGCTTCATTCTGCGAGTAAAGTTCCCAATTCTGGCGAATTGTGCAAAACAGGCGAACCCACTAATTTAGATATGCTTCATTTTACGAGCCACATTCTCAATTCTGGTGAACTACGTCAATTAGGCGAACCCACCTACTCTGACGTGCTTCGCTCCACTGACAAAGTTCCTAAATCTAGCGAATTGCCCAAATAAGTCGACCTTCGTATTTCAGGCGAAGGCCATCATGCGGACGAACCTCACCAAGTTCGCTTGAAGGCGAACTGTCTCTAGAAAGGCAAGGCAGTAGTTCGCCAAACAGGTGAACCTCACCTGAAAGAACATGTGGCTGAGCCTCGCTAGCAAGCACAAGCTCGCCCGAATAGGCAACCTCACCAATCAAAGCGAGCTAGCTAGAATGCAACATATAGCGATTTTTCTGTGTGTTCCTTTGATGGTTCTCTTGAACCATCTATGCACATTTACACATCTGGTCCTTCTAACATTGAGGGTTGTCACCATCAATCCACAGGAGATCTTAGGGAGCAACTAACACATAAGTACGCGATTCACGAGGCGACTCCTCAGTGCTACTACGAGCGGCTCATTACAGTGGTGCTCACCAATTGCCAGTGCACCGAAACACCAAAACCATCGGTGTTCGAGAGGCTCTCTCAGCAGCCTCTAGAATAAAGACCTCCTCTCCGAAGACGCAATCGTTAGAGGAGACGAGCCGCTAATGACTTGGAACTCCCAACCGCAACAGTCAATGTGATAGGGAAATTGAAGGCCAAGTGTGCAGATTCTTCTGACCCTGAATTCTCACCGAGAGTGACAAACCTCCCCGTTGAGCGTAAGGGTGTCTACTAGTGCACCCGCACTCAAACGAGGGCTACAATCCCATTTAACTACACACACTTAGTGCTCGTCTCTGATAATGATGATGGCAATTGCTCAGTAATAGCAATGTCTCAAGCTTCAAGCTCAGTTCAGGCAAGCACATAAAAGTGCACATGGCAGAAGTCCCTGATGAAGTAGCTAGAAGGCTAGAGGAGCAACAAGCTGTAATTGCTCGACATCAAGCAACCATCGACTCCATGAAGGAGATGTTGGAGCAACTTCTGAAGAAGAAGAAGAAGAAGAGGACTTCACGGACCTCGTGAAAATTCTCAAAGAACAAAGAGCGGGAGCCTACTCCTCCTCACACGACGGAAGGAGAAGATAACTTCGGATCATCTTTAGATTCCTCGTCCAAGTCATCTGGAGGAGCATCTTCTTCTGGCCACAATCCAAGAGATAAGAGGCTTGACGAGTTCTAAAATCAACTTGATGCCTTAAAGCTCAAGATGAACATGAACGAGCTAGGGGTGGTCAGACCGTATCCAGTTGAATAGGATACAGTCCCCTACCCAGCAAAGTTCAAGCCTATTAGCTCAGTCCAGTTTGTTGGTAAGGGATCTCTCTCACAGCACATATACTATTTCCTATCGCAAACATGTTTTCTCATGGAGAATGATCCTATCATCACCCGACTATTCATCAGAACCCTGAAGGGGGTGGCCTTTGAATGGTTCCACAAACTGGAACCAGGCTCCATCAAATCATGGGCTAACATGGAGAAACTTTTACGAACCCTGTTTGTGGGAAAAATTAAGAAGAAAGTTAAGAATCGAATTTGTATTGTTCTCTCTAACTGGCTTAGAAAAAGAATGAATACAATTCTTTTAGTGTAATCTCTCTCTAACTAACTTAGAAAAAGAAATTAGAAATTCTCCTCGATCGGTTTCCCGATTTACAAAAGAGAGAAGGGATCGATGGAAACTCTTCCCTTTGTTTAATCTGGGTTATTCTTGGTGTCGATGGGAGTTTAGATTCTTGTATCATGTTGATGATCCGAACACCTCGCTTCGTGGAATGTGATTGATTCCTCTTTATTTGAGGCCGGGAAGAACTTTCGGAGCAAGTTTAAAACTCTTGTTGAGTTAAGAAACTCTGTAAAAGAGTTGATTTGATCTAACCAAAGATCAGTTTGCAAGCCAAGGACGAAAGCTCCAATAACAGCTTTGAACTCTCCAAGATCTGAAGATGCTCAAAGCCTTGATATTTTCAGATCCAAGCCAAGAAAAAGCCGACCCTTTCTTAGCTGAATCTTTAGCTATTTATAGGGCTTAAAGGGGTGTAACCGACCCCTTAATTAGTTCCTTAATGGGGGCTTAATGGGGGTGTAACCACCCCTATAAATCTCTCCATAATAGGGTGTAATCGCCCTCATTAAGTGAAAAGTGGTTTTGAAACCGTTCAGGTTCTGTTTGAACCAGTCAAATGTGAATTTCACGTTCAGGAACGAACTCTGTGTCTTAAGCTTGAGACGCAAAGTTGAGCTCTGCGCTTGGGGTTGAAAACACAGTGGTGAACCCTACATTTTTCTCTTGGAACACAAAGATGAGCTCTGCGCTTTGCGTTTGGAATGCGGCTATGAGCTCTGCGTTTTGAGTTTGGAACGTGGCTACGAGCTCTACAGTTTGAGTCTAGAACATGGCCACGAGCTCTGCGTTTCGAGTCTAGAATGCGGCCACGAGCTCTGTGTTTTGAGCTTGAAATGCGGGAATGACCTCCGCATTTTGGTTTAAAGAGACCGTCAACTTGTAGTCTCTTTTGTTAGAGCATTGTAAAGATCATCATCTTGTAATCTTCGTCTTAGCTCCTTAAAAATGTAAGAGTCATCAAATTGTAACTCCTGACTATTAATGGGAAGGTCGTCAGATTGTAACCTTCGTCTATGGATGTGAAAGTCATCTGATTGTAACTTTCATCATCAGATTAATGATGCGGAAGTCGTCAGGTTATAACTTCCATCATTGGTGTTTGATGGGGATCAGTTATCTGTAGTAATTTTTAGACAGCCTATAGGGGAGTGTCGACATTGATAGTCTTATCCACATCTAAGTCGCTGTCTTCAGTATTGGCTTGAGCGGGTGTGGTATTACGATGACTGGACTCAGCCCGTTGACTTTGCTCAGGTTGTGATTGTTGAGCATGCAATTCTCTCATCTACTGCATGATCAATTCCATCTCCATCCTCATCTCGGCTCTGATTTCTTCTCTTTGTTTTGCCAGAGCTTCTTGAAGCATTTGACCCATTTGGTACGGAGTAATTGTGAACACTTCCCTGGCTTGCCCAATACTGGACATTATATCATCGGAAGCAGTTGCGGAGAAAATATCCAATAATTCATCATCTGAGATTATTCCTTCATGTATCCTCTTATAGTCCATGTGTCTGGTGGCTCTTAATTGGAGATGAGACATTCCTTGGGAGATTCTTGAATCGACTCTTCCTCCTGGAGTAAAATCAGGATCGGAGTCATTTGAATGTCGTTTAGACATTCCTTTTCCTTTGCCAACCATATTGATGGTGACTTCGGGAAATTCGCCACCTTGGATGGTGGATCTTCTCCTTCGGAAGCGTCTTGGTTTTGACTTTGATACTTCAGTGGAAAGCCTCTTAAATACTGAGACACTTTGTGGGATGGCTTTGGAGCAACTACATTCAGAAAGCACTGCTCTTATCAGCCTCTCACATGAACACTAAGAGCTTGTTTCTCGAATAGTCCTCTTTTGACTTGTTCATACCCCTATTCTGATAGTACAACTCATCGATATGTTGGTCGGAGCACCCCATCATTTGTTGGTGTGGTACCCTAAGTATAACGTTGTCCTTTGGTGGACAAGTCTTCTTTTGTGAATGTGGAATCTTGTTGACATTCTCAGGATGACTTGTTGTTACCTTTGAATGATCCAATATCACATCAGGAGTCATACGTTTAGAACTACCCCTTTATGAGTGTGGAGTCTTAACGGGCTCTTCGGCTTCAACAAGGACCCCCAGGAGAGAGGTGACAAGAATTCTCTCAGAAAGGGAGGTCTCCTTGCCCCTTTTGTGCACATTGCACGAAAAGTGCATTGAGGTGTCCCAGTAGTTGGCTTGATGGGAGTGTGTGTATGACCCACAGTCTGTAGAGCTTCTTGGGTTTTGATAATCGGACCCAAGCACTCTTTTATCAAAACTTTGCATCGATCTTCATGCGGAGGACCAAGGTGATCGACCATCGTAATCTTAAACTTAGATAAGTCAGGACTGACCCAAGGCTTCACCGGTGGTGTGGTAGAAGTGGTTGTAGGGGCTGGACCTGGAATGGACGTCGATGAAGGCGAAGAAGCGGCCATGGAAGGTATCCTTTGGGCGAGACAGTGGGAGCTATCTCGGCCAAAGGCTACTGTGAGATAGTTTTCACTGTCTCAGCTAAGGAGGGTAGCTTCTGCTGTCTTCGCGAGTCTTGATGCGGCACAAGTTTGGACTTAGAGATCCGAACCTTGAGGGACTTTGGTGGTTCTTCAACCACCCTTTTCTTCTTCATTTCTTGTGCCTTTCGTATAAGGGCACACACGTGTGCAACACATATATAATGCTTTTGGATGTGCTCCTTCAGTGTTGAACGAGTCCTTTTGATACGGACCCATTCTTTGGTCGATGGCATGGAGGAAGTGTCATCAACTTGCCGTTGATGTGGTTGGATTACTCGATGCTTCCTGGACTCAAAGTCCACATAGTAACAAACTCCATCAACTTGTTCCAAGACCTTGGCAAAATGAGCCAGGCTTTGATGTTGTCTCTGAAGAGCCCTCTTTATTAGAGTCAGCAAACTGAATGACTCTTTAACTGGGGAGGAGCCATTGTGAGCAGAGCCTCCGACTTTGTTAGTTGCAGAAGTAACGTTATGAGGGGAACCCTCATCAATGATTGGGCAAGAGTCTTCACACTGTGCCTTCATGGGCGTGGAAGACCGAAACACCTTCTTCGTAGATGAAATCCTCCTGAATTTGTAGGGAGAGGAGACTTTGATGAAGATGAGGAGAGGTACTCCTCGAACTTAGCTTGGTCAAACTCGTATTCGACCGTTGAGTCAACTAGGATCTTGATCGATTGCGACACGACAGGCTCGATGCTAAGACTGTTGGCTCCCATTTTAGTCGCCAACGTGTTTGCATCGGGAACACATTTTATTGTAGAATCCATTACAATCGTTTGAACGGAAACAAAAGAGTGAGTCTTACACCCGTAAAACTTCTCTTTACAATAAAAAAAATAGTGTTGTTCGCTAGAAACACACATAAAACTCCTACGTAGAAGCCTCTGCTTGCGTGGGCTCTTGGCTTGTGCCAGGGATGTGTAATCCATGGACCATTGAATCAATGATCCAAATCAGATGTGAAGAAAGCTAGATGTTCATGTTTCAACGGGGAAGCAAGAACTAAAGTAAATATCTTAACAAAGTAAGATAGATACTCTTCTCAAGAACAAATCTAAGTTTGAACTCGAGGAAAACACCAAAGACTCTTGAGGATGCTTGAAAGTGGATGAAGACTCTTTATCCTGCTCCCAAACTTCGCCAATACGTCAATCCTTTCAGATCTTCATCCCTCCCCCTTCACAAGTGCGTAAGAGAGATATTTATAGCCTTTGGAAGCCATAACCGTCGAAAAGGAGTTGAAACAACTTGTGACCATCAACTCCTTTGGGTGAGACAGTGTTTACTGTCTCGGCCAAAGGATGTGGTTCTAGTCAGTTTGTAATTGCCGTCCACTCTGTTAAATGCCGTGATTTTCATAATTTTCATGGATTGTGGGCATAACTTCAGGGTGTAACGGCTTCTCCACATTTCTAGACATTCCAAAGCAGTTAAAGAGCAAAGTAGGACCTGCAAAACTCGATGAAACTGTCAGAAACAAGAGAAATTATCTCGCTGTTGGTACGACAGCTTTACTGTCTTGCGTGGGAGACAGTGGGCATTGTCTCACACATGAGACAGTGGACGTTGTCTCACCAACTGTGAGACATCTCCAAGTCCGCTTTTGCACTGCTTTGTATTCTTCTTTGGTTCCTTTTCCTTTGGTTGATCTCCTCTGACTTAGATGATGACATTCTTCATCTTTTCTTCATCTTGAGTTGTGTTTGGGACCTATTGGCAATTTTTGATGCCCACACCGATAATGATGGTGAGTACACTTCAGACCCCTTTCAACAGCTATGTCGAAATAAGGACATAGAGAGGTACTTCACAGTTAGTCATACACCGTAACAGAATAGAGTGGCAGATAGGTTAAATCGGTATTTACTGGAGAATGTCTGATATTTGTTGTCGCAGAGTGCTTTGGAGAAGATCTTTTGGGCTGAGGCACTTTCATATACGAGTCACCTCATTAATATGCTATCTTCATCTACGATTAAGGGCAAAACCCCTATGGAGATGTGGTCGGGAGAGCCAACACATGACTACGGTCAGCTCAAGGTGTTTAGGTGCCTTGCATTTTATCATGTCAGAATTGATAAATTGGAACCTCGAGCTACGAAGGCCATATTTGTGGGTTTCAAGCGTGTTGTGAAATGATTCAAGTTTTGGAATCCGGTTGATAAGAAGATTGTGCTGAGTAGAGGCGTTACTTTTGATGAGGCTTTGATCTTAAAACTTCCTAGCTCTCATCAGGTGGGGAGCACCTTGAAAGAGGAGATATCGTAGGTGGTAGAGATTGATGTAGCTCCATAGAGTCCAGATGAGATCGTATCTATTAGAGTGCAGACTGAGGTGATGTTAGGTGAGCATAGTGATGATTTGGAGGATACAGGTACAACAGAGTAGGATCAGGGACCGACGGTTCAAGTTCAGAATTCAATTGCGGTTCAGATATCCAGGAGAGACATATGGTTGCCAGCGAGATATACAGATACAATGGTTGTGTATGCACTTTCGGTAGAGAGTATCGATGAGTTTGTTCCTACTATATTCAGAGAGGCTGAGCAGAGTTCATAGGCTGATTTGTGGTAGAAGACTATGCGAGAGGAGATGGAGTCTCTTCAGAAGAACAACACATGGGAGCTTGTCGAGCTTCCAAATGGGCGGAAGGTAATTGGTTGCAAATGGGTGTATACGAAGAAGGAGAGCATTCAGGGCACTTCAGTTAGGTTCAAAGCTAGGTTGGTAGCGAAGGGCTATACACAGAAAGAAGGGACTTCAATGAAGTCTATTCTTCGGAGGTGAAGCATTCTTCGATTCAGATCTTGCTAGTTTTGTGGCACAATATGATTTGGAATTAGATCAGTTTGATGTGAAAACAGCTTTTCTTCATGATGATTTTAATGAAGAAATATATATGACTCAGCCCATTGGGGTTTCAAACTACAGGAAAAGAGAAATTAGTTTGTAGATTGAAGAAATCGCTATACAGGTTGAAGTAATCTCCAAGACAGTGGTATAGGCGATTTGATGGATTTATGATTAGCTATTCATACATTAGGAGCCAGTTTGATTCATGCGTGTACTATCTCAAGTTGCATGGAGGTGCGTACA
Organism: Asparagus officinalis; assembly: GCF_001876935.1. Classification (NCBI taxonomy): domain Eukaryota; kingdom Viridiplantae; phylum Streptophyta; class Magnoliopsida; order Asparagales; family Asparagaceae; genus Asparagus; species Asparagus officinalis. The sequence continues at coordinate 128,341,797 of NC_033800.1, forward strand.
TTTACTTATTGCTTTATGTCGATGATATGTTGGTTGCTTCTATTTCAAGATCCGTAATAGATAAATTGAAGATACAGCATTTGAGCGAGTTTGAGATGAAGGATTTGGGTGAAGCGAAAAGCATTTTGGGGATGAAGATCGGCAGAGATAGAGATAATGGTAGAGTTTGTTTGACACAGGTGGGTTATTTGAAGAAGGTGTTACAGCAGTTTAATGTGAGCATGGAGACGAAGCCAGTTAGTGTACCTTTGGGAGCTCATTTGAAGTTTTTAGCTGACCTCTCACCGAAAATAGTTGAAGATAGAGAGTTGATGTCGAAGACTACTTATGCGAGCACAGTGGGAAGTTTGATGTATGCCATGATATGTACGAGGCCGGATTTATCACAGGCACTAAGCATGGTTTCATGATACATGCATGATCCGGGTCCGAATCATTGGGATGCGGTGAGATGGATTTTGAGGTACATTCGAGGTATTCTCAATGTTTGTTTGGTGTTTGAGCGGGACACTAGTAGTGGACATCTATGTATTGGATACGCAGATTCGGACTATGCTTGAGATTTGGATAAGTTCCGATCGACGACATGATATGTGTTTACTTTGACTCGTGCATCGGTGTGTTGAAGATGCACCTTGCAGTTTACGGTGACTTTATCATCAATGGAGACATAGTATATGGTGTTTACGAAGGCTGTTAAGGAGGCAATTTGGCTTCGATGACTTTTGGAGGATCTTGATGTTTCGTAGTGATCTGTCACTATTCATTATGATAGCATGAGTGCTATCTATTTGATAAAGAATCAAGTGTTCCATGTGAGGATGAAGCAGGTCAACATTCACTATCATTTCGTCTGGGATGTTCTTGAAAATGGGGATGTGGAGCTTGTGAAGATCCACACAAAAGACAATTCAACAGGTATACTCACGAAGGTGGTCCCGAGTAACAAGTTCAATCATTGTTGAAGCTTGTTGCAAATTTGTTCTTGTTGAGACCTTTCGAGGCCATTTGGATGAACTACGGGTGGCTTGATCCCTTGAGAGAGGGGGTACATAGGCAACCACATTAGTGCAGCTAAATTTGGAGAGACGATACATTGGTGCTCTTGTTAGTGTCGACTTAGTTTTTGGAATACTTCGCCAAGGTGGAGAATTGTTGGATCGCAAGTTATTGAGCCAAACAGGATTCCTAGTCTATTTTGGTTTTAGTTTTAGAATTATTGAATTTCTAATCTATTTTAATTTTAGGATTTCTATATATATAGAATGTTTTAGAAGAGATTTGTAGAGAAAAAAAAGAGATTGTTTTGAGCACTTTGAGAGGGAGATTTCTGAGAGGTGAGTTGAGATCTTTTGGTGATGGTTATTTTAAGTGTTTGAGACTTAAAACCCATTGTTTTTCTCATCCATACAGTGAAAACTCCCCATCTTCCCCCCGTGGACGTAGGTAATTTGCCGAACCACATAAATCTTTGTGTTTATGATTGGTTTGTGCCGTTCTTTTATGAATTGCACTCGTTGGTTGTTGTTCTCTCTTGCTCGCTGTCTCGTGTTGGTTCGTGCACATGCTTCCGCCGCCGCACAACACAAACTTGATGGGGTTATGGAGATTGTTCAGTTAAGGGGAAGGAGAGGAGGGGAGAGGAGAAAGAGAAATTAGAGGGCAGAGGAGTGAACACCCACAAATCTTTGTGTCCCCAGCTCTGAGAGAGTTTCAGACCCTTGATGGTTTAATATAAAGGTGTGGACTTGATGAGATCTTGACCTGGAAACCAACAAAAAGATCTCTTCTTGATGATAAGTTACTGGCCTTGGTTATGTCATTTGGGTTTTTTTTGAAGTGTTGGGTCTTTCATGAATTCTTCTCAGATTCTTCTGAGGATACCAAAGTGGGTTATTGTTAGAACGGCTAGAAGTAAGAGTAGAGTTAAAGAATACCATGAGTGTGTGAGATGGAGGCTCAAGTTTTTGGCTCTTTTAGCTGTGATGTGTGTTCTTGGTTCTTTATGGGTTTCTTTGTGGAGTTGAAGATTATGGGTTTTGGTGGAAGAAAGACAAGAGGAGAGTTGAAGTTGAGGAGAAAGCTCAGGTCTCACTGGAGCATTTTTATCTTAACAACAATCAGCATCAGGCTTTTCTGTTTCTTTTGTCAACAATGGGTCAGGTGTTGTTCTTTCTCTTTTGGTTTGGTTCATAATTTGGTCACTTTGAACTTTATACTGATGATTATGTTGATTCTGGAAGTTTTTGGAGCGAGCAAGATGTAGTTGATGTAAAATGATACTTTTTTCCTCATCTTTCTTCACTTTTCTTGCATATTATTTGATTCCAATGAGACCCTCATTTCCAACTTCTTAGACTATTGGATGAGCATGATCTTGGTGGATTTCCACTCTAGAAAACCTCCTAGGTGATTTTGAAATTGTATGACCCAAAAAATCAAATTGAAATAACTAAAATGATGGTACGGTAATTATTTGAGTTCTTCAAACTATAAGACTGGAGAATAAGCAAGGCATAATTGACATGAAAAACATCATGTTGCTACTGAAAACTCTTCCATAATTCATAGTCTACACTATTTTTGTCGTGCGCAAGAATTCTCCATGGGACAAGATCATTGCTATTTCAGACAATAAAAGACATTTTTTGCGAAGAAACATCTCAGATACACCTTTTATATTTATCATTATGATGTTGGGATTTACTGAGGACAAACACAAATGCCGAGAGAGAAAACCAACAATCCAAAATAATAGTACCAACATAAACAAATGAATTTTAACGTGGTTCGGCAAGTTGCCTATGTCTACAGGGGCAAGAAGGGGATGAAGTTTTCACTAATAGAGAAGAAGAGTACAAACTGAGATTACAAATCACTCGAACTCACCGAACGGCTAGAAGTAAGAGTAGAGTTAAAGAATACCATGAGTGTGTGAGATGGAGGCTCAAGTTTTTGGCTCTTTTAGCTGTGATGTGTGTTCTTGGTTCTTTATGGGTTTCTTTGTGGAGTTGAAGATTATGGGTTTTGGTGGAAGAAAGACAAGAGGAGAGTTGAAGTTGAGGAGAAAGCTCAGGTCTCACTGGAGCATTTTTATCTTAACAACAATCAGCATCAGGCTTTTCTGTTTCTTTTGTCAACAATGGGTCAGGTGTTGTTCTTTCTCTTTTGGTTTGGTTCATAATTTGGTCACTTTGAACTTTATACTGATGATTATGTTGATTCTGGAAGTTTTTGGAGCGAGCAAGATGTAGTTGATGTAAAATGATACTTTTTTCCTCATCTTTCTTCACTTTTCTTGCATATTATTTGATTCCAATGAGACCCTCATTTCCAACTTCTTAGACTATTGGATGAGCATGATCTTGGTGGATTTCCACTCTAGAAAACCTCCTAGGTGATTTTGAAATTGTATGACCCAAAAAATCAAATTGAAATAACTAAAATGATGGTACGGTAATTATTTGAGTTCTTCAAACTATAAGACTGGAGAATAAGCAAGGCATAATTGACATGAAAAACATCATGTTGCTACTGAAAACTCTTCCATAATTCATAGTCTACACTATTTTTGTCGTGCGCAAGAATTCTCCATGGGACAAGATCATTGCTATTTCAGACAATAAAAGACATTTTTTGCGAAGAAACATCTCAGATACACCTTTTATATTTATCATTATGATGTTGGGATTTACTGAGGACAAACACAAATGCCGAGAGAGAAAACCAACAATCCAAAATAATAGTACCAACATAAACAAATGAATTTTAACGTGGTTCGGCAAGTTGCCTATGTCTACAGGGGCAAGAAGGGGATGAAGTTTTCACTAATAGAGAAGAAGAGTACAAACTGAGATTACAAATCACTCGAACTCACCAATTAATCTTACCAACAAATCTCCAATTCCCTCCAAACAAAACCCTAACCAATAGCTCAGATAGATCTCCCTATTCTATGCTCCAATATCCCCAAATCACACACACAGAAACCCTAAAACGTGTTGACATTTATATCAAACACCAAAACCCAAACAGAATAAGAAACCCAAAACAAACCCCAGACCCAATCCGCAGTCGACCGTCGGACCATGCGCTATCGACCGTGACCAATGACAAAAACCAATATATCCTACAGGGTCTTGCGGTCGACTGCCGAACCCATCATGATCGACTACCAAAAGTTTAGAGACCAACCCAGCCCTTGTGCACATTTACAGTTGACCGTCACGCCACTTGCGATCGACCGTGCAGCTTCCAAACAGTTCTTGTCTCCGTTTTTGCTGAACATCATCGCTGTTGTTTCCAATTCTATAATTCTCCACCTCGGTGAAGTTTTCTCAAAACTGAGCCGACACTAACCAAACCAAACATCTCACTTATTGCGTCCAGTACGAAGTGAAGCAATTCACAATAACGAACTCAATCTACAACAAGTTAAGACCCAAATGAGAATGAGAGCACTCTCCAAACGTCGGTATCTACTCACCAAATCGGCTGCATCTTAAATGATTGCCTACATATCCTCTTGCCCAAGGAATTAAGCCTTCACGTAGTTCAACCAATGGCCTTCAAAGGCCCTCAATCCAATAGAAGAGTTCTCAACTCTTCACCAACAATTCTGTGGCTAATAGCTCTCCCAATGACCCCAAAGTCAAACAAACCAAACCCCTCCAACTGAGATGAATTAATGGCCATATCCAAATCAAAACTATTTCCATTAGCTGCACTCGAATCAACCAACTCATTATCTGCATCCATATCAACATGATCCCCAAACTGTATGACCTCAGCTGGAATCCCAAACGATGTAGTATGATCGGAGTATGTGGAGTAATCTTCACCCAACATGGAGTAGTATCACCCTCTACCCGGTATGATATCCTTATGATCTGATCAACACTCTCCACCTGCCGAGAGTCAAAAATAACATACCTGCTCAGAACAAAATCAGAGCCTCCCAACTAATAACCAAACGAGCCTCTCAAACGTGTAATCAGATCAAATCTCACATCCTCGATGTGACTAAGTGTTGGGCAACCAAACATCCGAAGCATCCCAAAATCTAAACTAGCTCTACCAGATCCAAAATCTTCACACGCAGTAGTCGGCAACCTATGATTAAGATGACCTAAATATGTCAAAGCTCCAAAACTCCTCTGTAATCCAATGCTCGACAACCAATGTCGATCCTCCTCCAGTAAGGAACGACTCATCAAAACTGTCATCTCATCTCGTCGCCCTAATGTTTCCTCTCCAATCAAGTGTCTCAAACTCTCGTGAGCTTAACACAAATGCAAGAAAGAATCCCTACCAAAAACAGAACGACAGGTTACCTTTCTGCCAACACACTTCCTCCATCTGTTGTTGACTTCTAGGACTTCACACCAAAGGGACTTGGTTACAACCCACCAATACCTAGAATAGTCCCCAACTGCGGAAACCAAATATCGATTACCTTCTAATGATGCCTCCTTAGAAGACCCCTAAATGCCTGAATGAACACCACCTAGAAGACCCCTCACTTGATGGATAGAAGTTCCAAACTCCACCTCGGTCTCTTGCTCATACCAATGTGCTCACATGACTTCAATCTACAGGTCAAAGAACTCATTAACAATCCATGCACGGCACCAATAATGAAATATCCTAGCCTCAACAAATGCCACAGTCTAGCCAAATCCAAAGAAGTCGTCAGCTCTCTACCAATCACCGTGCACCTAATCAAATAATACAAATTCTTCTTCCTAATGCCCTTCATCACAATGATGGACCCAAATGTGACCTTCAAAGATACATCCTCTAAAATCACCCGATAGCCTGCTGCTTCCAAAACTCCAAATGAAATGATGTTCTTCTTTAACTGCGGAACGAACCTCACTTTATCTAACTCCCGAATCACTCTGTCACACATCCTAATCTGAACGGTATCCATACCACCAATAGGGCATTTATGATCATTACCCATGAGCATGACATCCCCTCTTTCTAACTCCTAAAAGCTAGAGAACTAATCCCTCCTAGGAAAAATATAGTAAGAAGCACCCGAATTCAACATCCACTCTATAGAGTTGACAACACAAACTACCGATAGTGTAGGGCAAGATTAACCTGAAGAATCCGAATCTGAATTATAGCACTAGCCTTAGCAACATTCACCTCTAAAGTTTGTATAGCTTTCCCCTTATTCTTCCCGGCTTGATCATTCAACTTTAGACATTCAGCTTTCTAATGTCCATCTTCTCTACAAAAGGCACACTGATTCTTACTAACTGTAGGGTGTGCTCCTCTAGACTGTGACCTCCTACTTCGGTTTGGACTCTTCCCTCTTACAGCCAATGCATCCGCTACTTTTTCAATCGAAGTCTCCTTATCCTTCTTACAAAGCTGATAATTCACAAGTGCAGTGGTGACCTCACTATACAAAAGAGATGCCTTCCCATTAATAAGAATAAGAACGAAGGTCTCATATTCCTTGTCAGGCAAGGAACTTAACTATAACAACACATTGTCCTCATCTTTAATCATACTATCTACATTCGCCAAATCCGTAAGAAACTTCGTGTAGTGGTTCATGTGATCACCAATGGAGGTTTCTTTCTTCAATTAGAAGCGATAAAGCCTCCTCTTTAAATACAAGAGGTTCTCTATACTCTTTATCAAATACTTGCTCTTTAGGATCTCCCAAATCTTCTTAGCTAAAGTCTCATTGATCACATCATATTTCAAATCTTGTGTAAGACAAGACCTAATCACCCCAGACGCTGTTCGATTCATCTTTTTCCAAACTTTTTTCTCAATGTCATCCGGTTTCCCGTCTAACTCCAATGTGTCTTCCAAATTTTGCACGTTGAGTGCATCCAAGACTTCGCATCTCTAAAGACCAAAATTGTTAGTGCCATTAAACTTCTCCACATTTATCTTCATAGAGTGGATATTCAAACTTTGGACGGTCTTCACGCCGGAAGTACCACCCACAACTGCTTTTTTCTCAACAATCTTCCTTAAATCACCAACAAACCAATGCGAAACAAACGAAGAATAGATCTAAAATTAAAAAAAAAGATAGAGTCTTTACCAAAAAAATCCCACCTTTATCACCAAACGAAGCCCTAGATGAGCCTCCACAGCGATCTACTCCTCCACCTAGCCCAAGCGTAGCCCGAAGCTCTGATACCATTTTTTGGGATTAGCCGAGGAAAAACACAAACGCTTTGAGAGAAAACCAAACAATCTGAAATAATAGCGTCAACACAAACAAATAAATTTTAACGTGGTTCGGCAAGTTACCTACATTCACGGGGTAAGAAAGGGATGGAGTTTTTACTAATAGAGAAGAAGAGTACAAACTAAGATTACAAATCACTCGAACTCACCAATTAATCTCACTAAAAAATTTCTAATTCTCTCCAAACTAAACCCAAAACAATAGCTTAGATAGAACTCTCTATTCTGTGCTCCAATATCACCAAATCACACACACAGAAACCCTAAAACGTGTTGATATTTATATCAAATACCAAAACGCAAACAAAATAGGAAACCCAAAACCGGCCCAGACCCGATCCATGGCTGACCGCCGCACCATGCGCGGTCGACCGTGGCCAACGATAGAAACTAATATTTCCTACAGGGTCTCACGGTTGATCGCCGAACCCATCACGATCGACTGCCCAAAGTCCAGAGACCAACTCAGCCCTTGTGCACGTTTGAGGTCGACCGCCGCGTCACTTGCAGTCAACCGCGCAGCTTCCAAACAGTTCATGTCTCCGTTTTTGCTAAACTTCATCGCTGTTGTTTCTAATTCTACATATGAGGCCTTAAACTAGGTTATGTTATTGTTTGTTCTGTGCAACAACACCCGTTGCCAAAGACCAAAGTACATTTTACATTATTATTATTTTTTTTAGGGGGGGTGGGGGAGGCAGTATTCATATATAGAGCAGAATAACCTTGCTTCTTGATTGCACGCATAAAGGGCTCATCTACTAGTAAATCATAGACTAATTACAATCACCGAGAAAGTGGTGGAAATAATATTGTGATGAGGAAATTGAAGAGATGAGCAATTTAACCTTGCTAGTGGATATTCTTATTCCTAGTTTTTGTAACTTCATTTTATAGTTGGAAGGCACTAGTGCACACATGAGAAATATCTGAGAAAATAGGCTTCAACTTTTCCTATTTACATAAACGTACGACAATACGTAGGGTCTACTTGGGTAAAAAGAATGGTATATCGTCATAAATGAGTGCGCAAAGGCCTATTCTTTATTTTAGTGTTGCAATTTGATATAGGTTCATCCAACACCATAAATATATCTTCAGGACTGGCCTTTTCTTTGCAACTTAGAGCCCAGGTTCAAGTGCATTTGTCTTCACAGTTTAGAGCTGCCCAGTTTAAATCTGTCATTTGCATCTCGTTTTTGCATTTTTAGGACCTCTTTGCAATAAATAAGGCTTCTATAACTTGGTTCACACATGTTTAATTTTGAAATTATGACTAGTGACATTAAAATATGGTATTGCTATGCAGAAACTGTTAGATATGGATGCCCTGCAGGTAATAATTGTATATTGTAACATGAGCTATATGTATATAACATTCTTGTTCAAAATGATAGTATGCTATTTTGGTCAGATTTATCTGGTATTTTTACATACAGATAAAGTCCTTAGAATGATACTAGACTATCAGATATTTCGGATTGGATCATAATAAAGAGATTAGATTTGTTGGTAATGTATATTCTAAAATGTTTCTAGTCGATTAAGTGTTGAGATGAGACATCATCACTTTGGCAAGACTAGTGTATACTCTATTTCTCCTTTTGAAGGAGATGATCTATCTCTTAGATTATAGATGTGAGACATCAAGATACAGTATACAGGTGACTCATTAGTGGATGAGTTGTCTGAACGACTCACCGAGAACATCTAGTTGGTAATTATATTTAACTGTTGTAGGCATCAAAAATTATCTATAGGCATCTGAATATAGCTCGCGACAAAGGGAAGGCGATGAACGTCATCACACAAGTTAGAGAGAAGCGTTCGAATACGAAGCGACAAAGCAACGAGGTTTGGAATGCATCATTTGAGAAGAAAATGGATGCATAAGTATAAAGAACCAAAATTTCAACCATGATGAAACTCAAATCTAAAAAAGCTCAAAATACAAAAGTTGTAGGTCTCTTCGTCATCTTTTCAAAAAATATTGAATCATCTTATTCCGATATCAGAAGAGATAACTAAAGTAAAATAGCGAAGGCAGTACCAACTATCTCGGAAAATCCGAGTCACCTCAAAGTAACTAAGAAATTCCGAGTCACTTCGAAGTGACTCATGCCCAGAACTACTCCCAATGTATTTTTTGATAAGACTGACTTCTAGAACTCTTTGGGCTTATCCATAAACATGTGGGGTTATCCTTAAACGTGTGGAAGCTGTTACACAACCGAAAACCCATCTAAATGGATATTAACAGTTGTTCTTTGATCCTGTCCACAAACACGGCATCCGGAGCCTATAAATACACCCCTAGCACTCTCATAAAGGGAGATCTGAAGGGAGTTACGAATTTTAGAAGAACTAAGGTAAGATTCTGATGAATTTCAGAGAGGCTAGCAGATCTTGGCGAAGTTCTTCAGTATAAAGAGGGAGAGTTCGAGAGATCTGAGACCCGTTCCCCATTCCTCTGGATCAAACTTGGTTTTGATCTCGAGAAGAGTAGTAATCTCACTTGGTCAAGATTATTTACTTTTACGATTACTTCCTTGGTAAAGTAAAAGTATTGATTAATCATTCTATCAATAGGATCTGATCCGCGATGGTCCACGGATAAACCCCGACACATGCAAAGATCCCACGCAAACAACAGAAGATAAACATTTGTTGTGTGTAGTTTGAAGAGAGTTGTAATTTTTTCTTGTTTTTATTGTGTAAGTGAGTCTTATAAAAAGACAAATTTTTACTTTTGAACTTGTAATGACTGAAGTTGTAATGAGTCCCGAAATGAAGAAAACAACTTTCACCCCAAACATGCTGGCGACCATAGTGGAAGCCAACAGTCTCGCTGTCGAGACTGTCATGTCACAATCAAAGATCAAGATCCCAGTTGATTCAGTGGTCGAGTACGAGTTCAACGAAGCCAAGTTCAAGGAATATTTCTCCTCATTTTCATCAAAATCCTCCTCTCCCTGCATCTGTGGAAAGATCTCGTCTTTGAAGGAGGCGTATTCAATGATGAAGGTGATAGGTGACTCCACTTGCCACAACTCCTCTCCAGTCAAGGAGTTGTTCAACCAAAGTACGCTAACTCTAACGAAAAGGGCTCGTCAGAACTGACGCCAACGCTAAGCTCGTCAAATCGCCAATGCCTTGGAACCAGTCGATGGGGTTCGTTACTATGCGGACTTGGAGTCCAGGAAGCGTCAAGTAATCCAGCCGCCTTAATGGCAACTTACTGTCACTTCCTCCAAATCATTGAAGGAGGAATGTGCTCTTGTCAAAAGAGCCCGTTCAACTCTCAAGGAGTGCATACAAAAGTGTCACGTACATGCCGCACACGGGTGTACCCTTATGCGAAAAGCACAAGGCATGAAGAAGAAAGAGGTGTCTAATGAACCGCCAATGTCCCTCCAAGTCTGGATTCCAAAATCCGAACTCGCATGAAAATCAACTAGAAAAACCACCGAAACGTCTCCTCCAGGCTAAGACAGTCTGAACTGTCTCACAGGCGGAGATAGTCAAGTCTGTTTCACATAAGGGTCCAGTCCCGAGGGTGTAGGCATCAAAAATTGCCCACAGATTCCTACACGCAGCTCGAGACAGAGAGAAGACGATGAACATCACTATCCAGGTCACATAAGCTTAATTGATATTGATAAATGCATGAAGTAAGTCAACAAAATGTGTGAAGCAACAGAACTATAGAATAACAAAGATACGAACTGATCGGGAGCTATGCTTCACTTACGAAAGACGAAGCGCCCCTCGTGTCCTATCTACTCCACATGTGATTCAACCATGAAAGCTTATAGATCTCCTCGTCGGCTTTCCTTCGCACTTTGAATCGCACAATTCTGAGTTCGTACGATGAAGATGCAACAAAAACAAACGGGACACGCAAAACAGTGCCCCGAACCTTAGCGGAGGCACCCAATCGGCCATGGCCGAGACACTGCGGGTGTCCGCAGGCCCCAAAAAGCCGTTTTTACGATTTTTGAGCAGTTTTTAACCGTTAACCAGCTGGATTTATTTCAACTGATCTAATATCATCCAAGAACATGATAAAGTGGTATAACTGAGGATAAGAGTGAATCGGTGGTTCTTATCCAAAAGCAGAGCTCTTGAGGCCTATAAATACAGCCCTAGGGCCTTCATTTGCCAAGATCTAGAATTTTCAAGCCTCGATGAAGCCCTGTTGAATTAGAGACCGAAGGAGCACGAATTTCAAAGAAGAGGAGAAGATCGGATCGAGTTCTTCGGCATAAAGAAGAAGAGTTTATCAGATCTACAGTTCCCGGTTCCTTCTCTTGAGATCGTACCTAGCTGCGATCTTGAGAAGAGTGGTTATCTCGCTGTTGCCGAGATAATCGTTTCGGTTTCTTGATTCCTTCGTGAATCAATAAAACTTCAGATTGATCTGATTGTTTGGTAGTCTATGGATATTAATGCCCCTGTCACAGGCAAATATCCCATGTAAGCAGCGGGAGATAAACGTTCGTTGTGTTTGTTTGAGAAAAGTTATAATTTTCATTATTTTATTGTGTGGGGAGATCTTATAAAAAGATCAACTTTTAAATTCTTTGTAACACTTGAAGTTGTAATGAGTTGCGCAATGAAAAAATCAACTTTCACACCAAACAAGCTGGCGACCATAGTGGGAGCCAACAGCCTTGTTACCGAGACTGTCGTGCTGCAACCGTCGATCAAGATCTCTGTGGATGAAGAGGTCGAATACGAGTTCGACCAGCAAAAATTTGAGGGGTACGTCTCCTCCTCCTCCTCCTCCTCCTCTAGACCATCTTCTCCTTGCAAGCGCAAGAAGACCACTTCCCTCAAGAAGGTTCGTTGGTCTTCAGATCTGAAGATTCGGGGTGATGATCTTCACCCAGTTGCTGCTGATGGTTTCTCCCTGATGCTTAAGAAGTACGGATCTAATGTTCTTGACAACTCCTCAAAGGTCAAGGAGTTGCTCGTCGAAGACGCACTGTTATTAACGAAAAGGGCTCATCAAAGGCGTCGTCAACATCTCGCCCACTAATTCGCCAAGGCTTTAGATCAGGTGGACGGACTCTGTTACCAAGCAGATCTGGAGTTCAGAAAGTGCCAAGTGGCTAAGCCGTCACCACAAAAAGTATCGAGGTCCTCCTCCTAACCGTCAACTGACAAATGGGTTCATGTCAAACAAACCCGTTCTACTCTCGAGGAGCCCATCCAGAAGCATCACGCACTTCTTGTACACGTCCGGATCATTGTGCATAAAGCACAAGAATTATAAAAAGAAGAGGCGTTCAAAAGGCTACCAAGATCTAAGCAGGTTTGGGTGCCGAAGGCCAAGTCAGCGCTTCTACCCGACAAGAGATACCAGTCGTGTCTCTCGCTTGATTCTAGATCCAAAGCTGGTTCCCAGCTTTCATCAAGTTCAGATCTCGCTCCTTCTAATCCCGCACCTCCGGTGAAGCTTCGTAACAATATGGACATATCCAAAGGAAAGAAAACAATGGCGAACCGCCTAGGTCCTTTGCATGAAGATTGAGGCAAGGTTCCTGTTAGAGAACGCTTGGGCCCAGTGAAGGAATCCCGAGCAACCATCCAGACTGGGGGTCGTACGCGATCTCCTAACAAGCTGATTCCCATGACCACCCGCTTAGGGGTGCGTACAGAAGACCAGGAGCCCGTTAGGGTTTCACCCTCACAATAGTGTGGTTCCAAATGTGTGACTCCTGCAAACGCCAACAAGGCAGCAAATCCTTAGAAGGAAAGGTGTTTGTCAGACGACGACATTATACTTGAGAAGTCGTGCCAACACATGATAGATTGCACCGGTCATCACGCTGATGAGTTGTACTATCAGGCTGGAGGTACGAACAGATCTTGAAAGAGAGATACCTGGGGGATGGACTTTCACTGGCCATGCGTCAAACTTATCCGGGCAGTATTATTAGAATGTAGCTACCCCAAGACGGCTCCATAGAGGGTCTCCGTATTCCAAAGGCTTTCTCTGAAGTATTGAAACCATGTTTTGCAGGGGGTAAGTCAAGGCGTTTCCATAAAAGAAATTCAACCGGTCAAGATAACGAATTTCCTGAAGTCACTATCAATATGGTTGACAGAGGAAAGTCTGCGATTGCTTCAAATGACTCTAATCATGACTTTTCTCTAGGAAGAAAAGTTAATTCAGGAATAGCCCAACGGATGTCTTGGCTCCAGCAAGAAGCCATCAAACATAGGATTGACCCAAGGATGCATAAAGGACGATCTTCAGAGGATGATCTTTCAGATACTTGCCTTGCAATCACCTCCGATGACACATATTCTAGCGTAGGATAAGCTCGGGAAGTGTTTATGATCAACACCGAACAAATGGCCAAAATTCTTGAGGATGCTCTAACCAAGCAGAAAGAAGCATTCAAAATTGAAATGAAAATGGCTATACAATGGATAAAGGAAGAACATAACCAATAGCTTCAAGCTCTGTCCAACCAGATTGGTGAATCCAGTCATCACAACAATGTTAACCAAACATGTAGCGATTCAGATGTAGATGAACATCTCAATGCTGATGATCCTCCTATTAATCAAAATGCTAGGGATAGCCCCACTAATGATGATAACGCCGGGGGTGGCCATGATGTTCCTCCTCGAAATTGACCAAGTAAGGATTCGAATGAGGATGAGAAAACGAAGGACCTCGAGAGTAAAATCAACACACTGATGTGTGCTCAGGAAGTAAAGAAGATCAGGATTCTGTGTCCCTATCCAAGAGAGTGGGAATTAATTCCATATCCGGCTAAGTTCAACATGATCAACTTCACACCGTTCGACAGGAGAGGCTCGCCCACTTAGCATCTAATTTACTTCAAGTCCAACTTGGGCATGATTTCAGGAAATGAACCCCTGATGGTCCAGTCATTCGACGGTACGCTTCGTGGAGCTGCCTTTGATTGGTACCGCCGACTCAAACCAAGGAGCATCAACAACTGGGATGACATGGAGAACCTGTTCCTCAGCAATATCTTTGATGATGACACTAATGTGTCAATCAGGACACTCTTTGACGAGAAGCAGAAAGACGGAGAGTCGGTGGACACCTTCGTCAAACGCTTTCGCAACCAGGCAATGAACTGTAAAGATCCTGTCACAAAGGAATTCATCTTTCAGACGTGCCATAATAATCTTTCCATTAACGTGTTGGAAGCCCTAGAGGTCAAGCTATCCAAGACTTGGAAAGAGTTAAAGCTGAACGGAGAACAGGCCAAACGTTTCCTTAAGAGAAAGAAGGCTGAGAAAAGCTAAACAACGTTTAACCCTTCGAACTCAAGCTTCGCCTCCCGTGGTAAAGGAAAAGCACCTATAACAGTTATTGATGTTAATCAGACATCACAACAACAACCCCAGAGATAGCAAAAGACTTCGGATCAAAGACTCCAAAAAGAGTACTCCTTTAAGGATGAAGACGTTCTGGCCATTTTTGAATCCCTCCTCGAAAATAACAAGATCAAGCTACCACCTATTATAAATCAGGAGGAAGCTAATAATACTTCAGATCCAAAGTACTAGGTGTACCATAGGAGGATCCTTCATCCCACCAAGGCTTGTTTCGCCCTCAAGAATCGCATTCAAATCTTGGTTGAAGCTGGTGTCATAATGCTAAATTAATCCAAATCAAGACTCCAACATGGCACACGAGTATAAATTGTTTTCCCTCACTCCGAAGAGTATACGAGTATAAACTGCTTCTCAATACTCCAATATAGCACACGAGTATAAACTATTGCCCTTGACTCCAAAGACTATACGAGTATAAATTGCTTCTCAATACTCCAACAGAGCACCGATTATAAACTATTTCCCCAGACTCCAAAGAGTATACGAGTATAAACTGTTTCTCAATACTCCAACAGGGCACTCAAGTATAAATTGTTTCCCTTGACTACAAAGAGTATACGAGTATAAACTACTTTTAAATCCTCTAACAAGTGCATGAGGTTAAACTGCTCCCTGTATACTCCAATAGGTATATAAGTCTAAACTAATTCCTACTTTTGACGAAAAGTTCCTAGAGAATTTTATATTATTAAGGATAACCCCAACATGCAACTGAGGACAATGTGCTCCTCATTGGATCCAGTTTTGCAAAGAAAGCTGGGGGTGGATACTTCATATAATGGGAAGTTCTCGGAAGAATGTTACATGTAATATTCTTAGGGATAACCCGGCCATTACAAACAAAGTGATAAATACTAAACTCCTGCTGTTAAAGTCCTGACATAGCACTGGAAATTTTAATTCAAACGGTCTATTGCAATTGTCAAATCCCCTTTGTGTTAAGATCTCATCATTTGGTATCAAAAACCCCCACTGAGTGATTCGTACAAGTTAATACTCCCACTATGATTTATACTTTCACTCCCGCTTGGTCAAACCTTTAAACAATTAGGACCACAACTAAAATCCCCTCTCGATTCTTTCCATGAATGAGAGGTCTATAAATTGAACGATTAAACCTTTAAACAATTAGGATCACTCAAGCCCCCAATTTGGTCAAACCTTCCTACAGTTATGGCTAAAGCCAAAATCTCCTCTCGATTCCTTACATGAACGAGAGGTCCACTTTCAAATCGAGTGATCAAATCTTCCTACAGTTAGGGTCATCTCGAACTCCTGCTTGGTCAAACCTTCCTACAATTAGGGCCAAAACCACAATTCACTCTCGATAAACAAGAAATTCACCTTTAGTTCAGTAATCAAACCTTCCGACAATTAGGATTATTAGAATCTTTTTGATTCTCGGAGTGGAGATCCCACTCTTAGTTTCACTCTTCAGATTCTCGAATTGGAGATCCCACTTTGAGTTTCCTTTGTAACTAGAGATAGAATATAAAATTCCAAAATCCGTGCCTTACACGCGCGGGGAATTTTATCCTGAATCCTAAGAAGGGATAAGTCAGGGCCTAACACGTATTGTCGGTTTAGTCTTTCACCGATTAAAGACGACACCCGAATCAAAGTCTGAGGACTTTTATCCCAAAGACTAAATAGGGATAAGCCAGCGTCTAACACGCGTTGCCAGGTAGTCTATTCCCGTAAGAAAGATAAAGTCTACATATTCAATATCGTAGCACTAAAAGAGTTAACTCTTTTAGCATAACGTTACATACGGAACAGATTTGAATAATCTGCATGCTAGCCCGACTCAAACGGTAGTCGGTAAAGGCTAATCAAACCCGTTGATGGCTGAGAATTTGCTAAAAATTCTATAAATATGATAGTCATTGATGCACCAACTCCATTACTTAGTCTCAGGACTCAAGGATTTGACAACTTCAGGATAGAATCCATTCATGCAAATGAATCAGTTTTAACAGTTGGTCCTGCAGCCCTGATATTTGGGACCACCATGCTCCAACGCCTTAAGAGCATAAACTGTGTAGACACCGGTCAACGTGTTACGATGAAAGTCAATGTCGGTCAATGCGTTGCGATGAAAAGTCAATACCGATCAATGCAAAACCCTAGGTAATTGCTAGTCAACGTGTTACGATGAACGTTAACGTCAATCGATATGAAACCCTAATGTCAACGCCAGTCAATGCATAACCCTAGGTCAACGTCAATCAGCGTGTTGTGATGAAAGTCAACGTCGATCGATGTGAAACCCTAAGGTCAACGCTGGTCAATACGTAGCCCTTGGTCAACGCCGATCAACTCGTAGTTCTGAGTCAACGCTAGTCAATGCGTTGTGACGGAGATAGTCAGTTCAAAGTCAGCTCAATGATACAAGCTAAAACCAACTCACCAATTTCGATTCGAGACTTTGACGACGACCAGGTGATAAATGCAGTGCGGAGGAATTTTAGCTATTCGTCAAAATATTGAATAGACTAAAAATTGAAGAAGTCAAGAATCGAAGCTAACTACAGGTCCTTTCTCACCGACTGAAGGTTGGACCGATCACATCCAAAGTATTTCAGGCTCTTCTATAAAAGAAACGAGACTGAAATATTTTGGAGGGGGTATCAAAAATTACCTACGGATTCCCACACGTGGTGTGAGACAGAGAGAAGATGATAAACATCACTATCCGGGTCACATAAGCTTAATTGATGTCGATAAATGCATGAAGTAATTCGACAAACCGTGTGAAGCAACAGAACTGTAGAATAACGAAGATACGAACTGATCGAGAGCTACGCTTCACTTACGAAAGACAAAGCGCCCCTCGTGTCCTATCTACTCCACATGTTATTCAACCATGAGAGCTTATAGATCTCCTTATTGGCTTTCCTTCACACTTTGAATCGTATAATTCTGAGTTTAGACGACGAAGATACATCAAAAACAAATGGGACGCACAAAACAGTGCCTCGGACCTTAGCAGAGATACCGCACGTGACTTGGCCAAGGCCAAGACACCTGAGGTGTCTCGGCAAAGGCTGAGACACCCTAGGTGTCTTGGACATGGTCGAGACACCCCAAGTGTCTCGGCCATGGCTGAGACACCGAGACACTGCGGGTGTCCGTAGGCCCTAAAAAGCCATTTTTACGGTTTTTGAGCAATTTTCAACCATTAACCACCTAGATTTATTTCAACTAATCTAATATTATCCAAGAATATGATAAAGTGGTTATAACTGAGGATAAAAGTGAATTGGTAGTTTTTTAAAAACAGAGCTCCCGAGGCCTATAAATACAGCCCTAGGGCCTTCATTTGTAAAGATCTGGAATTTTCGAGCCTCGGTGAAGCCCTACTAAATTGGAGACTAAAAAAGCATGAATTTCAGAGAAGATGAGAAGATCGGATCGAGTTCTTCGGTATAAAGAAGAAAAGTTCGTCAGATCTACAGTTCCCGGTTCCTTCCCTTGAGATCGTACCTAGCTGTGATCTTGAGAAGAGTGGTTATCTCGCTGTTGCCGAGATAATCACCTTGGGTTTTTGATTCCTTCGTGAATTAACAAAACTCTGGATTGATATGATCATTTGGTAGTTCATGCATATCAACATCCCCGTCACAGGAAAAGATCTCACGCAAGCAGCGGGAGATAAACGTCTATTGCGTTTGTTTGAGAAAAGTTATAATTTTTGTTATCTTATTGTGTGGGGAGATCTTATAAAAAGATCAACTTTTAAACTCTTTGTAACGCTTGAAGTTGTAATGAGTTGTGCAATGAAAAAATCAACTTTCACACCAAACAGCGGGTGTTTCCCAACCTCAACCAGCCTCCGTTCTTGCTCTGGTGTCTCCTGTGCCTCCGTTGAAGCTCCACGGCAGTGTTGACTTGTCGAAATTCAATGTTACAATGGTGGATCGCCTTGGCTCTTCACAAGAAGATCGATGCAAAGCTCCAATGAACAAACCCCGAGTAGTTCCATAGACTAGGGGTCGTGCACGTCCCCCCGTCAAGTCATATGCTGCTCAAAAGTGTCCCGCTACCTCCAAACAAACCGGGTCACCTCAATGTACATGTTCGTGTGCCGTGCATAAGAGAACTCCTGGCATTAATCGCCTGAGGATTCTTATTGAAACCCATGAGCCCTTTAAGGTTCCACGCTCGTAATGAGGTGATTCTAAATGTGTGACTCCTGATGCGATCTTGGATCGTTCAAAGGCGACAACAAATTATCCTGAGAATATCAACAAGATTCTTTGTCCCCAAAAGAAGACGTGTCCGTGGGGTATCACATCAACAAGCAATAGATTGCTGCGGTCATCATGCCTATGAGCTGCACCATCAGGCCGGGGGTGTGAACAAATCCTGAAAGGAGGATGTCCGAGAAACTAACTCTCAATGTCCATGGGAGAGACTTATTAGGGTAGTATAATCAAATTGTAGCTACCCCAGGACCATTTTGCAATAGGTCTCGATATTCGAGAAACTTTCTACCGAAGCATCAAAGCTCAGAACAAATCGCTTCTAAGAGAGAAAATCTGCCATCTAGGATGATGAATTCCCTGAAGTCACGATCAACATGGTTGACAAAGGAAAGTCTGCGATTGCTTCTAATGGCCATAATCCCGACTTTTCTCTAAGAAAAAAAGTTAATTCAGGAATAGCCTAACGAATGTCTCAGCTCCAGTAAGAAGCCATCGGATATTAGAATTACCCGAGGATGCACGACTATCTTCAAATGATGAACTTTCGGATACTTGCTCCGCGGTAGCCTCCAATGATATAATGTCTAGCATGGAACAAGCTCGGGAGGCGTTCAGGGTCACTTCTGATCAGGTAACCCAAATACTTCAAGAAGCTTTAACAAAGTAGAAAGAAGAATTCAAAGTTAAAATAGAATTGACCATGCAACGAATGAGCAAGTTACATGACAAGAAGCTTCAAGCCTTATCAAATCAGCACGGTGAGTCCAGTCATCACAACACTACCCATCAGGTAGATAGTGATCCAGAAGCAGAAGAAAATATCAATGCTAACATCCCTCCCGTTGACCAGAACGCTGGGGGTGGTTCTACTGAGAATAATAACACAGGGGGTGACCCCTTTGTTCCTCCCCAAAGTCGCCCGAAAGAAGATTCAGGCAAGGACAAAAATATGAGGGATCTCGAAAGCATGATTAATGCCTTAATGTCCACTCAAGAAGTGAAGAAGACTGCCATTCCGTGCTCATACCCAAGGGAGTGGGATTCAATGCCGTACCCAGTGAAGTTCAATTTGATCGAATTCACACCATTCAATGGAAAGGGTTCCCCCACTTAACATCTAATTTACTTTAAGTCACATCTGAGTATGATCTCTGGGAATGAACCTCTGATGATTCGGTCATTCGTAGGCACCCTTCGCGGGGTAGCCTTTGAATGGTACTGACGTCTCAAGCCGGGAAGCATCAACTGTTAGGACGATATGAAAAATTCGTTCCTCACCACCTTTTTTGATGATGACATCGAGATGTTAATCAGGATACTCCTTGATGAGAAGCAGAAAGGTGGAGAGTTAGTTGACACCTTCGTTAAACGCTTCCGAAATAAGATAATGAATTGCCGAGATCCGATCATGAAGAAATTCATCCTCCAAACTAGCCATAACAACCTTTCCATAGATGTCCTAGAAGCCCTAGGGGTTGTGCCATCCAAAACCTAGAAAGAGTTAAAAATACACGGCGAACAAGCCGAACGCTTCCTCAGAAGGAAAAATACCGAGAGAGGCCAACTGACGGCTAAGGCACCTGCAACTACTGTTAACATTCATCAAATGTCACAACAGCAACCTTGGAGGCAACAAAGGACTCATAATCTGAAGTTCTAGGAGGAGTATTCTTTCAAAAATGATGAAGTTCCTGCCATCTTTAAGTACCTCCTCACAAACAATAAAATCAACCCGTCACTAATTACAAATAAGAAGGAAGCTAACAAAACTTCAAATCCAAAGTACTGTGTGTACCACAGGAGGGTTCATCACCCCACCAAGACTTGTATTACTCTGAAAAAAACCTTGGTTAACGTCGGCATCATAACGCCGAAATAAGCCAAACGAGAATGGCAACCTCCAACGTGTATATGAGTTTAAACTACTTTCCCTGTCGTTATTTACATACTCATAATGGTGGCATTAATCATCAACGGGAAGTTCCTGGAGAATATTACACACAATATTTTTAGGGAAAACCCGGCACGAGACGTTCTTGGAGAATATTACACTTAATATTCTTAAGGATAACTCAACCATGTGGCTGGATACAATGCATTTCTAACTGGATTCAGTTTCACCAAAAAGCTGGAGATAGAATACAATGTTCTTCCTCTCTAGCACCGAGTTCGTCTTTGGCCCAAGAGAAGACAAAAATTCTAAAAGTCTATACTTGTAGCCAGTCCTCATGTGCAGTCCGTTGTTATTATTTACTTAACAACAACTACATCTATGCCTCTACATCCTCTACATCATAGGGGACTTTATCTCGATCTTTAATTAGAGATAAGTAAACGCCTAACATGCGTTACCGGTTAGTCTTTTACCGTGAGAAGGACAAAAGCGCACGTATTCGGTATCGTGGCAGGTTGTTATTAATAACGCCAAGTTCGTGTCTTACACGCACGGGGAACTTTATCTCAAATCCTAAGTAGGGATAAGTCAATGCCTAACACGTATTGCTAGTTATTAATAATATTAAAATCCGTGCCTTACACGTACGAGGAATTTTATCCCGAATTCTAAGTAGGGATAAGTCAACGCCTAACACATGTTGTCAGTTAGTCTTTTGCCGTAAAAAAGGACAAGAGCCAAAACATATTTAACATCGTGGTAGGCTATTATTAATAAAAGCCAAAATCCGTGCCTTACACGCACGGGAAATTTTATCCCGAATCCTAAGTAGGAATAAGTCAATGCCTAACACGCGTTGTCGGTTAGTCTTTTACCATAAAAATGATAAGAACCCACATATTCAACATCATGGCAGGCTGTTATTAATAACGTCAAAATCTATACCTTACATGCACGGGGAATTTTATCCTGAATTCTAAGTAGGGATAAGTCAACGCCTAACATGTGTTTCTGGTTAGTCTTTTACTGTAAAAAGGATAAGAGCCCACTATTCAACATCGTGGCCGACTGTTATTAATAACATAAAAATCTGTATCTTACACGCACGGGGAATTTTATCCCGAATCCTAAGTAGGGATAAGTCAATGCCTAACACGCGTTATTGATTAGTCTTTTACCATAAAAAGGACAAAAGCCTACGTATTCTACATCATGGTAGGTCGTATTAATAACACTAAAATATGTACCTCGCACGCACGAGAAATTTTATCTTGAATCCTAAGTAGGGATAAGTCAGCGCCTAACACTCCTTGTCAGTTAGTCTTTTGCCATAAAAAGGACAAAAGCCCATGTATTTAACATTATGGCAGGTAGTTATTAATAATACCATAATCCATATCTTACACGCATGGGAAAATTTATCTCAAATCCTAAATAGAGATAAGCCTACATCTAACACGCATTGCCGGTTAGTCTTTTGTCGTAAAAAAGATACCAGAATCCATCCTAGGGGACCTTATCTCGATCCTTAAATAGAGATCAGTCTATATCTGGCCCATGCTACCGGGTAGCCTATTCTCGTAATAATAGTGAAGTCTATGTATTCAATATTGTAGCATTAAAAGGGTTAACTCTCTTAGCACAACGTTACATGTGAAATGGATTAAACAATTCACATGCAAGCCCGATTCAAACTAGAATCGGTAAAGATATGTCAAATCCGTTGATGGCTAAGGGTTTGCCAAAAATCCTATAAATGCGAGAGTCATTGATGCATCAGCTTCATCAGTAGGTCTCGTGACTTGAGCACACGGAACAACATTAGTTCCAGCCACAAGAAACCTCGAACGTATTCGCAATGGTAGCCGTATCAGCTCTAATAGCTGGTCCTACAATCAAGACTCCCCTGTGATTATGGGACATCAAGGTAAGATCTGTACCTACAGATAAACCAACATCAATAGTTGGTCTTGCATCCTCTACACCGTCATGCCCCAACACCGGTCAACGCGTTACAAAGAAAATCAATACCAGTCAACGCGTTATAGTGAAGGTCAATGCCAATCAACGCATCAATAATTTTGCCAAAATAAGGCTAAGGAAAGATTCTAGGTCAAAGGATGATTTCAGGCAGTTCAATCATGATTCGGATATGAATTCCCAACGAAGATGATCAGTTCAACGTCGACTCAATGATACGAGCTATGTTCAGAAACTTACATACCAACTTTAGTTCAAGATTTCGACAACGGTCAGACGATAAACGTAGCACCGGAAGAATTTTAGCTATTCGACAAAATACTGAGTAGACTGAAAGCTGAAGAAATTAAGAATTGAAGCCATTCACATGTCCTTCTATGCAATCTCCTCGATGAATACTAAAGAGATTGAAAATAGGGTCTATCTTGTCTAAAGTATTCCAGACTCCTCTATAAAAGAACTGAGGCGAAAACACTTTGGAGGGGAGTATCTGTAGGCATAAAAAATTACCTATGGGAAAATTGCAAAGAAGAGAATAAAGAAAATGTGACTTTGATTCCTTTGATCTCGGTTACAACTTGATTACAAAAGAGAGGAAAACGAATTTGGTTTTCCCCTTTGTTTAAAAACTGGGTTCTTCTTGGCAGCGATGTAGTGCTTCCTTCGATTGATTGCGTCGAACTTGCTCTCCGTTGACGATCCGACCGTCTTTATCTCGTGGGAACGATGAACTTTCGTGGAAAGTTTTATGAATAACTCTGAATGAGTTTTATAACTCTGAACGAGTTTGAACTTTGTGAATAGAGTTGTTGGAACCGAAAATTCGGTTAAGTATCAAGCTATTTTTCTGTTGTCGAAGAATCCTCTCAGATTTGATCTTCTGATGTTGATTCAAAAATCCTCTCTCCAAGGATTTCGTTGCTGCTGTTGCCGAATCTCCAAACCTGAGTGGTTTTGATGATAAAGAATCCAACCTCTGATCTGATTATCAAAAATCCGATCCTTTAACTCTATCGAGTTTGTTGATATTTTATAGGGGGATAAGGGGTTGTAACTGACCCCTATATCCGCTCCTACGTGGGCGAAAATCCCTCAGAACGTGTGATAAACGGTTCTGAAACCATTCGACTAGCGTTCAGAACCTCAACTTCGTGTTCTTTGAATTGAGACGCGAAGTTGGGTGTTAGCTGAACACCATTGAACGCGAGGGTCGCTCGCGTTTGGCTTGTGACTTGGTGACGCGAGGGTCGCTGTTGGTTGAACACCATTGAACGCGAGGGTCGCTCACGTTTGGCTTGTGCATTGACGACGCGAGGGTCGCTGTTGGTTGAACACCATTGAACGCGAGGGTCGCTCACGTTTGGCTTGTGCATTGACGACGCGAGGGTCGCCTTCATTTCCAACTTGGTGACGCGGGGATGACATCCGCGTTTCAGAAGGAGCCATTTGACTTGTAACTTCTTCTGTAGAGCGTTGCAAGGACCGTTGTTCAATAATCCTAGCTTTAGCTGTTGTGGGGTGTGAAAGCCGTCAGATTGTAACTTTCACTGTAGATTGTGAAGACTGCTGAATAGAGTTTTCATCCGTCGTCGGAAGTGTCGTTGAATTGTTCGGTTGGATCTTTAGAAACGCGATCTTCGCGTTGGGCCAACAATCGGCTTTCTCGTAGGTGTGCTCGTCGGATGGATCTTCTCCGTCGGCGAGCGGCGTTCTTTTTGGCTTGTTTCAAAGCCTTAGCAGCAACGTCGCTGACGTTCACAGGGCCCGTTTCCTCCAAAGGCCGTTTGTGGCCCGAAGAACGTCTTGTTGACGCGGATGTGGGATCTTCCGCCAGCAGAGCCAGTTTGAGTTCTTGGCCGAAGGAGAGGGCTTTCTTCGGCACTTCGACAACAGAATTGACCTTCTTGGAGGTCTCGCGGACATCGTGCTTAGCCTTGGGGCTAAGCGATCCTGAGGATAAGACTTCCTCGTACTTAGCTTGATCAAACTCTACGACAAGAGTTTCTACAGTCGTCCCCATGAGGTGGACGTCGGATTGCGCCACCACTTCCTCGTCGGAAAAGCTAGTCCCCAGCGGAGTCGCCATCTTTTGTATGTAGAGAAAATTGTAAAGAAGAGAATAAAGAAAATGTGACTTTGATTCCTTTGATCTCGGTTACAACTTGATTACAAAAGAGAGGAAAACGAATTTGGTTTTCCCCTTTGTTTAAAACTGGGTTCTTCTTGGCAGCGATGGAGTGCTTCCTTCGATTGATTGCGTCGAACTTGCTCTCCGTTGACGATCCGACCGTCTTTATCTCGTGGGAACGATGAACTTTCGTGGAAAGTTTTATGAATAACTCTGAATGAGTTTTATAACTCTGAACGAGTTTGAACTTTGTGAATAGAGTTGTTGGAACCGAAAATTCGGTTAAGTATCAAGCTATTTTTCTGTTGTCGAAGAATCCTCTCAGATTTGATCTTCTGATGTTGATTCAAAAATCCTCTCTCCAAGGATTTCGTTGCTGCTGTTGCCGAATCTCCAAACCTGAGTGGTTTTGATGATAAAGAATCCAACCTCTGATCTGATTATCAAAAATCCGATCCTTTAACTCTATCGAGTTTGTTGATATTTTATAGGGGGATAAGGGGTTGTAACTGACCCCTATATCCGCTCCTACGTGGGCGAAAATCCCTCAGAACGTGTGATAAACGGTTCTGAAACCATTCGACTAGCGTTCAGAACCTCAACTTCGTGTTCTTTGAATTGAGACGCGAAGTTGGGTGTTAGCTGAACACCATTGAACGCGAGGGTCGCTCGCGTTTGGCTTGTGACTTGGTGACGCGAGGGTCGCTGTTGGTTGAACACCATTGAACGCGAGGATCGCTGTTGGTTGAACACCATTGAACGCGAGGGTCGTTGTTGGTTGAACACTATTGAACGCGATGGTCGCTCACGTTTGGCTTGTGACTTGGTGACGCGAGGGTCGCTGTTGGTTGAACACCATTGAACGCGAGGGTCGCTGTTGGTTGAACAGTGCATTGACGACGCGAGGGTCGCCTTCATTTCCAACTTGGTGACGCGGGGATGACATCCGCGTTTCAGAAGGAGTTAGTTGATTTGTAACTTCTTCTGTAGTGCGTTGCAAGGACCGTCGTTCAGTAATCCTAGCTTTAGCTGTTGTGGAGTGTGAAAGCCGTCAGATTGTAACTTTCACTGTAGATTGTGAAGACTGCTACATAGAGTTTTCATCAGTCGTCGGAAGTGTCGTTGAATTGTAACTCTTCTCGATCTTATGTGAAAAGTCCTCTATTTGCCGCTTTCGATCACCGACCCGAAAGCTATTTGATTGTAGCTTTCGTTGTAGGAGCTAGACGGGAATCAACATCCATAGTGTCTTAAAGATGAATATTCGCCCATAGCTCTCTACCAAGCAACTATTCGACTATATGTTTCGATCATCGACCCGAAAGCTATTTGATTGTAGCTTTCGTTGTAGGAGCTAGACGGGAATCAACATCCATAGTGTCTTAAAGATGAATATTCGCCCATAGCTCTCTACCAAGCAACTCACCAACTGAGTCCAACTTTTTATTTCTGAAATCGTCCCACTGCTCATCAGCATCTCTAATAGTTGCTATGATATTAGCCATGCTGTTGTCACAGCCATCAAGATCAATCATCTCAGAAGTGAGGTCGCGTTTGTGGCGATTGTGGAGTTGCGGATGCAGTGATTGGGAAGTCGTCTGATTGTGACCTCCGTTGTCGGAGCTTGTTTGAATAAGCTATCTATTGTGATTTTTAGACAGCCTACACCTATATGTGTCCAAATATAGCTTGAGACAAAGGTAACGTGATGAACATCACCACACGAGTTAGAGAGAAGCATTCAAATACGAAGTGACGAAGCAACGAGGTTTGGAATGCATCGTTCGAGAAGAAAATGAATGCACAAGTATAAAGAACTAAAATTTTGACCATGATGCAATGTGAATCTAAAAAAGCTCAAAAGAAAACAGTTGTATGTATCTTCGTTATCTTTCCAACGTATCTTGAATCATCTTATTCCGATATCGGATCAGAAAACTAAAGTAAAAATACCAAAGATAGTACAAACTATCTCGGAACATCCAAGTCACCTCAAAGTGACTCGAAAATTCCAAGTCACTTCAAAATGACTCATGCCCAGGTCTGCTCCTGATGTGTTTTCTGATAAGATTAACTTCTAAAACTCCTTGGGGTTATCCATAAATATGTGGGGTTATCCTTAAACATGTGGAAGCTGTTACACAACCAAAAACTACCTAAACGGATAATAACGGTTGTTCTTCGATCCTATCCACAAATATGGCATCTGAAACCTATAAATACACCCTAGCATCCTCATAAAGAGAGATCTAAGGGAGTCGTGAATTTTAGAGGATCTAGGATGAAGTTCTAACGAATTTCAGAGAGGCTAGCAGATCTTGACGAAGTTCTTCAGCATAAAGAGGGAGAGTTCAAGAGATCTGAGGCCCGTTCCCTATTCATCTGGATCAAACTTGGTTTTGATTTCGAGAAGAGTGTAATCTTGCTTGTCGAGATTATTTACTTCTGTGATTAATTCCTTGGTGAAGTAAAAGCATTGATTAATTATTCTGTCAACCGGATCTGATCCGCAACGGTCTACGGATAAACCTCGGTATAGACAAAGATCTCACGTAAACAACAGGAGATAAACATTTGTTGTGTATAGTTTGAAGAGAGTTGTAATCTTTTTTTGTTTTCATTGTGTAAGTGAGTCTTATAAAAAGACAAATTTTACTTTTGAACTTGTTGTAACGACTAAAGTTGTAATGAGTCCCGCAATGAAGAAATCAACTTGCAAACCAAACAAATGTCAAATAGAAGTTCTCAAGTGATATAGTACAAAGTAGCCTCCTGACCTGAGCCATAAGTGCAATATCTTACATGTTGGTATTGGTGTACTTAGACTTTTACCTAACTATAGTTCTACTCATGAGTTGTGTATAATGGTTCTTGTTGGGTACATCCCTTGGCATACGTAGATATTGATATGCCAAGATGAGATTCGTGTCTCCCAGTGTAGGGGGTTGATGTTATAAGATTGTTTGATATAACTATAACCTAGAATCCTTAGCTAAGGTAAATAAGATAAACTGAGTGTCAGTTTGATCTTATAGGTTATGAGTTTAATATCAACAAACACTAATCAAGCTATTAGTGTTTGACAGTTTACCATACCCTAGGCTTGATAGTTTGACATAGTTTGACGAAGAGATCGAACTGTACAGTATTATCGCTGAGTGGTCCTGATAAAATTAGGTTGGCATCTTGTAAACATTTTTATCACAACTTATACCTGGATAGTCTTCATGTGTAGCTAGCACCTCTGTTGTACTTGTGGATGTGATCCACTACCGAGTCTTAAGTTGGGCCCTAGAGTCACACCAAGCGCGTACTTGAATCCTATGAAATACATATTTATAGAGTAATGCATATGATTGATACGCATATATGATTTTTACCGAATACACGTAAACGGTTATATGTATCAGTAAATCAGGATGCTATGTGGTTAAGAAATCAATTCCAGAATTTTTTCATAAAGTTAACTTTTAGTCAACTGGTTGACTTTTTGGTCAACTGGTTGACTTTTTGGTCATATGATGACTTATTAGTTAAAGATTAGAAAAATACTAAATACCGTATTTATAAAATACCGTATTAGTAATAATAATGTGGTATTTTTATTTATGATATACATATTTTATTTTACCATAATTAATGAGTCATGAGATGAGTCATTAAGTGGTATGGTTTGGGAACATGGTTTTAAGCTCATGGTTTTGATATATGATGATTCATGGGATAAGTCATCGCTTGACTCATTAGATGAATCATTATTTTTGATGATTCATTGCATGACTCATGAATGAATCATTGCTTTTGATGACTCATGGCGTGACTCATGAGATGAGTCATGACAAATCTCACTCTATAAATATGAGCGCTCTCTCTCTCTCTCTTATGGAAAGGTAAATGGAAAAATGGAAAAATAAAATAAATGGTTTATTCATAGTTGTCTTTCCATAAATAGAAGAGAGTTCTATCTTTTGCTAAACTCTAGCAATCTTTGAGTAAGAGGAAGTAGTAGGATTTTAAAGTGTCCCGGGGTGGATATCTTGCCTTGTGTCTCAAGAAACCCTAATTTTATTAAGTTCACTTGAAGACTTAGAGATCCACTATGAGGAGGTTTACTACAGCAAAGAGCATGAGCTAGGGGTTGTTCGATCTACCATCGAATCACGCTTCGAAAATATGGCTTTCTATCTCTTGGATGCTCTCTTTATTATTGGGATCATGTTAGATTTAATTAGGATGGTCCTAGTTTGGATCTCGTACTCTCTACATGATTGGTATTTTTGTACATACAGTCTTCCGCTGCGTATTGTATGTAGATATAACACGGATATCCTTCAGAAACGCCAATCACTTGTTAAATGTTAAATTTTTCTAGTTTAATTTAGGGTGCCTTACTGTTTATCTATCTTCCCTATTTACACCTTGCTTGTGTTGCAGAAATCGTTTACCAAATGCTTGGACAAGTCCATGACTGAGATGCCAGTCAATACTAGCATATCTCAAGCTATTGATGGATTCTGTTCTAAATGGGACCATTTTCAAAGCCAACAAGATAAGTGCCCACTGTTAGGTGGATTTACTTCGGAAAAGTTAAAAAGATCATCACCTATGGATGGGCACGAAATGGACCACGCCTTGGAAGATACCATACCCTCTATGGGGGACACTGATGTTATGCTTCTAAAGGTCCGTACTCTCTCCAGTACTTTATTTCTTGCAAAACATTTTCATTTGTTTCGATCAATTTGTTTTTGCTTGTGTATTAATTCAGCAGAATGTTTTTTTTCTCTCGACTGTGTTAAATGAAATAAATTGGACGTACAATATAATAGAAGTTGCACCATATTAGTGTAAGCTATTAAGCAAATATTCAGTTTGGCATAATAGTTATTTTCAAAAGTTAAGACCGGCCGTCACTTTCTTATAGTTGCCCTCAGCCAGGTATTTGCTGCTACTCTTAGAAGGCTACTTTCAGGTCTGCATCATATTTTAGAAGTTTCATCATTGTTTTTAGAAAATTCTTGGTTATGGGCTCCTTGCTAACTATTTAAATGAGAAAAGCCTTAGATTGTTGTGGTGATCATGATGATGGTTATGACCTTGGTTTATCTTAATTTTCCTTCCCTTCGTTTCTAGATAACACTTGTTGCATGTCATATGAGACTTTGGCTGAGCTTGCCTTATCCTGGACCTTTTGCTGTTATCCCATTGACTCATTTTGTGTAGTGTTGTGTTCAGAAAACCTGCAATGATGGATAAGGATTTGTCTTTGTTTAGTTTAATAAATTACCCTACGGATTCAAAATCAGCTGTCAAGTTGGAAAGGGAGGCGTAAATGATTGAAAGATGTTCAGTAAAGCTGCAAGAAAAGTTACACCTGAATGCAAGACTTATTATTTGGTTTTCTAGTATGTTAACCCTCAAAATATGGTGTCTGAGCTCTGTGTTTTTTTCTCAAATATTTCTTATACGAGACAAATGCCAGATATGCCTGTGCAGCTCTATAATCTGTAAATTTCAAATTACTGTCATAGGATATTAATGGACAAAATTGATTTGCAAATTTGCAAAACACTTTCTATAAATTTCAAATTACTGTCATAGGATATTAATGGACAAAATTGATTTGCAAATTTGCAAAACACTTTCTATAAAGTATAATGAATAATGATCTTATATTAATGGACAAAATTGATTTGCAAATTTGCAAAACACTTTCTATAAAGTATAATGAATAATGATCTTCATTTAGGATAATTAATTCATTATTTAGCTTTTGAAGTTTATATATGAAGTTATGCACTGCCGTTTTTGTACAAGAATTGTTATTCTTGCCTATTACACCATGGGAATAAAACTCAGGGAGATTCCTGCCTCCTTTTTTGAACAATGGTTTGACATTCACGGAGAATCTAAACAAATGTGTGAAGTAATGTGTTAAATTTTTATTTTATTTTAATTATTTATTTTTTGAAAGCTGACCATACGGATACAAACTTCCAAAAAGGGAGAAGAGGCATTATGTTTATTACACCGATTGCTACTTTCATGCATCATGTTGTTGCTATTAGTTGGCCCATCGTCCTTTGCTTTGCTCGCTCATTTGCTAAAAAGCCAGTGCCCCACAACTCTTTAGTCTCATCTCTTATCCCTGTAGGTCTGCTCCCACCTTTTCCCTCATACCCTAGCCCATCTCTCTTGTCGGCTGCCCCCTTGATAAAATGACAGAGAGAGTTGAAAGGAAACAAGGAAAAAAGCGAGAGGGGTGACGGTGAAGAAGAACCCGAGCTTTGTGCTCCTCTGCTTTGTGCGATCCTCTCCCCTTCTGTGAGCTTTTCCCGTTCATCCCTTTGTGTGATCCCTTCACCCTTTGTGAGTGATTAATGAGAAGAACTGTGGCAAGTTCCCCTTGTGTCCTTGGTGGTGCAAATCTGAGAAAACAGTGACTGAAGAGTCAGGCTTCTAAGCTCAACAGTGACAACATCTCACTCAACAGTGGTATCAGAGCTCTCGTTGAGTCGTCACCATTCAAACCGCCACCGATCGCCGCTGGACCCCCGTCGGACCGCCGAGCGAGTAGGTAAGGTCGAAACCCTCTCCTAGGGTTTCGCTCAGGTAAGGGGTTAGAAAAATGTTCATGTGGCTTCTTTGTTTGATCTCGTCTGCTTCGCTCCTTTATTTGATGCTATATCAATTTTCCCATTTCCACAGCGGTTAATCTCTGGTTTTATTTCATTGCGTTTAATTGCTAAAATTGAAATTGGTTTGTGCTCGTGCGAAAGAAAAAAGGGTTTGAACCCGAGCTTCGTGCTCATCGTTATTCCATTTTATACGTGCTAGTTGCTTCACATACTTTGAGCCTAATAAATTTTAAAATTTTGCAGCTATATTTTGCATTTTATGTTTCTAAATTTTTTTTAGTTATTGTTTGTGCTCGTGTAAAAGAACAAAGAGATTGAAATAAGAACTTTGTGTTCATCGTTCTTCTCATTTGTTCGTGCTAGTTGTTTCACATGTTTCGAGCCGGATAATTACCGAAATCAGATTTGTTCATACTAGTTGTTGTTTGTTTGTCTGTGTGAAGAATGTCTGCTGCTAATCAATATGGTTTGGTTCAATATGGTATGGTTCCGTTCAACGGAAAATCAGATTTTAGCATTTGGAAACAACAAATAAAATACATTTTAATTCAGCAGAAGTTATTTAGAGCTGTTGGTCATACTTATTTGACTTCTGACACTGAAGAAAAAAGGGCTGAAATGAACGAAAATGCTTGTTCCATAATTTATTTGAACTTATCTGACTCTGTGCTTAGAAAAGTTAAAATTTTGGAATCTGCTAAACCCGTTGGGATAAATTTGAAGAACTCTATACTGAAACCACTTTGCCCAGTAAAATGTTTTTGCTTGAGAATTTTTTTCAAATTTAGATTGGATATGTCTAAGGACATTGAGGAGAACCAAGATGTTTTCACAAAATTTATTTCAGATATTAAGTTAATTGGCGATAAACATATAGACGACTATACTCCTATTGCCCTTCCAAATGCTATTCCTGTCTCATATAGTAATGTGAAATCTGCAATTAAATATGGTAGAAATGAGGTTACCCTTGATATTATGGTCAATGGTCTTAAGAGTAAGGAATTAGATTTAAAACATTCTGGAGAAAATAAAAATTCTGGTGAGGTTATGCATGTGAGGGGTAGACCTCAGAATAGGTCTAATAACCAAAAGAATGTTAGTAATAAGGAATCAAGTAGGAAAAAAATTTGAAAATAGAAATGGTAGATCTAAGTCCAGGTTTAAAGTTAAAAAATGCTATAATTGTTATGAAACTGGTCACTTTATTAAAATTTGTCCTAAGCCTAAGAAAAATCAGCAAAATGATCATGCTAATATGGCTGTCTATGAGGGGAAAATGGGTAAAATTTTTATGATTAATAATCTTTGTGATTATGCATATTTGAACTCAGTGTTATCTGATTATTTGTGTAAATCAGATTGATTAGTAGACTCTGGTTGTACTTTTCATATGACTCCTTTTAGAAACTTGTTTTCAAACTACAAAAAAAAATAGAGAATGGCTTTGTGTCAATGGCAAATGAAAGGAAATGCAATGTTTTAGGAACTGGTGATGTATGCCTTAGGTTTTCTTCTGGTTCTGTGTTTACTTTGAAGGATGTTAGACATGTTCCTGATTTACGTTATAACTTGATTTCTTTTGCATTTCTAGAAAATGATGGTTTGGAGGAAAATTGGGGTAAAGGGATTATGAAAATTCTGAAAGGGGCTCTTGTTATTTTTACTACTAAAAAATAAAATAACTTGTATGTTTGTCATGCTGAGAACCAACTTGACAGAAAGATCAAGATTCTAAGATCTTATCGTGGGGGGCGTATACCTCAAATGATATGACTGAATATTGTTAAGAACACGGTATTATTCATGAGATAACTGCTCTCTATACAACACAGTCTAACAGGGTAGCTGAATGAAAGAATAGAACCCTTATGGACATGGTAAACTGTATGTTACTCAGTTCAGGAGCACCTGAAAATCTCTGGAGTGAAGCTATTCTTTCTGCCTGTTTCATTCTCAATAGAATTCCCCACAAATCTTCTGATATAACTCCTTATGAATATTGGAAGGAGAGAACTCCTAGTCTGAACTTTTTCCGGGTTTGGGGTTGCTTAGCAAAGGTAGCTATTCCTGAACCTAAGAAGAGGAAAATTGGTTCTAAGACTGTTGATGCTACTTTTATTAGATATGCACTAGATAGCAATGTTAATAGATTTCTAGTCATTAACGCTAAAATTAGTGACATATCCAACAACACTATCATTGAAGCTAAAGATACAGTATACTTTGAAAACATATTTTCTTTCAAATCCAAAATCTCAGAAAATCCTAGATCATATCTTCCTTCTGATCTACCATGTTCTAGTTCATCTCAGGCTCCTGATATTGAACCTTGAAGAAGTAAAAAAGATAGAATTCAAAAGGATTTTGGAGAAGTCTTCTTTACCTTTCTTGTTGAAGGTGATCCAAGCTCTTTTAAGGAAGCAATGGATTCACCTAAATCTCCTTTCTGAAAGGAAGTCATTGATAATGAGGTAAAATCTATCATGGAAAATCATACTTGGATACTCATCGACTTATCTCCAGGTTGTAAACCTGTTGGCTGTAAGTGGATATTCAAGAAGAAACTAGAGCTGATGGTTCCATTGATAAATATAAAGCTAGATTAGTAGCTAAAGGCAATACTAGGCAAAAGGGCATTGATTATTTTCATACATATTCTCCTGTAGTCCGAATCATTTCTATCCGAATACTATTGGCCTTTACTGCTATTCGTAAGTTGATCATACATCAGATAGATATCAAGACTACTTTCCTGAATGGTGATTTAGATGAAGAAATCTATATGAACAAACCTGAAGGCTTCAGTACCAAAGGTCAGGAAAACAAAGTCTGCAAACTTGTTAAATCTTGTATGATCTTAAATAAGCTCCTAAACAATGGCACCAGAAATTTGACAAAGTCGTTGCACAATATGACTTCACTGTGAATATATAAGATATTGTACTACAAAATATTACCAACTAGATATTCAAATGTAACATATTTATTATTATTTACTACAAAATATTCAAATTTTTGGGGTTTTACATTTGACATATAAGATATTGTACTCATGCCTCAGGTCAAGAGACTACTTTGTACTATATCACTTGAGAAATTCTATTTGACAGTTAAGTATATTACCAACTAGATATTCTCAGTGAGTCGTTCAGTCAACTCATTCACTAATGAGTCACATGTATACTGTATCTTGATGTCTCATATCAATGATCTAAGAGATGGATCATCTCCTTCAAAAGAAGAAATAGAGCATACACTAGTCTTATCAAAGTGATGATGTCTTATCTCAACACTTCTTCAACTAGGAACATTTAAGAATATACGTTTACGACAAATTAGATCTCTTCATTATGATCACTATTCAAAATGTCTAATAGTCTAGTATTATTCTAAGGACTTTATCTATATTTTAGAAAAATATCAGATAAATCTGACCAAAATAGCATGTTATCATTTTGAACAAGGATGTTATATACATATAGGTTTTGTTAAAATATATAATTATTACCTGCTAGGCACCCATATCTAATATACTCCTACTTGCACTAAGACCAATCATTATAGTATCTAATATCTAATAGCTCAATAAGTTTTTCAAATTATATACGAACAATGGCCTTCGTGAATGGATCTGCTATATTATCTTTTGTGTCTACTCTTTCAATCTTGATCTCTTGACGATCAACTATCTCCCTGATCAAGTGATACTTCCTCAGAATGTGACTTTTGGTGAGACCGGGGTTCCTTTGTCAGAGCTATTGTAGCATTACTATTACAGTATAAAGGTACTGGATATTTAATGGTGGGAACAATTTCTAGCTCTGAAGGAACTTCCTCATCCAGACAGCTTCTTTGGCTGCATCATTTACCGTAATGTATTTGGCTTCCATAGTAGCGTCTACTACTGTATCCTGCTTGGAACTTTTTCAGCTGATAGCCCCTCCATTCAGGGTAAAAACATATCCTGATACAGATTTACTATCATCGATATCGCTCTGAAAGCTTGAGTTGGAAAAGCCTCCATTTAGAGGTCACTTTTATCGTATATAAAAAATAACTCCTTAGTCCTTTTCAGATACTTAAGTATATTCTTGACAGCTTTCCAGTTCTCTTCTCCATGATTTGATTGGTATCTACTTACCAAACTGTGTGAATAAGCGATATCCGGTCTAGTACATAACATGTCATGATCGATTCTACTGCCGAGGCATAAGGAATTAGACTCATGCGTTTCCTCTCTTCATCAGTCTGGGGAGATATCTTTTTAGAGAGGGATATTCCAGGAGATGCAGGTACAAAACCTTTCTTGGAATTTTCCATGCTAAACCGTTTTAGTACTTTGCTAATATATCTAGATTGGGATAATCCTGACATCCTTTTAGATCTATCTCTATAGATCTAAATACCCAACATACTTGATGCTTCACTGAAATCTTTCATGGAAAATCTTTTTGATAGCCAAATTTTAACCGCTTGTAGTGATGGTATGTCATTACCGTTTAAGAGTATATTGTCTATATATAAAATAAGAAACGACATAATACTCCCAATTATCCTTTTATACACACATGGTTCATCTGGATTTTTGATGAAACCAAACTCTTTGATAAGATCATCAAAACAGATGTTCCATCTCCGTGATGCTTGCTTTAGTCCATAAATGGATTTATGCAACCTACATGCTTTTCCACTGCTCCCACTGACTACAAAACCCTCTGGTTGAGTCATATATATGCACTCTTCTAAATCATCGTTTAGAAATGTAGTTTTGACGTCCATTTACCAGACCTCATAGCCATAGTGAGAAGCTATAGCAAGTAGAATCTGAATAGACTTTAGCATAGCTACTGGAGAAAAGATTTTATCATAGTCCAAACCAGGTCTTTGACGAAAATCTTTAGCTACCAGTCTAGCTTTAAAAGTCTCTACCTTTGCATCTACACCAAATTTTTTCTTAAACAACCACTTGCTGCCTATGGATATCACCCTTTTAGGAGCATTATCTAAGATCCAAACTTTGTTGGTGTACATAGAGTCTATTTCGGATTTCATTGCATCATGCCAGACAATAGAGTCCCTACTTTGACAGGCTTCCTGATAACTCAAAGGTTCGTCATCATCTATGACTTGATCTTTTATGCAACCTTCAATGAGAAAATCATATTGTCTCTTAGGTGCATGAGATCGCCACGGATACCTGTGGAGTGGTTGAGGTTCTTCTTGTATAACTGAATTTGCTAGTTCTACTAAATTATTAGTATTAATTTATATCTCTGAAATTTCTTCCAGTTGTATCATGCTCCTACTAATTTCTTTTTCAAGAAATTCCTTCTCTAAGAAGGTGGCATTCTGAGAAACAATTATCTTTGTTCATTGACGTGGTAGAATTGATATCTACGGGAATTCCATGGATATCCTACAAATTTACACAATACTGAACGTGCCTTTAACTTTTTAGAATCTTGCTTCTTTACATAAACATGACATCCCCAAATCTTAATATAATTAAGATGTGGTTTCATCCCATGTCATATCTCATATGGAGATTTAGGCTCTGCTTTAGTTGAAACCCTATTCAGTAAGTGTGCCGTTGTTTCTAACGCATACCCCCAGAATGAAAAAGTAACTCTGCGTTACTCATCATGGAACGTACCATATCTAATAGGGTACGATTCCTCCTTTCTAACACGCTGTTAAGCTGTGGTGTAAAGGGTGGAGTTACCTAAGAGAGAATCTCATTCTGTTTTAAAACCCCCAAGAATTCCGAGCTCAAGTATTCACCTCCTCGATCCGATCGAAGAATTTTAACTTTATTGCTCGTTTGGTTTTCTACTTTATTTTTCTACTCGATAAATTTCTCAAATGCTTTAGATTTGTACTTCATAAAAACACATGTCCAAACCTTAAAAAATCATCAGTAAAAGTAATAAAGTAGGAGTAGCCACCTCTGGCCATTTTAGACATAGGACCACATACATCACTATGTATTGGTCCTAAGAGTTTTTTAATTCTTGCTCCACTTCCCGTAAATGGAGTCTTGGTCATTTTCTCTTTAAGGCAAAACTTGCAAGTATATAAGTATCAAAGTCAAAAGGATCTAAATATCCATGTGTATGTAACTCACTAAGTCTTTCATTATTAATATGACCAAGTCTACAATGCCATAAGAAAGTGTCGTTCATAGCTGAGTGCTTTCATTTATTAGTGTGATGAGTGTTCAGAATTGTGTTTTGATTAATAATATAGATGTCATTGCATAATGTTCTATGAGCAATCAACTTTTGATTAAATATGATATTTATAACATTGTTATCTAAATTGAATACATATCCATGTTTATCTAATAAAGATATAGATATTATATTACACATCATAGTTGGTATAAAATAGCAGCTATTTAAAATCAAAACGTTTCCATTTGGCAATGCTAGATGAAAATCATCTACTGCAAATGCTGTAACTATTACACCATTACTAACTTGTAGGGTCATCTCTCCAGCTCCAAGTTTTCTATAACTTTTCAGTCTATGTAACAAATTACAGATGTGGAATCCTGATTCGGTATCTAATACCCAAGATGTATGATTTATAGAAAAACAATTCTGAATAACAAACACACTTGTAGATGAAGGAACAACTTGCTTCTTCTTGGTGAGTGAGGCCAGATATTCTAGGCAATTCCTTTTCC
Source organism: Asparagus officinalis (assembly GCF_001876935.1). Taxonomy (NCBI): domain Eukaryota; kingdom Viridiplantae; phylum Streptophyta; class Magnoliopsida; order Asparagales; family Asparagaceae; genus Asparagus; species Asparagus officinalis. The sequence goes on from NC_033800.1 coordinate 128,379,949, forward strand.
AATGTCCTGACTTGTGATAATGGAAGCATTCTGCTGTTGTCATTTTTGCCTTTCCTTTGTCCTTCTTAACATCTTTCCTTGGTTTAGTAGTTTTCTCCATTCCCTTTTTCTTGGCAACCAGTTTGCCAGAAGAGAAAGAAGATAACCCTATAGCCAAGGCTGGTGTTTGTCCTTTTTTCAAAGAACTTTCTTCCTGTCTTAATAAATTAAGCAGGACCGGAAGAGTGGGCTCCAGATTCATCATCAAGAACTGTGATATGAATCGGGAGTAGGCTGGTGTCAAGGACTGCAGAATGATATATGTATATCTATCTGCGTCTAGGCCTGCATTCAAAAGTTCAAGCTCATTAACATAGGTGATCATTTTGGGGACGTGGTCCCCAACAGAAGATCCCATAGTCATTTTTGTCTGGAATAAATTCCTAGACGTTGTGTACTTCATTTGTCGTGGTTGTTCGCCATACAGTTCTTTTATATTACGAAATATGGATTTGACATCCATATTCTCATGTTGCCTCTGATAGACCAAATCCATAGAGATAATTGTGAGGCATTAAGCAAGTGAGCAATCTTTATCCCATGTCTTGCGGATTTTAGTTTCCGCTATAGTGGGTTTTGGGCCTAGAACAGGTTCTGGAGCAGTGAGGACATATGCTACTTTGTCATAAGTTAGGGCAATTTAAACATTCCTCAACAAGTCTTTGTAATTAGGACTGGTTAATTTGTTCTATTCCAATATGCGTTTTAAGCCAGACATAATGGCCTGAAAGAGAGAAAAAAATTATTTTAGCAGATGTTCAATACATAAAATAGATTTGGTTCATTTTATCTAAGTTATACCTCCCACTATTTTTCGAGTCCCTCAAAACCTTATAAGAGATGACCGAAAAATAACCATTTGTTTTCAAGTGGGATCAAGATCCAATTATCTTTGAATGCATCAACTTTAACGATGGCCAACAAATTGATACATTCAATAATTGGTAGACAACTTTTATCTTTTACACTATTGTAATTCTTGATATGATTTTACCCCTAGTCTTTTATGACCTTGACGAAGGCCAACAAATCATAAAATGATAGTCAAGTTTGGACCATCATTTCTTGACCGACTTAAATTTGACTTATGCAAACTCTTGACGAAGGCTAACAAAGTCGCATAACCAATTTAAGCTATCCTTATATCTTATATATAGATGAATACTATTTGGCTATAGAATAGTTATGCCTTGACGAAGGCCAACAAGCATAGTATTTATAAGCTTAATAATATTCGACTGAAATGATGGAGGGCTACGGACGATTACACAATTTTTTTACCGTAATCAAACTTGGTATAGTTAAAAAATACTCTATATTTATACTTGCAACAATTAAACTAGCCAGGTAAGCACAAGATTGGTAGGAGGATTCCGAGCTATTCACATGAAATATTCATCGGTCCTTAATTAAGTAACCACCGTTCTTTAAGACTATAGCACGAAAGATTGTGCATCACCCCTAATCTTAAGTTAGACATCACCCCATGAGCTATATCTCATAATCACTTTCCTAGACACTAGTTAAAAGTTCTAAATACATCTCTTTCAACTGTTTTAGGTTTATTTATTTTTCACATTAAAATGATGTTAATGTCGGTCTCACCACTCTATGATCAATAAACTCTTATTTCCATGTCTCACAGAGTTTAAAATGAGTTTATATATATAAAAACTATTGTCTAGTGAGATAGAGATATAAACTTTGCAGAAAATAGCATCCAATTGTAGTGACATCTACAATTGGGGCACAACCAACATATCAATATATGTAAAAGTAATATAGAATGGTAGTGGTAACTAAAAGGAATAAAATGCAACAATACTAATTACATTTTGGCAAGCCATTTGCAACTCCTTGCAGTGCTAGCTCCCTTACAAACTCTGTATTATTACAATCACATAAACATAAGACACGCAAGCCCCATTTATAATGGAAAAACCATCTCATAGGATGGGTAATAATATTGTATTGAATGTAAAACAAAAGCTATAAATAAAATAACTAAACTAAGTAACCATACCTCCGACACCAGAACAAGGGCCTACACACGTAGGTGTAGCCCATGTTCGGTGAGTAAGTGCCTAAACCCGTAGGCGTAGTCCATGCTCGGGGAGGGAATAGGTTGTAAATAATTATTACATTTCTAACTTAATGACATTAATACAAAACATGCAAGAGAATTGTTGTTCACTATCATCCATAAACATAACATCCACACAAGATGATAAATCATATAACTTAATCAACATTAAGAAATATGCATCTATCTAGTTATGCAACATATTAAAAAACTAGATAGAATAAGGATTATCCAAACTCAAATAGGACTAACATGTTTCTAATATTCAACTACACTAGTTGTAATCAATTATATTGCAATTTATACAAGTGTTTTTTTTACTCCTAAAAACTTGTGAACCAAAAATCATATTTTTGAATCAACAACTTGTATAACTTATTACAAAATAACTTAAACTAATTAACTAGTTTCATCTAAACTAGTAATTAGGAGCAAGTATAAAGACCCTCATGAGTTAGATGTGCATGTTAAGATTCAATTAGATGGAACCATGGCTCTGATACCATGCTGGAAATCGTGCTATGTCTACATGCATAATACACAACGGAAGACTTGTACGTATAAAAATACTAATTATGTAGAGAGCATGAAATATACACCTGGACCATCTAGTTAAATCTAACACGATCCCTATAATAAAGAGAGCACACAAGAGTTTGAAAGTCATACTTTTGTAGCGTGATTCGATGAGAAATCGAATAACCCCTAGCTCTTTCTCCTTGTAGCAGTTAATCTCCTTGTAGTGGATCTCCAAAATTTCAAGTGAACCCAAAAATAATTCGAGGCTTCTTGAGACACAAGACAAGATATCCACTCCGGGTTCTTAAAATCCTACTACTTTCTCTTACTCAAAGATTTCTAGAGTTTAGTAAGAGGTAGAACTCTCTTTTATTCTCTTATGGAAAATTAATTTTCATTAACCTTTCATGAAGAGAGAGAGCTCATATTTATAGAGTGAAATATGATCATGACATCAATAACTCATCTTATGAGTCATGCAATGAATCATAAAAAAATAATGATTCATCTAATGAGTCATACAATGATTCATCTAATGAGTCATACAATGACTCATCTTATGAATCATCATATGGCAAAACCATGTGCTAAAAAACCATGTTCCTAAACCATACCTCTTAATGACTCATCCCATGACTCATTAATCATGGTATTATGAAATGTGTATTTCATAAATGAAAATACCACATCATTATTACTAATACGGTATTTTATAAATACGATATTTAGTATTTTTTTCAATCTTTAACTAATAAGTCATCATATGACCAAAAAGTCAACCAGTTGACCAAAAGTCAGCTATTGATTAAAAAGTCAACCATATGACAAAAAGTTAACTTTATGAAGAAAAAAAATTTCTAGAAATTATTTCTTAAGCACATAGAATTCTGATTTTACCGATACATATAATCGTTTATGTATATCTGGTAAAAATCATATATGCGTATCAATCATACACATTACTCTATAAATTATTTTTCATAGGATTCAAGTATGCGTTTGGTGTGACTCTAGGGCCTAACTTAAAAACTCGACAGTGGATTATATCCACAAGTACAACAGAGATGCTAGCTACACATGAAGACTACCCGGATATAAGTTGTGATACAGGTTTGCAAGATACTTACCTAATTATATCAGGATCACTCGGTGATAATACAATACAGCCCGGTCTCTTTGTCAAACCATGTCAAACTATCGAGCCCAAGGTATAGTAAACTGTCAAACCCTAATAGCTTGATTAGTGTTTATTGATATTAAACTCATAACCTATAAGATCAAACTGACACTCAGTTTATCTTATTCACCTTGGATAAGGATTTCCAGGCTATAGTTATATCAAATAATTTTATGACATCAACCCCCCATATTGGGGGAGACGAATCCCATCTTAGCATCTCAATATCTACTTATGTCTCGGGATGCACCCAACAAGAACCGTTATGCACAACTCAATGAGAACTGTGGTTAGGTAAAAGTCTAAGTACACCTATACTGACATATAAGATATTGTACTCATGCCTCAAGTCAAGTGACTACTTTGTACTATATCACTTGAGAACTTCTATTCGACATTTAAGTATATACGAACTAGATGTTCTCGGTGAGTCGTTCAGTCAACTCATTCACTAATGAGTCACCTCTATACTATATCTTGATATCTCACATCAATGATCTAAGAGATGGATCATCTCCTTCAAAAGGAGAAATAGAGTATATACTAGTCTTACCAAAGTGATGATGTACCATCTCAACACTTCATCAACTAGGAACATTTAAGAATATACGTTTGTGAGATCTCTTCATTATGATCACTATCCAAAATGTCTGATAGTCTAGTATTATTCTAAGGACTTTATCTATATTTAAAAAATACCAGATAAATTTGATTAAAATAGCAGACTATCATTTTGAACAATGATGTTATATTTATATAGATCCTGTTACAATATACAATTATTGCCTGCAGGGCACCCATATCTAACAGAGAAAACTCCTAAAAATAAGAGATATGATGAGAAAAAAATTTGGAAATGTGGAAAATCTAATAAACATCATCATTGGTTGCCAAAACAAGAGTAAAATTCAAATTTCCTCTATCTACAATGTGCTAAAAACCCCAGTTTCCCCTATTCCTTGGTCTAACACTGTGTGAGAGGGATTGAACTATCCAAAACACTCATTTGTTCTTTGGCTAGTTTCTCACTCCAGGCTATTAACTCAAGATAGATTATGCCGAATGAGGATTCTAAGCATAAATCTGCGTGTTTTATGTCCAAACCATCAAAGGGAGGAAACCTGTCTACACCTTTTCTTTGAATGCCAGTATTCAGCCCATGTCTGGAACAATGTCATGGCTTGGCTTAGCTATGTCCAAAGATTTTGCAGCTGGGATCATATAATTGATTGGTATAGCCTCAACCTCAAGGGAAATGATTTTATGAAAAGGATCAAGAGGATGGCCTTATCGGTTACAGTTTACTTGGTGTGGCAAGAGAGAAACTTGAGAATTTTTCAAAGAAAAGCTCGTCAACCAGACCTCCTATTCCGTGCAGTGAAGATTGCCATCTTTTCCAAAGTTTTGAATGAAAAAATACCTCTACATTTGAAAGATAGACTTGAAAAATTGTAACTTGTAATGCAGGGAGTGTGGTTTTCCAGGAAATGCGCTGGAAACTTTGATGTGCTACTAAACTTTACATTTGGTAAATGAATAAAATTTATTTCATTGACAAAAAAAAAGGTTATGTGCTTAAAAAAATTGTAAAATCAACTTCTCAAGCCTAGACTAGATCATCTCTTCTCCAATTGATTAATGCAACATCAGAATCTTTTACCTTGACCTCTTCTATATATTTTCATTATTTACCAAGTTACAATTTTACCGACTGTCCTGACGAATTCCCACACAGAGAACTGAATTCCTGGTGGGCCATTGGGCCGTGATCCTACTAAGTCCTTGACTAGAAACTCAAACAATGTCAAAATTCTTGTTTTCATTATCTCCTATAATTATTTTACTAAAATATTTCAATAATTTCACAAAATCACCCTAAGCTTTTTCAATTAAAGAAAAGTCATGAAACTATTGAAAATAGTTGCCAACAAGTGGACAAAAATCCTAAATTACCCTTGGAAAATAGGAAAAGAGGAGACGACAACAAGGTACATAAATACGTAAAGGCAAACTGTCCTCAGTTTGTTAAATATGAAGCACACGACAAGTTACTTAACTGTCATTGGACATGATAATTTAGTGAAAATAATTTATGATAAATTTTCTAATAAAAAAGTTTTGCTAATCTTGTGTAAAAAAGCCCAACGTTCATGGTAGTTTTGTGAAATATATCCAAAGATTTCTTTTAACATTACTTGGATATATAGAAACATAAATAAATATTTTAAAATTTCACAATATGTAGATTCTAATCTAGAAATTTTATAGTTTGAATACTAAGTTAAAAATCGCTATTCAAAACTTCAATCACAGCATCCCCTTAATTGGACTTGTCGAAGGATGTGGACGTTCAATTCATGGAGTTTTAAATTTTCAAGTCACAACTTGCTCTTAATCACAAATAACAAAGCTACAAACTCCTACATGCACGTCATGGGAGAATAAATAAGCGTCATATTATCTTTCATATATATAGGATAACAACATTGAAATTAGACTTGTCCAAAGATATGGACGTTCAATTTATGGTGTTTTAATTTTAGTATAGCTTGTAGCTTGTCACTGTCATTTTCTATTTGAAGAGTTGCATGACAGCATAACTGTGCAGAGAATAAACTAAACTTAGGTGAAATTTACACATTTATTACGTATATTATAGAAAACCCTAAGTTTGTATTAATTATAAACACTCCCCCGGTCCTTGTGACAGCTTTGGAAATAGGGATGTGACAGCTTCTTTGGAATAAAAATTGAGATAATGCATTGAGAGGAGAAGTCTTTGGGACAGACAAAGGGAAAACAACAAGTAAGAAACAAATTGAAGGAATTTTTTTTTTTTTTTTTTTTTTGGAAAATGCAGGTATGACAACCTAACCATCTAAGTCCTCAACAACACTTTGTCTCAAAAATAGAGGGATAGAAACAGACCAAAAATAAGAGTACAAACAGTCGACTTAGCTAGGGCATGAGCAACACTATTACCACAGCGCCTTATATAAGAAAGTTTAGAGCAACCTATATCAGTCAAACCAACGCGAGCTTCATCTGCAATAGAAGATATGAAAGCAAAAAAGAGAAGGAGAGTCCACAAAGGAGGCAACCCTTAGAGAGTCAATCTCCACCATCGAAATCCTCCAGTTCATACGTCGAACAAAGCGAATGCCTTCCAGGACAGCCAACAGTTCCGCATGATCCACAGACATAGGACCTCTTATCCCCATGGAGTAGAAACCAATCACATGCCCATGATGATCCTGAATAACACCTCTCAACCCAATAATATCTCCTTCCAGAGGAACATTAGCATCTGTGTTGAACTTCAGCAGACCAGGAGTAGGGATACCAAGCAGAATGTCATTTGGAATGGGTAACAATGTTACGAGAGAGGCCTCTAACCCTATCCCCTTCCTCCACAAACTAGAGAATCCAAGTCACCAAGACCGAAGCCTCCCTAACACTACCACCATGAGAGTGTATATTCCTTCCCCCCATATAAACCACATGGTCGTGAAAGCCAAAGCCAGAGAGTCCCCAGGGCAAACAAAGATGAGATGGAAGAGAAAATCACCACAAGACGCACCTCGAAAGCAATCAATCACTTCCCAAAGATCTAAGGACTCCCACACTAAACGAGCAAAGCAGCAGACAGTGAAGATATGAAGGGCAGTCTTAAAGGCAGCAAAGCAAAGACAACAACTAGAGGACACAGAGATCCCCCTACGAGATAAACTAGCTGAGGTGGGGAGAGCATCATAAAACAGGCGTCAAAGGAACACTCTAATCTTTGGTGGGATCTCCGCCTGCCAGATCAAGGACCACCACGTCTCCACCCTAGAATCTAAGGTGGAAGTAGCATCATACATAGTGTGGTGAAGAAGTCGGTATCCACTCTTGACTATGTAGCACCCATTCTCCTCATAATGCTAAATGAGTCTATCAGGAACTAGAGAATGGGACAATGGGATAAGTGAAATGCCCTCCCTATCCACCTGTCAAAAGGAGATAGCAATCAAATCATGATTCCAAGTACCCGAAGCAGAGGTCAGCTTAGCCACCCTCCTGGAAGGGTCAATTGGAGAAGTGATTGGCCTGAAAGAAAAGGGCCATAGGATCTATGGGTCACCACTGATAGAGACACTCTGGCCATCATCTATCCTCCATCTCAGACATCGAGTCAGGAGCTCTCGCCCCCAAATAATGCTCTGCCATAAATAAGAACAGGCAGGGCCGGCACCAGCTGAAAGGAAGTCCGAGTCCCTAAAATACTTCCCCTTCAAAACCCTACTAGCCAGAGAATGAAGATCCTGAATGATCCTCCATGCCTGCTTAGCCACCAGCGCCTGATTAAATATATATAGAACTCTAAAGCCCATACCACCCTCTGACTTTGCTCGACACACCTTCTGCCACCTAACCTAGTGAATCTTCCTCTCACCAGAAGTTAATCCCCACCAGAATCTTATAATGATAGACTCAATCTCCCTGCACAAAGAAAGGGGAATGCGGAAGATACTCATCACATGGCATGAAATCGCCTGCAAAACAGCCTTCACCATAACCTCTCGCCCCCCAGCTGAGAACAGAGCCCTCCTCCAAGCTTGGACTCTTTTCCAAACCGAGTTTCTGATTGAAGCAAAAGTCTAACAACGGCTTCTTCCAATCACCGAAGAGAGGCCTAAGTACCGATCATGTGACTGGACTCTATCAAACCCCAAGATAGAGAAAATAGAGGCCCTAGTATCCTCATCTACACAGGGGCTAAAGGTGATGGCAGACTTCTGAAAGTTAACTTTCTGACCTGTTGCAACATCATATGGTAGTAGAGTACTCTGGACTACTTGTGCAGTGGCCTAGGAAGCCTAAATAAAAACCAAAGAGTCATCTGCAAAGTACAAGTGAGAAATCCTTGGCTCCAACCGAGGAAAATATAACCCTCTAATGCACCTATTCTCCTAATGTCTGATGATCAGTGCCGATAGAGCTTCCGTACAGAGAAGAAAAAATATGGAGATAGTGGGCATCCCTGCCGCAGACCACGAGTAGGAGTGACCTGACCCACAATCTATCCATTGAGGTAAAAAGAGAGTGAGAAAGTGGAGATACAGTCTAAAATGAGATGCCTCCAATGATCTGGAAAGTCCATGACCTAAAGGGCCCTGTCAATAAACCCTCATTCCACTCTATCATATGCATTACTCATATCTAACTCTAGTGCTATATGGCCAGACTGACCCTGTCTCCTCTTCTGCCATGTGTGGAGAAGTTCAAAAGCAAAAATGACATTGTCCTGAATAGATCTTACTAGGACAAAAGCACTCTGAAAGAATCTGATCAATCCGCCAAGAACCCGCTTCAACCTATTAGCAATGGTTTTTGTAACAATCTTGTAGACCAAATTACATAGGCTGATGGGTCTAAAGTCTGCCACAGCCTCAAGTGAATCCTTTTTGGGGATGAGAACTATATTGGTCTTATTCCAAGACCTGATAGATGAGTCCTCATTTAGAATCTCCAAATATGCAGCTGAAATATCTGGGCCAATAATAGACCATTGGAACTAGAAAAAGGATGCATGGAAGTCATCTAGGTCAGGTGCCTTTGAAGGACCCATAGATTGAAGAGCACCCCATATGGAAGAAGAAAATAGCTCCGAGAAGAGATAGCACCACCCACCTCAGCCAAAAACCTCCTCTGAAGAGATAGCATCGAAAGCTGTGAAGAGATAGCATCATCCACCTCAGCCAAAACCTCCTCTGAAGGAGTGGAAGAAGAAAATAGCTCCGAGAAATAATCCTCAATAAGCGTTGCAATGTCCACCTGATCCTCCACCCAAGTGCCATTTGGATGATACGGGTGTATCTTCTCTTCGGAAAAACAATCCTCATGGGAGCTTGAGGATAGGTGATTCTCATGATATCTTGAGAATAGAGGCGTGGTTGGAGCCATAGAGGACGGAGAAAGAAGTCAGAAGGAGTGAAATGCAGTAGATCAGGAAAACAGGGTCGGGTTTTGGCCGGTCGACCGCGGCACCCATGCCGGTCGACCGGAAAACCTGCACAAGACAGGGTTTGCAGAAGCGCTCTGGCCGGTCGACCGGACCAGGATTGGCGGTCGACCGGATCGCGATATTTGGCTTTTCCTGGTTCGTTTTAGATTCTGTTTTGACAGGGATTCCTGATCCTTTTTGGACTTGTTTATTTACAAGATTACCACCACGTTGTAAACTCTATAAATAGGGATTGTTTAGGGTTCTAAACAAGGAGGTTGGAGGCCAAGATGTAGTCCTAAAGGGTTTTAGGTCTAAGTGAAATCCTGATCAAAAAAGATTAGGGTTTAGATTGTAATCAGATCTCAGAGAGAAGTGATCAAGAGAAATTCTAATAATTGTAGTAGGGTTTAGAGAGAGAGTTGAGAGGTTGTTCTCGATTCTAGTGAGATTGTGAGGGAGAGATTGTAATCTTTTGTTCTTCATAATCTAGAGAAGGTATTTTCCTTCGCCTTATACTGAATTGTTCTTGTGTTTGGTCATCCTCTTCTCAACCCACCTTTTGGTAATTCCGCGACCAAAGGGTGCTCGCACGGCGACTCGTATCATTGGATGATAAATATAGCTAATGAAGTACTTCCTCTTCCTAGTGGTATCTCTTATATGGAAGAATTTAGTGTTACGGTCCCCGTCTCGGAGCTAATCAACCCTAGCTCGCTGTAGCAAGAAGCTCTCTTCCTTATACTCAAGAACCACCCTCTCTTTCTCAAGCCTTCAAATCGCAGCCATACGACCCCCCACATCAGGAGAAGAGTAGAGAGACATGAGCTTTTACTGATAATTGACAATCAGTGCCTCCATCTGCGAAAATGCTCTTGATTCCAACTACTAAGTTTTGTAGCATAAGACCCTAGCTACTGATAAACTGAATCACATAGACCCTGTTGTGTGGATATCCCAGGCCAGGCCCTGCTAATAATATCACTCAAATCATCCTCTTTGAGCCAAAAGGGCTCAAAGCAGAAGGGACAACCATGCCTAACAGGAGGGGGCAAGGAGTAGCGAAATATAACATAATAGGACGATGGTCAGAAATAGAGAAATCCAAGTGGTGTACCTCAGCTGTGGGAAATATGTCACGCCAGCCAGAGTTAGCTACCATCTTGTCCAAGCGCTCCTGGATATAAGATGTACCAGACTGATGATTAATCCAAGTGAAGGTGTGTCCGTGATACCCTAGATCTAGTAACTCATAATGCAGCAGAACACTCTGGAAATCTAGCATACTCGAAACATGCTCCTGTCTACCACCCAACTTCTCCTTAGGCTCGTGATAGCATTAAAGTCACCTCCACATAACCATGGCTCAGAGGAAAGACCCCTCAACCATCTCAACAGATCACAGGACTGGTATCGTAAGTGTTTTTAGGGATGGCCATAAAACCCAGTGAACCACTAGTTCCTTTCTGTAGAGTCAACAACTGATATGTCAATGTGCCCAGGAGAACGAGAACGGATAGTCATATCCATTTCATCGTCCCATAGTAACATGAGTCCACCACTTCTACCTCTACTATCCACCACAAAGCAATTTTGGAAACCCAACTAAAATATAATCATCCGCGCCCACCTACAAAAAAGTCTAGTCTCCGAAGGGAAAACTAGACTTGGGGAATGAGTCTGCATCAACCTACGAAAAGCAGTTAACATTTCAAGTTTCCTAGTCCCTGAACGTTCCAATAAAAGTAACTCATGGCTCCTGGCATCCTTAGCCACCAGGTTGCGTCTCAACAAGAGTAGAATTTGGACCGGGAACTACCAATTGTGCCCTCTTCTCATATATATCCGGAGGATCCTTTAGAGAATCTATCATGTGTTTGCTCCCTTTCCCTTTCTATTTGGAGCCCTACTACCCAGACACTCTAGCAAGCCTCTTCCAGTTCGATAAAGCCCACTTTCCTGAGGTGGATGTGGAAACTGTAACTGTTTGGGTGAGAAATTACTTTGACGAATACATTACAACTTTGAGCATTACAATAAATTTAAAATAAATAGTATTTTTATAAGACTTTTACACAATGAAAATTTAAAAGTTATAATTTCTTCAAACAACACATAACAGATGTTTATCTCCTGTTGTTTGCGTGGGATTTCGCCTGTGCCGGGGATGCGTTAGTCCATAGACCACCGTGGATCAGATTCGGTTGATAGAAAAGTTAATTAATGCTCTTGATTTACAAAGGAAACAATCACAACAGTGATAATCTCGACCAAGTGAGATTACGACTCTTCTTGAGATCAAAACCAAATTTGATCCTGAGGAAAGGGGAAACAGATCTCAGATCTCTCGAACTCTCCTTCTTTATGCTGAAGAACTTCGCTAAGATCTACTAACCTCTTTGAAATTCGTGCTCCACTCTTCAATTTGACAGCTCCTCACCCTCTGATTTCCGCCCCTTTTAAATGAAGGCCCTACCCTTGAATTTATAGACTTCAGTTGTAGTGTTTTCGGATAATAACTGATGATTTAATGTTATCCGTAGTTAAAAACCGCTTTACCACATCCAGGGATGATATCAAAGCAGTTAGGAGGCTCTGAAATGATCAAATCCTACAAAAACCAGGCGAAAAACATGTTTTCAGCTCAAAACTATGTGAGCCAACAAGTGGTGGCTCCGCCAAATGGTGGCTCATGGCCATGCGAGTCACCAAATGGTGGCTC
>NC_033800.1:128392484-128416856 GCF_001876935.1 Asparagus officinalis
TCGAGCCACCATTTGGTGGCTCACACATATGCGAGCTACTATTTGGTGGCTCAGTCTTGGGCCGAGCCACTGGCTTTGGCCGAGTTATTTTGACGCGATTCGGCCGCCAAGGCTTTTTCGGTTCGTTCGGGTTGGACTTGTTTCGTCGTTACGCGTATTTTGTTATTTCATTGATTTTTCCGCTTCACCAATTCACTTTATGCATTTTGTTAGCTTAGAGGCGGCTGACAAGTACGCGGGCCACTTGGAGCTGGCTGATGAGCGTGCAGGCTTGTTGTAAAGTCATCAGCGATTCACCACTTTGTTGTTTCAACGGCCCGTCGTCACAATATCTGACGGTTTGTCACTTGATGGCTCGTCGTCTCGAGCTATGTTCGGGACCTATAGGTAATTTTTGATACCTACAGATATCCCTTCCAAAGTGTTTTAGTATCAATCTTTTATAGAGGAGCTAGGGATACTTTGGATATGATACGCTTAGCCTTCAGTTTTTTAATTTCTTCAGCTTTCAATCCATTTAGTATTTTGTCGAATAGTTAAAATTCTTCTGGTGCTATGTTTATTATCTGACCATCGTCAAAATCTCGGACTTAGACTTGTATGTTGATATCTGAATTAGCTCGTGTCATTTGATATTGAGTTGATCATCTTCGTCGGGAATTCGCATCTGAATCACGGTTGAACTCCCCTGAGGTTAATTCAGAATTGATAATAATCCTGAGCCTTGTTTTGGTGAGACTATAGATGCATTGACCGATGTTGATTTGCATTGAATGGGGTTTGACTCACATTGACCGTCATTGACTTTCATCATCATGCATTGAATGGCGTCGACTCGCCTTGAATGGGGTCGACTCGTGTCGATCTTCCTCGTCACACATTGACCAGCATGAACACAGTTTATACTCATATGTTAACTAGAATCTACATAGTTTAAGCTCTTAAGGCGTTGGAGAAAGGAGAACTAGTTTATACTCATATACTCCTAAGAGTTTCGAGAATTAGTTTAATCTCATATACCCGTTGGAGGTCGTCGAGTTATACTTATGAATATTCTGTGCAATATTCTCCAGAAACTTTCCATTAAGGGTAGGAAACAGTTTAGACTCGTATACCCATTAGAGTATCAATATGGATGTTGAATACATTGAAAATACTTGAAAATGAGCAAAAATGCATGCGAAACACCCTAGAGGCCCTCCACACGTGCAAGCCAGCATTTCGTGGCTCGCACGTGTGCGAGCTAGCATTTCGTGGCTCACATGCGTGCGAGCCAGCGTTCTACTGCTTGGCCCGGTTTGGTTCAAGATATTCTGTGTTCGGTTCAGGGTGGTTTAGGGTTCGGTTTTAGGGATTTTAAAAGTCTGATCCCCTCTTCTTCTTCTTCCTCTCTTCTTTCAAGTTTCTCTTGAGATTCAAACTCCTCTCCCACTCGAATTCTTCTCAGTCTTACCCTCTTTTTCTCTTTATATCCCCCAAATCCCACCAAGTTCACGAATTAGGTGCTAGGGTTTTAGTTTAATTTCGATTTGGGCTCGAGCACTTGTGGGTTCTCTTGGCAAAGCTTCATTCTCCTTGATCCTTCTTCGAACTCAGGTAAGAACTTCACTCATGTATGGCTTCAATTTTGACCTACTTCCCCGCTTCTTTATCTTCAATTTTGGGGGTTTGAGATTAGGGCCCAAACCCTAATTTGATTTGTTGGTTAATTAATTTTTTTTTTGAATCCAACAGGAACCATCCTCTGTTTAATACTCAAAGATTTTCGAGCTCTCGCCTTGATTGCTTCCTCAACTTCAGGTAAAAACCTATATTTGATTCATTCACTTGATCATTTATTCAAACTTCTTAGGTTGTTTGAATTTTATTTGGGCATTAAGGCCATGACTGAAGCTTTGGTTCTGTCGATTGGTCATTTGGTTTGTATTTGTAGTCATGTACGAAAACTGAACTCAAGCACATGTCGTACTCCCTTTTATCATTTTGAATGATAGCCGAACCCATGTCTTGGTGGTGATTTCCTTTTTGTGTATGGTCACCAAGTTTAGTTGTGCATGTAGATTGGACCAAACTTCTTAATTTCTAACCTTTGTCAACGTCGAAATCTTGAACCGTTTGGTTGTGTACACTCGGTTGAGAATCCAAATTATCTCCATGAGTTTTAGTTAAGAGTCGCGTCCATTCTCTTGCCTTTGTACGAAAATCGATCTCTTTGCCTTTGGTTTAGCATATTTGATTTCCTCGCTCTAACTTGAATTAGGGATATGACGTAGGTCTAATTGGATTTTTAACCAGAAAATCCTATTTTTATAGAATTTCAGTCAAATATCGCAATTTTCCTTTTTGTATTAGATTCATGCTTTTCAATTCTCGACATAACTGAACTAATAGATTTCTTACAGATTAGCCATGTCGCCGCAGAGGTTGCGTATTTCAAGGGGTCGCTCAGCTACTCTATCATCTGAGCCAGAGCCTTTTTCTTGCACAAGTAACCTTTTATCGCCTTTTCTTGTAAATTCAACATTAGCATATTATATTGTATATTGCATCCCCGCTTTGTTCTTCTTGGTGAGGTAATTAGGAAGAGCTGATATCCTCCTTCGTGAGGGTGGACACTTAAAAGATGTGTTTTTCTTGGTCAAGACAAGTCTCAAGGCAATAAGGGGTGATTTCATACCGTATCGCGTTACGTAGAATGGGGTATATTGTCGTGTTGTTTGTGTGACAATGTACCTTGTCCTTTGTGTATGTAATACAGTTAAAATTGTCTCGCCAATTACAGGGTCGTATGATACGAGTCGCCGTGCGAGCACTCTTGATCGCGGAATTATCAAGAGTGGGTAAAGAAGAAAACGACTGAAGAACACAAGAGTTATAATTAGGACGAAGGAAAATACCTTCTCTAGATTATGAGAATCAATTGGATTTATAAAATCTCTCTCTCACAATCTCTCTAGATCAAAGAACAACCTCCCTGATCTCTTTTCTGATTAGAAACTGAGTTCTAAACCCTAGAAAAGTCGTGTTTCTATTTATACTAAACAAAAATCCCAACTGGAGCAGGAAACAGACCCAGGCCCGGAACCGCTACGCGGTCGACCGCAGTGCCCAAGGCGGTCGACCGGTCAGAACATTAAAAACTGGAAAAATCCATTACAGTGTTTCCGGTCGACCGCAGCGACATCATCGGTCGACCGCTCTCAGTCCCGAGACATAGTCTGGATCTGTGCACTAAGCGGTCGACCGCCGTGACTTCGTTGCTTCCAATGACCTCGTCCATGACTCCTCTACTCTATTCTCAAGATACCATGAGAATCATCTATCCTCAAGCTCCCATGAGGATCGCTAAGCTCACGAAGAGAAGATACACCCGTATCATGGGTCCCCCTTTAGGAACTTGAAGTCTCATTCAAGTTAGAACTTTAGCTGAGGGAACTCGTGAGCCCCTCCTTCTCTATTGAACCACTTGGCCTTGCTAGGGACCTGACATTGACGTCCAATGAGAAACGACTCCTTCATCCCCCGCCTCGTCTCGGTCGTCTTCCGTTCCAAAATGCCATCTTCTTTCAGTGGCTCCCCTCTATCAAACCACAAGTCTTCAACATGCCATCTTGTCATCACCTTCATCATCCAATAATGGAGGCTCAAACAACTTCAAGTACTCGGCATTGATCACCGAATACATGCCTAAGTAAGGTGGCAAATCTAAACGAAAAGCGTTGTCGCCAATCTGATCGATAATCCGAAATGGACCATAACGAATAGGCTTCAACTTCTTCCCTTCTCCTTTGAGCCTCTCCTTACTCAATTTTAGCCATACCATATCGCCTTTACCAAAGTTACAAGGAACCCGATGTTGATCATGCTTCGCCTTGTACTTAGCTTGCGATTTCTTCAATTGAGCTTCAACCGTGGCATGAATATTTGCAATCTTCTCGAGAAATCGCTGAGCACGTTGTCTTTCACTCCCTTCCTTGCCGTCCACTGTGGCTTCACTTGAAAACACAAGGTCGAACGGGCTTGGCGGTAAAAATCCATAACAAGTCTCAAACGGTGACTTTCCGGAAGATCCATGAATTGCCCGATTAAAAGCAAACTGCAAATATGGTAAACTCTCATCCCAAGTCTTAGGATGCCTGAAATTATACCCCCGCAACATATGCACCATAGTCCGGTTGACTACCTCCGTTTGTCCATCTGTTTGTGGATGAAAGGTCGTGCTCTTCTTCAATTTAGTGTCCATCGAACTCCACAAAGAATCCCAAAAATTTCCGAGAAAATGGCTATCCCGATCCGAAATAATCGAGCTTGGCAACCCAAAGTGCTTCCACACATGCTCAAAGAACAATTGTGTTGCACCCGCTCCCGTCACGGTCTTCTTACAAGGAATCAATATCACCATCTTGTTGAACCGGTCCACCACAACGTACAAATAGTCATGCCCGCGCTTCGTAGTCGGCAACCCTCCTAGAAAATCCATAGAAATGCTCTCCCACGGCCTAGAAGGAACCGGTAATGGTAGGTACAATCCCCTCTTTCTGTTAGAAGGCTTCGAAATACAGCATAACTTACACCCTCCAACATACTTGGTCACATCATCAAGCATCCTTGGCCAAAACACATGTCGCCGTAGATTGAGAAGCGTTTTCTGAATGCCAAAATGCCCTTGCACACGCGAGGTATGCGCTTCCCGAATCCACTGCAACCTATCACCATCTTCCGGAATGCATAGTGATGTCCCACAATACAACAAGCCATCTTCTCCGAGTGCATACTCCCCCCTTCGACCAGCCTTCGCCTGCTCAAACACACTACCGAAGTCCCCACTAGATGCATACAGCTGTACATACTCCAAAGGAACCAAGGGCAGAATACGCGTCGCCACCAATAAAGACCTTATCGGCGGACGAGATAACATATCGGCCAACTTGTTCGTCGCCCCCTTCTTGTACCTAATAATGATGTTGAAAGCCATCAAATAAGACATCCACTTCATGTGCCGCGCCTGCTGTAGCTTCGTCTGGGCATGTAAGAACTCCAACGGCTTATGATCCGAATGCACGACCACCTCCTTCCCTAACAAGTACACCCTCCAATGCTTAATTGCTTGATATAGTGCATAGAACTCCTTGTCGTAGGTTGGGTAGTTCGCAATAGCACCCGAAAACTTCTCAGAATGGTATTCTACCGGTTTCCCATCCTGAGTCAACACCGCGCCCATCGCATAATTAGACGCGTCTGTCTCTACCTTGAAAGTCTGCTGCAAATTCGGCAACGCCAACACCGGTGCCTCCGAGATCTTCTTTTTTAGCAACTGAAAAGCCTCCTCATGCGTCTTTCCCCACTCAAACTGAACTTTAGCCTTTGTGAGGCCATGTAACGGTGCCGCATAAGTCGAAAAATGTCGAATGAACTTGCGCAAATACTGGCAATCCCCCATGAAGCTCCTCACCTCAGTCACTGTCTTCGGCGTCGGCCACTTTGTGATCACCTCCACCTTGCCTGGATCTATCCTCCGCTGGCCCTTCCCTACGATGAAGCCGAGATACACCAACTCGTCCTTCCCGAACTCGCACTTTTTCCCGTTGAGCTTCAGCTGTCCGTCCTGCAACACTTCAAATACCTTCTCAACATGAACGAGATGCTCCTCCCAAGTCCTGCTGTACACCAAGATATCATCAAGGTAAACTATCACAAAATCCTCTATAAAGGGTCGCAACAAATCATTCATAAGCCTCATAAAGGTAGCCGGAGCATTGCACAATCCAAACGGCATCACCAACCACTCGAACAGGCCTTGCTTGGTCTTGAACGCAGTCTTCCAAGTGTCTTCCTCCCGAATCCTCACCTGATGGTAACCAGACTTCAAATCCAGCTTCGTGAAAAACCTCGCTCCCTCCAACTGGTCCATAAGATCATCGATCCGTGGTAATGGGTAGCGATTCTTGATGGTTATCTTGTTGAGCGCCCGGTAATCCACGCACATGCACCAGCCTCCATCCTTTTTGGGCACCAACAACACTGGTGACCCGCAAGGTGAACAACTTGGCGTAATCACTCCTGCCTCCAAGAGCTCCTGAACCTGCTTCTTGATCTCCTCGGACTCCAGTACTGATGTGCGGTATAGGCCTATGTTAGGCAAGAAACTCTCCCCGATCAACATAATCTCATGCTCTACACCTCGACGTGGTGGTAGTCCCGTGATCTCCGAAAACAAGTCCGCATACTTGACCTTCAACCTATCAAGATCTCCCTCCTGGCGCTTGCTCAAGGTGGACAAGCACATCCTACTCAGCTGCTCTTCATACGGCCGAATGAACAATAAAACGAACTTACTGCCCGCGTTCACCAACCTCTTAGCCTGAGTCACTGTCACCAAGCTCGTCTCCTGTAGAAGAGATGCTGAATGAAAAATGAATTGCTCGCCATCCTTGTTGAACGTGTACTTTTGGGCTCGCCGATCACATACTTCGTATCTATCCCACAAATAAGGATTGCCCAAAATAACTTGGCAAACATCCAACGGAACCACGTCGCATGTGACCTCGTCAATATACGACTCATGGAGTGCAAATCTGAATGAACACTGGTTCACCACACTCAATCCCGCCTCCTTCTGAATCCACCCTAATGGATAGGGCTTCGGATGCTTCACCGTCTTCAATCCCAGCTTCTGTACTAATGCCTCAGATATCAGATTTTTCTGACTCCCTGGATCTACAATAGCATCCACTAAACTGGTCTTGACCTGCAACTTCAGAACAAAGAGCTGCTCCCTCGGGTCGTCATCTTCTTTGGTGGCCTGCTTCCCCGCCATAAGGTTGAGACTGCTATTGGGTTCGGTCATCCCGGGAACCTCCTTCGGACCCTGTGCTATCACGTACGCCTTCTTCTCCTCCTTCTTCTTCAATCCTTTTGGCTTCAGATGAGGATACTTATCCCAGCAACGATCAGCCACATGCCCTGTCTGCTTGCAGTGATTGCATGTCAATCCTGCTTTCCCCGAGTCAACCTTCTTCTTCTCATCTTTAGACTGAGAGCCACCCGTCTTGCTCCCCGATGGTTTGGAATCCCCCTTTGTCTCGTTGCCCTTCTTCTGCCTGCCCTCAATAGCAATGGCCTTCATGCTCGCCTCTGCGATTGTCTCCACTGAAAATAGCTTCATCTCCTTCCGGATATAATCATTCAGACCCGCCATGTACTTCATGAAGATGGGGTACTCGGACGTTGAGATGTTTAGGACCATCGCCTATTGCTGGAACTCCGTCGTGTACTCTTGAACGGTCTGATTAAACTTCTGGCGTAAGCCGTACCACTTGTACCAACGCTCCTCAAGGAACCCTACTGGATAGAACTGTTTACGAAGTAGTTCCTTGAACTTGTTCCACGACGCCGCTTTCCTCTCCTGTTTGCAATAGGATTTCCACCACGTCAAAGCGTGCCCGGAAAGCTTCAATGTCGCGAACACTATCTTCTCCTTGGACGAATCAGATTCCTCGCTCTCTTCGTCGGATTCGACGAGTTTCTTCTTACCCTTCGAAGAAGATTCCTCCTTTTTGTCTCCTCCGTTGATGAGGCCCACGAGTTGGGTAAGAGTCGTCCCGATCGTCTCAATCTGCTTCTCCATGGCATCAAGTCTTGTTGAATTATCTGCTTCAGACATCTTCTCCTTCCTTAATTTCTGGACCCCCTCCGAGGAATTAAGGATCTCGCCAAACTTCTTGTACTGTGAGCGAGTAAGGACCATACACAGTTCCCCCCTTCACAGGATCTAGTGCTCTGATACCAACTTGATACGAGTCGCCGTGTGAGCACTCTTGATCGCGGAATTATCAAGAGTGGGTAAAGAATAAAACGACTGAAGAACACAAGAGTTATAATTAGGGCGAAGGAAAATACCTTCTCTAGATTATGAGAATCAATTGGATTTACAAAATCTCTCTCTCACAATCTCTCTAGATCAAAGAACAACCTCCCTGATCTCTTTTCTGATTACAATCTGAGTTCTAAACCCTAGAAAAGTCGTGTTTCTATTTATACTAAACAGAAATCCCAACTGGAGCAGAAAACAGACCCAGGCCCGGAACCGCTACGCGGTCGACCGCAGTGCCCAAGGCGGTCGACCGGTCAGAACATCGAAAACTGGAAAAATCCATTACAGTGTTTCTGGTCGACCGCAGCGCCATCATCGGTCGACCGCTCTCAGTCCCGAGACATAGTCTGGATCTGTGCACTAAGCGGTCGACCGCCGTGACCAAGCCGGTCGACCGGCCAGAGTCCAACTGTAATTCCTGCAGTTTTGATGAATCCTTCGACTTCGTTGCCTCCAATGACCTCGTCCACGACTCCTCTACTCTATTCTCAAGATACCATGAGAATCATCTATCCTCAAGCTTCCATGAGGATCGCCAAGCTCCCGAAGAGAAGATACACCCGTATCACCGTAACTCTAACTCACGGATCCATGAGATGAGTTCAACGCCTGTATTGCCTTAAGAAAGGACATCCTTATAACTACGTTTATAAATACACATTACTTGTTTCAGTTGAATTTCCTCCAAAGGTGTTCAAATCCCATGCGGTGGAAGACCGCTCCGGTGAGGTTTATGCTTCTATTTGTGATCCTATGCTCATCCCGGCTATTCCGCAATTTGCTCTGGGTGGGTCTGAAGAACTTCCTCAACCGGTGTGTAAGGGAGATCGCCGTACCCTAAGGCAGCTGATCACTAACGCACCCCTGGTTAAGGATTCCAGCTCTGCTCATCCTTTAAGGAAACCAGATTATCTATTGGGCGATTCTTTTGAGGACCCGGTCGGTGTATCCCTCGGAACTGAGCAATAACTACACAAAGATGATGGGGGCTTTCTATATCTTCCTCCAATTCCTCTTCATCGCTCACTGACTGACTTGCAATGCTAAGCTATTACACGGGAGATGTTGTGGGACTTGACGGAGGACCATGACCACATCCATTGTGGATATATCACCCATCAGGCCATTCTCGGCTCAAGCAATAGAAACCACGTCACCGGATTGCATCCCGGTGTGTTGGGATTAAATAACCCGCTGCGAGGAGAATTGTTCTCAGTCGCTAATACTTTGAAGAATCGACTTGTGATATTAGGGTGGGAAATGCCTGTGATGGGTCACAGGTGTTATGGCTGGGTTCATTCTTAGACAAGCTTTGGTGGACTCATCTGACCAGCTATATTCTTAACCGATAGAGTGAATAGCTGAAGGCCAGCGGTTTATATGCGGCTATTCATGCCACCATGTATGGGTTGCTGATCAACATCCCTCATTTCCTTGCATTGCTAGAGCTTTATGACTTAGACACAAATACTTTCCTGACGAAGCACAGGGAACTAGGGTTGGCTCTTCACGAGATGAACAAAGTTTTAGGCTTGCCGATGGGGAATATAGTGTACCAGGAGTACTTTCCTTCAAATCGGGAGTTGCATCAATTGAAGCTGCGCACGCCCAATTGCTATAACACCTTGTGAGATCTCACCTGTCATTACCACATTGCTCTGGTAGGTGCTGACCCATTATCGAAGAGGTCGCGACCATAAATCAGCTTAAAGAGATTCACGGATTATTTATTCAAGAATTTAGAGAACAACTTCGGCGAAGTGATCTGTGAGTTGACGCTCTTAACACCATCAGAGGTTAATGAGTTGGTCAAGAAATCTGACACCCAATCTTACACTACCACTGGTATTGAGAACGATTTCCCTGTAAGGACTAAGTTCCAAACCTTTCTATGGCATGCGGTGAAGCCCATTCAGCCGATGACTTTGTTAGCCGGTTGCCTCGCAATTTGGTTAAAGAAATGTGTTGTACGAAATCAGTCTACGGATGCTCTGTCCATGGAGGTACTTTACCTAGCTGTTCTACTCGCCCACCAAAAAAAATCTTTCCCTTCTTCCAGTGATGATTGCTGTCATTCACCGAGGGCTTCGCCAAATAGTCAGTACCTTTACACAGGGAGAAGACAAACCATCAGCTTAGATTCCTCTTGCTAAGGTGGAGCTGCCCTATATGTATCTAATGGTGTGGTTTATCCTCCATTGCTCTGACATGATGTCAGCACCAAGTGCCACGGACCAATCTATTCCCCTACTGCAGTTGATAGAAAATTGTAGGTGGAAGGGACGGGGGTTCCCAGAAATAAAGAGGCAGTTGCAGAATCATAAATGATGGGTTTTCTCCACATGCTTACCATAGTTTTTAGGTCAATATGGTGAATCGTTGGCTGATGTGGAAAGGCCCGGGACGAAGCCGTTGCTACATCGAGCCAAATCTACCGTGTTGGTTCATACATCAGCTCGGGTATGATCAGATATACATTAGGAACTTGAATCGACAACTTCGAATCCGCGGCGGATTGATAGACGGTGCTCCGGCATGGCTATAGAGCATCACGAGTTTTACCAGAGCTAAGTTCAGTCTTCCACGTGCTGACACCGGTTGGAACTAAATTTCTTATGATGTCGGTAGCTATTAGTGGCCAATGAGCTCATCCCGTTGAGGCTGATTGTAGAATTGGTGACCAAGGAAGTAGCTCGGATTGCTACCCGAATGGTTTACGAGGCCGAATACCAAAAGAGAAGAGGAAAAGAGCCCGCTGGTCCTTCCGATAAGGGGAACCAAGGGGAAGACATCTTTCCTTCTGGGGAAGAAGCCTCAGAAGAAAATATCATCGGTGACGAAGGCGCAACAACGGGCCACGATGAAGAGGAGCTCAACATAGGTTTGTCAGAGTCCTTTTACGAAGAACTATTAGATCTAGCGATCTCCGATCGAACTCACCAACTTAAGGCTTGAAAGAGGTGGAAAGTTTTGCCCACTTATCCTCACAAAATGGTTGTTGAACTTCCAGGTATGGCTTCTGAGTAGGAGAAAGAAGAAATATCGTGCCTTATACGCCGAACACGATCCCGAACTGTAACTCAGGTCGCTTCAAAGGTACAGGCGTGTTCTAAGTCTAAGCAAGAATGACTCATAGATCACGAAGAGGTTCATCCTTCCAAGTGAAAGAAATTAGCTTACAAGCGACGGGGCGAGCCATCGACTTTTGAAACGGGATCGGCCGGTAACACGCCTACCGGAGGAGAAGGTAATACTTCATTTCTGCACGATCTTCTGTTCTCTCAAATGTTAAATATCAGACTTAGAAAACTTTATATTTCTCGAGAGGTCATGATGAAGATGAAATTATGTTCGATCCTCCTTCTCTCGATTTTGACATTTTTGAGTGACATGACTTCACACAGCAAGTTTGTGAAGCCATGGCTGAAGAACCCGTGAGTGCATAAGTGGGTATAACTATTGAAGCTGGTGAGGGTTCCGGTGTTAGACCTGGCACAACCGAAAGGGTCGCGAGTCCAGGAACATCTAACACCGGTAATACACCTTTCAGGTGGTAATTACAGGAATTGAATGATTCAGAATTCATGTCTCCCCTAACTGTTTCCATGCTTCTGACTCTTTTAAAAAAACTACAAGAAGTGAGAACAAGGGCCGGAATCGCGGAGCCTGCTGCTGCTACTAGAGGTAAGTCCAATTCTCATTTGTTGTCAATTCTCATCTTCTCTTTTCGTATTTTAACACTTAGACTCTTCTATAGGTACTTCGATGGAAAGTTCAGATGATGAAGAAACCTTTCGCGACATGGCCCTTGAGGTGTCGGATGAACCTCCATCTGATCAGAGACAATTCCTTTCCGAGTCTGGTGATAGGCTATTCGACGACTTGTTGTTAGAACAAGCCCAACACGAGGCCATCGAACCAACCATCGAGGTTGGTTCCTCTACAGGTATAAATTTCATCTCCTTGTGATAGTTATTTGTTTTTCCATAGAGGAGTTTTAGTTGTAGGACCAGTCGTTAAGACTGATGCGTCTAGTATTGTTCAAATGTCTGATGAACCTGAGGGTCATGATTTCTTGCTATTGGCAGAAACTATCATAGCAGCTCAATCATCGGTTCCTCAGCCTCAACCCACCGTCTCTTCAAAACTGATGACTATAGCAACTATTGTGACTATGGGGACCAGTCCGGTCGAACAAGTTGTGAGACCAACTAAAGAAGTTGGTGCATCGACAGCTGTTGCACCTGCAATAACTCTACCAGTTCATGAGGCCGGATAGGTGGAACCAAGTGTGAGACGTTCAGCTGAAGAAACCTCTACTGGTGTTGGTAAGTTCCACCCCGACACTTAGAAATATTCGGGTTAATATTCTAAAATATTTAACTCTTATTTTCCTTGCATGGCTTTCGTCTCAACTTCACAACCTTGTCAAAGTGCTGTTATTAGACAACGATCTAGATCAAACCCTTCTCTGTATGGAAATTAGTTCCCTCTTTTTCTATGTGAGTATGATGATCGATAAGCTCCTATCAGGGGGCTTTCCTTCCATCAGTTCAGATTAGCCTTGGCCACCAAAACAAAGGAAATAGAGAGAGCGGGATCTCCAGGCCTGGCAAAGGCTATTATTGATGATTTGGATCATCTGGAGAACGAGTTTCAAAGGTTGCAGGAATTCAAAGCTGCCGGTGCTCTATCACACATAGCCACTCAGATGGAATCTCGTTTATGAATATGGTGTGATACTCGAGCCTCCGTTGGGCTTGAAATTCAAACACAACAAAGCCAGGTAGATCAAATGAAGGCCGCTCTCGCTGAGAAACAAACATCCCTGCTTAATCTTAAATCTTCTATTGCATCAAGCATAACCAAGATAGAGCAACTTAAGGAGGAGCTCAAGGCAGAGGAGGACGCTCTGGTCATCTTAGAAATGACGAGGGTCGATTTGGAGCATTCAGAGGTTGTGAAATCCGGGAAGTTAGAATCCTTAGAACAAAAGTTAACCAAGATGAAGGAGGAAGCCGCTAAGACGTTAGCCACCACTGATGAAGCCTTCAGAACCGAATTGTAAATCGAGCTTGAATGAGTTTATGCTGAGGAGTTGTCTAAGTTAGAACAACAAGTTCTTAGTCATAAATTTCATGTAGAGTGATTGCAACTCTTGTATCGACAGACTCAATTCTTACTAATAGAAGATATTTTCTTTTTTGCTCATTATATCTCTTTTATTATGATTTCTCATTCTGTTTGGAATAATCAACCACAATATTTATAGCCATCAACGCATTTAATATGTCTTTACCGATTACCGTTTGAATCGGGCTAACATGTGAATTATCTAAATCCTCTTCACATGTAATGTTGTGCTAAAAGATTAAATTCTTTTAGACTTAGCAAAATTTTTTTACGGGAATATGCCACCTGGCAACACGTATTAGGTGTAGACTTATACTTATTTAGGAGTTAGGATAAGCTTCCCCGTGCGTATAAGACACGGATTTTGGCATTATTAATAACGGCATACCACGATGTTGAATACATGGACTGTTGTCTTTTTCACGGTAGAAGATTAACTGGCAGCGTGTGTAAGATGCTGACTTATCCCTACTTAGGCTTCAAGATAAAACTCCCCAGACTTGGATTCTGGTGTCTTTTTCACTTGGCGAAAAACTAAACCGGCAACGCATATTAGGCATTAACTTATTCCTACTTAGGATTCGGGATAAAATTTCATGTGCGTGTAAGGCACAGATTATAGCGTTGTTAATAACAGCCTACCACAATGTTGAATATGTGGGCTTTTGTCATTTTTATGGTCAAAGACTAACTGGCAATGCATGTTAGGTGTAGACTTAGGATTTTTGGTTAACCCTCAGCCATCAACGGATTTGATGAGCCTTTATCGATTACTATTTGAATCGGGCTATCATGTGAATTATTTAAGTCTGCATCACACGTAGCGTTGTGCTAAAAGAATTAACTCTCTTAGACTTGGTGTTATGATATTAAATACATAGACTTTACCACTTTTACAGGAATGTGCTACCCGGTAGCATGTGTTAGATGCAGACTTATTTATATTTAGGGATCAAGATAAAGTCCCCTGTGCATAATGTGCACGGATTTGGAGTTGGGAATTGTGTCTTTTCTTAGGGTAAAGACAAACCTGATGCTGGAGAGGAAGAATTTTATATTCTATCTCTAGGTTTTCTTTTAGGGTAAAGATGAACCCAATACAGAAGATGAAGAATTTTATATTCTATCTTCCAAAACTAAAGAGGAAGAATTTTATATTCTATCTTCAGTTATAAAATAAACTCAAAGTGGGATCTCCACTTTAATAATCCGGAAAGGTGAAACTAAGAGTGGAATCTCCACTCCAATAATCAGGAAGATTCAAGTAACCCTAACTTTTATAGGATTTGTTACTTATTCTGAAAATGAGTTTCTCACTTATCAAGGTGAAATTCCGACCTCGACCCTAACTTTTATAGGTTTGGCCGAATAGGAAAAGGTGAAATAATTGTTTACAAGTTTGAACAAGTAGGGGTTGGAGGAAATCTTAGCTTTTATAAGTTTGATCATTCAATTTGAATGTGGACATCTCGTTCATGGAAGGAATCGAGAGGGGATTTTGACTTTGGCCCTAGCTTTTATAGGTTTGACCAAACAAGCAGTGGGAGTAGAATATAAACAAAAATGAGAATGTTGACTCGTACTAGCCACTCGATGGGGGAATTTGGTGTTAAGTGATCAGGACTTAACACGAAAAGTTCAAAAATTGCCAAGGATTGGCAGATAGAACTTTCGAATGCTGTGTTAGGACTTTAATAATGTGAGTGTTTAGTGCACAAACGCAACGAGAATTCAAACGGATTTAACCGATAAGATTTTTGGTGGATCCAATGTCAATTGATTTGATCAGTGGGGGATTTTGTGGTGGAAGATTGCGAATTATCAAGCACCAGTGAGGGTTTTGCGAGGAAAGCTTAATCTATCAAAGTGATCGAATCTCGTCTCAGCAAAGTATTCATGAGAGTTGGTGAATTTGATCTCGATAGTGAGATACATTTAAACCTTGAGGACATTCGGAGTCCCAGTAGGGATTTCTTGTTTCTCACTTTTGTAGCGACCGGGTTATCCCTAAGAATACCAGATGTAGTATTCTTCCGGGAACATTCCGTTACATGGGTTGTCTTGAATGTACTAAGGGTAATACTTTTTTTTAGAAACTTCTCATTTATCGGCATCATAAGCCAGGCACCTTCCTTGGTAATAAGACGATATGCGTCATTTGAGTAGACTATCTCTACCACAAACGGTCCTTCCTATTTGTGTTCAAACTTACCTTTCTTCTTGGAATTAAGGATCATTAGCCGCCAGGCGACTAAAACCAAGTCTCCTTTCTTAAAACTCTATTGTCGGACTTTCTTGTCAAAAGCTCAGGAAATTCTGGCTTGGTAGAACTCAATATGCCGTTAAGCTTCTAAGCACTTTTTGTCAAGCATCTCGAGTTCTTCAAGATGTTTCTGATGTTATTCCTCCATCGTCATCTCCGTTGCGAAAGCAATCCGGAGGGATGAAATTTGGATTTCTAATGGAAGAACGACTTTACATCCGTATACCAGAGAATACGAGATCGCTCCGGTAGGCGTGCAAACCATGGTTCGATAGGCCCATTGAGCTTCGCCGAGTATATCATCCTAATCTCGTTTATTAGCCTTTACGAGTTTTGACAAAAGCTTTATGATCTTCTTGTTAAAGAATTCATCCAATCCATTTGCTGTGGGATTGTAAGCCGTCGACGAGACGTCTTGGATTTTTAACTTCTCGCAAAACTTGATGAAGGTGTTGCTGACAAATTGAGGACCGTTATCATGTATGATTCATCTTGGGACACTATATCGGTAGATGATATGATACTTGATGAATACAATGACGTTGCTCGTCTTTACTTCTTTGAGAGAAATTGCTTCAACCCATTTGGAGAAGTAATCGGTAATCGCCAGGATGAATCGGACGTATTTGGTCGATGGGGGAAAAATAGGACCAACAACTTCTATTCCCCAAGTCTCTAAAGGCCATGACATAGCCGAAGGGTGTAGATGCTCCGGGAGTTGGTGCATATAATTTACATGTACTTAGCACACATGATATTTTCGAGCGCACGCGACTGCGTCGTTGATCATGATTGGCCAGAAATATCCTATTCTTCTGATAAGGTCGTAAAGTTTGGGGCCAGGTTTGTGTGCACCACGAACTCCTTCGTGTGCCTCCTTAAGGACCTCTTCCACTTCTTTAGCCGATAGGCAACGGAGTAGTAAACCATCGTACCATTGATGATATAGTGTTTGACTCTCCGTGTTATAGTAGAACATCGATTATCTTCGTCGAATTGAGCCTCTTTCCTTCATGTCTTCTGATAAAATATCGTGCAAGACATAATCTATGATAGGGAAATGCCAGTCTCGAGGCTCAAGCTCAACTCGGGTTGAGTGTACTTCTTTCATAACCTCCTCTTTGTTGTCCATATTGTAAATTGGTACGAAGAGCTGGTGAGTTCTCACTGTAACCAACTATTCCGTTTCGAGAAGTTGTGCCAGAGATACTACTAACACTGCCAGCGCATCTGCGTATGTGTTCTGTAGACGTGGAATGTACCCGATGAAGAATCTTTCAAACTATCAGTTGAGAATCACCGAAAGCTTTGAGATATTCAACCCCTAGCTCTTTAACAAAGCTGAGTCCGATAAGCAACGCGTTATACTCAGGTACGTTATTTGAGCATGGCTCGGTCAGTGAGTAGAATTAAGGCATCACATATTTTCCTAAGGAAACTAAGACAACTCCGACTCCGGAGGAGATCTTAGAACATCCGGGAGTACTTGCTACATTAGTTACTCGAGAAGCACCGTCAAAGTACAAATGCCATACTTATTGATGAAAAGTTACGTTGACTTTGTGGGTTTCATCTGGCAGATCATCGTATACCTTGGCGATATCTGTAGTTAGGTTAACCGCCAGAAGATCATAAATAGCCTATCCTTTGACCGACTTCTATTGTTTATAGTGCAGATCGTATTAGGATAGAAGCAGGGCCTATTTCGCTAGCTGTCAATTTATGAAAGCCGGTTACATCATGAACACTCGGACTGGGTTAACATATGAAATGACGTAAATTGTCTGCCCAACCAGGTAATGCTACATCTTTTGGATATCGAACACCAAGGCAAGACACTCCCTCTCAATCATTGGATACTGAGATTCGGTGCTTACAAGGGTCCGACTCAGATAATATACAGCCTATTCGTGACCGTTATCATTGTCTTGTGCAAGTAAGGCTCTTAACGAATGGCTCGTCACCTTGACATAAATCAAGAACGGTTTTCCCGACTTTGGTGTAACGAGCACAGGGGGTTTTGAGAGATACTCTTTGATATCCTCGAATGCTTTTTGACAAGCGTCATACCATACGAATGACACGCCCTTCTTTGTGAGCCTGGAGAATGGTTGGCACATTCCTAAAAGGTTCGAGATGAACCGACGGATATAAGCCAACCATCCTTGTAATCCTCTGAGTTCCTTAAGATTTCTCTAAGGTTATAAATCATTAATTACCTTTACTTTATCAGGTTCAATGTGAATACCCTTGGTGGTAATGACGATTCAAGGAATTTGTCGCTAGACATTCCGAGGAAAGATTTAGTAGAATTCATCTTCAATTGATGAGTCTGCATGAGATCAAACATTGTTTTCAAGTCTTGGATGTGATCATCTTTGTTACGGCTCTTCACAACTAAATCATCCACATAGTATTCGACGGTCTTTCGGATATGCTCCTGGAAAATCTTCGACATGGACCATTGATATGTGGCACTTGCGTTCTTCAAGTCGAAAGGCATGACCGTGTAGCAGAAGACACCGAGGGGTGTCCTGAAAAGAGTATGCTTTTCGTCATCTGGGTGCATCTGATTAGGTTGTAACTTGAAAATCCATCCATGTAGGACATTCTCTTGAATCCACATGTATTGTCAATAATAATATCTGTGATAGGAAGAGGAAAATCGTTCTTTGGGCAGACAATGTTAAAATCTCTGAAGTCGATGTAGATCCTGGGTTTCCCGTTCTTCTGAAGGACCGGGACAATGTTGGCAAGCCATTCGGGATGTTGTTCCTCCCTGATAAAACCTGAATCAATAAGCTTTTTAACTTCAGATTCGATCGCTTTTATAATTTGCGAACAGAATCGTCTTTGCTATTGATTAACAGGTTTAACATCCGGCTTAATGTTGAGGCAATGTATTACCACGTTTGGATCGAGTCCTGAGATGTCTTCATAGTTCTAGGCAAAAACATTGATGTATTCCTTGATGAGGACAACTAATTCCTCTTTCTTATTTGGCGGAAGGCTGTCGCTAATGAATGTAGGCTTCAGGCTATCCTCGTCACCCATATTCATCTGGATTACCTGGTCCTCGATATAGGGTTCCCTTTATTCAAACCTACCACCGTACTGCATATTCATGTGATGAACCCAAGGGTCTTCCCAATTTGGCATTTGATCATCGTCTTCCATCGTTGAAGGATCAGCTGTAGCCATGTTCGACATTAAACTCTTGAACACTTCCCCAAATGCTAATGTCAGAATCCCAAGCTGAAGAGTCGGATGAGCATTCATCTCTGTTTGGGTTGGATAATTGGTTATTAATTAACCAACAACATTCATCTTTGGATGAAGAGACATAACCTAGCCCTCTTCCGAATCTGTAATAGTTATCGGGTTTACCCTTTGGCACGTATGCAGCTTTGGTTGGAACCTAGGGACCTCAATCGAAGAACAGACCTTCTCCAAGTGCGAATTCATATCCCCATTTTTCTAATTGATTACGCGCTTTTGAGCCATATATGAATAAATAGGGAGCAGGTTTATCATCATCGTCATTTTCTCTCAAGAAGTGGTCTGGTACTGAAACTTTCTTCCCTTTACCATAGACGACTTCTTTTTTACCCTCTGCCTTTGCAGGAATGACAAATGTCATTCCAAATGAATATTGAACATGCTTCTTCATCATGTAAGACGATTGAAGCGGCATATACAAGTCAGGGTCATCGTATAACCCTTTCATGATGTTATCAAAACACAACGAGTACTCTAAATCATCATTTATTACTACTTCTTCGGTAAGTTACCAATTACAACTATTATCCAATGATTCTCCATCGTCAAGACTGATTACAATGAGTACAATGTCATTAAGTACAAAACCACCATTGTAATCAAACTCAGCTTCAGTATCAGCTTCTTCTCCGCTGTTTGTACTTTGGGCTAATGGTTTAATATTAGATTCAGCACCGTAAAGAAGGAAGTCAGTAAAATAATTTTCTAACCCCTTAAACGGTTGCTTATCCGCTACTACCGTCTTGACCTCGTTATTAGTGTCTACATATTTAAGACATTGATGGAGGGTAGAAGGGACTATAACATTATCGTGAATCCATGTTCAACCCAACAATAAGTTATAGGAAGTTTCTGCATCGATTATATAATATGTGACTTCAGACTTCAAATCTCCAATCTAGCACTTTACTCAGATTTTACCCAATGGTCTAGACCCGCTAGTGTTGAATCCGTAGATCATAATGTCTCTGGAGGCCAGTTTATTAGCAGGTATTCTAAGACTGTACATCAATCAGAGTGGCATAATGCTAATAGCGGAACCCAGATTAACTTGGATCCGGTTGACAACGCTGGAGCCAATGTGTCTGGTGAAATATAGGGGTTGATCATGCTTTGAGTTCTTTGTCTGTATGTCCTCTTTGGTGAAGGTAATGCAAGGAAAGTGGCTTGTCACGAGGTTGTAGTGCTGAATTAGCGGCTCTGACTCTTCGAGGGACGGATTGATCTGAGTCAGGAAAATATCAAAATTGGTCAAAGCTTCTTGCAACGCCTCCCTTGTGTCATTCAAAAGATACAATAACTCATATAAAGTTAACCTAGCTGGTATATTAGCTAATTGTGTCATAATATCGAAACGATGCGGAGTGTTCGAGTTCCCCAGTTTGTCTCTTCCAATCAGTTGATTAAATCGAGTCTGCTTCAAGTTCTGAACATCTTGGTATAAGGGCTCTTTCCCCTTTCTCCTTTATTGAGTCTTCTCAGCAGGTGTAGGGGGAGTTGTGATCACTCTTATTTTAGTTAATATTTTAGAAGGAACGGTTTTTGTCACCCCCTGCTCGGTTAACTGATCGGAGACACTTGGATATTTGAAGTGGTATTTGTTCCCACTTCTGGTAGCAAAGGTCGATTCTCTGCTAGTTACAAAGACGTCTTGTTCATCTTTGGAGAGTGGGAAGGTAGGGATTCCTTTGTCATCTTCTTTCAGAATTATTAAGGCTCCACAATAAGACTTTTCTTTGCCTTTTGATTTCTTCTTGGATAAGGATCCTGCCCATTGTTCATCTTCAATCAAATCAGGATGGACCCAGAGAACCTCACCATTCGGGGCTATATGCGGCACGAGTCCTTTCTGGCGCTGCCCATGAGGGTCGTTGTTGACGGTCGTTATTCCTACGTTCATCATAGGCTCAGGCTGGAACCATTTCAAAGGAACAAATCCGAAGTTAATCCTTACTGCATTTGCACTCACATTCTTCTCCTTGGGTGGCTTCACAAGAATGACCCCGACATCAATCAAAGCTTGGATTTTGTCCTTGAGGCCATAACATGACTTGGTAGGATAGTGAACCACTCTATGAAAAGCGCAGTACTTCAAATCATTAACATTTTTAGCATCCTCTTGGTCTTGAATTGTAGGAAACTTTATCTTATTGATCTCCAATAGGTACTTGAAAAGATCGGGAACCTCTTTATCCTTAAAAGAGTAGAGCTTCGGGAACTTTGGTTCTGAAGTCTTTTGTTGCCTTTGAGACCATTGCCATTGAGGCTGTGACTGAGGTGATGCTTGTTATTGCGTTTGCTGTTATTGTAGTTGTGGTTACAACTCGAATGTCTGGTTCGTGTCCATTGCGTTCGCTTGTGCCTTCCTTTTACCACGAGGGATGAAATTCTGGTTTGGAGTACCAGTCATTGCTTGACCTCTTTTAGCCTTCTTCCTTTTGAGGAAGCGTTCAGCTTGTTCTCCTTGTATCTTAAAATCCTTCTAAGTCTTAGATGGCACCACTCCCATAGCTTTATCCAACGAAAGATTATTGTGATAAGTTTCGAGAATGAAGTCTTCACTGACTGAATCTCAACAATTCATTGCTTTGTACCGGAATCATTTGATGAAGATTTTGACTGACTCTTTGTCTTTCTGCTTCTCATCGAATAATGTCCCAATTGAAACCTCAGTGTTATCGTCGAAGAAATTTATGAGAAACATGTTTTCTATGTCATCCCAACTGCTGATACTCCCCGGCTTAAGACCATGGTACCAATCGAATGCTGCCCCACGAAGGGTGCTAACGAATGACCGGACCATCAAAGGTTCATTACCGAAGATTATTTCCACATAGGACTTCGAATATATTAAGTGTTGAGTGGGGGAACCCTTTCCGTCGAATGGCGTGAAATTAATCAAATTGAACTTCGCCAGATACGGAATTGATTCCCACTCTCGGGTATGGACACGATATTATGATATTCTTTACTTCTTGAGTACTCATCAACGCATTGATCTTGCTCTCCAAGGCCCTCATCCTCTTGTCCTCACTTATATCTTTCTTTGGGCGATTTTGGGGACGAACGACGTAGTCATCCTTTGTGTTGTTATCATTTGTGGGGCCAGCCCCAGTATTGTTGTCATCGGTGAGACCACCCCAGCATTTTGATCCACAGGAGGGTTATCACCATTGTTTCCATCCTCTTCTAAGCCATTGCCCGCCCGGTTGTGGCGACTGCTTTCACCAATTTGATTCGTCAAGGCTTGAATCTGCTGGTCGTGCATTTCTCTTATCCGTTACACAGTCATTTCCATTTTAAATTTGAAATTCTCTTTTTTCTTGGAGGGAGCGTCCTCGAGAATTTTAGCCATTTGTTCAGTGTTAATCATAAACACTTCATGAGATTGTCCTGTGCTGGATATGGTACTGTCGGAACCAATTGCGGAGTTAGCATCTGATGTTTCATCATCTGAAGGTAAACCCTGTTGTATTCTCTGATAATCCAGATGTCGAATAGGTCCCGACCGCAACCGAGTTATACTCTGGGATGCCTCCGAAAACTAGTCGGAACTAAAGCATCGTGTTGATCTCTCTTTATCAGCCATATTGATGGTCATCATCTTGAACAGCTGATTTCTTTCTATGGAAACGCCTTGGCTTAGTCTCGGACATTCCGGTGGAGATTATTTCAAACACCGAAACCCTCTCTGGAGCAGTCTTGGGGTAGCAACATTCTGACAACAGTACCTTAATAATCTTAGCGTACAGACAGTGAGAGCCCATCTCTTGGGTGCTTCTCTTCTGAGACTTATTCGTACCCCCAGCCCTATAATACAACTCATCGGTCTGATGACCGGAGCAACTTATCGTGTGTTGGTATGACTTCTCAGGTATAATGTTGTTGTTAGACGAATATGTTTTCTTCTGGGGAAATAACGCTTTGTTAGCGTCTTCAAGAGTCACACATTTGGATCTATGCTTTCGTGAGCGCGCGACCTCAATGGGCTCCTAGACTTCAACACGCAATATGCGGTCAGTTACAAGGATTTTCCCATCATGGGATTTCTTCCATAGAGTTAGAGGACGTGCACGACCCCCAGTCTGATTAACTACTCGGGGTTCATTCAATGGGCCAAAGCGTTCTTTGATTTGGGCTTTGTCTCAATTGTCATGCTAAGGAACAAGGCGATCTGCCATTGTCTTCTTGCCTCTGGGTAAGTCCACACTACCGTGGGGCTTGACCCGAGGTGCGTGATTCATTGGGACAGGAATAGGGGCTATCGGAGACTCAAAAATGACCGTGGAAGGTGAACCGGGTGCAAGGCGAGCTGAGCTGGGTTGGACTTAGCACGAGCCACCATTTGGTGACTCGGACTTGGCCGAGCTAGCAGATTGTGGTTCTCTTTTTCTAACAAATTCGGGCGCTATTCGATTTGTTTTCGATGTCGTTTTGAACTTTGGCCTCCAGACATGGAATAGTTTTGGTGGTTTTTAGCCACCTCTTCCTGCTTCAACTTTTGTGCTTTCTGTACGAGAATCCGTGCATGCATAAGCAGTACGTGATGCTTCTGAAAACACACTTTAAGGGTTGAACGGGTTCTTTTGACGCGGACCTATTCGTTTGTTGATAGTTTGGAGGAAGAGCCATTTCCTCGCTGCTGAGTTGGTTGACGCCTCCTAAATTTTAGATTCGCCTCATAACAGATCCCATCGACCGGCTCCAAAGCCTTAGCGAGTTGATGCGCGAGGTGTTGGCATTGCCTTTGTCGTGCTCTCTTTGATAGAGTTGGCGCACCTTCAGTAGTTAACTCCTTGATCGAGGAGGGGTCTAGATCTGCAAATCCGGACTCATTGGACACCGAAGAAGCGTTGCGATGTGCAACTACAGCAGCGGCGGTACGAAGATCATCTTCTTGGGTCTTCAAATCCAAAGACCAGCAGACCTTCCTAGAGGAGGAGACATTCATGCACTTGCGAGGAGAGGCGGATCTGGAGGAGGAGGACAAGTACTCCTCAAACTTCCATTGGTCGAACTCATATTCGACCTCTTCTTCAACCAGGACGTGAATCCGAGGTTGCGAAAACACAGTCTCGACAGATAGGCTGTTGGCTCCCACTGTGGTTGCCAGTGTGTTTGCGTGAGAAATTGCTTTCATTGACGAATTCATTACAACTTTGAGCATTACAATAAATTCAAAATAAATAGTCTTTTTATAAGACTTTTACACAATGAAAATTTAAAAGTTACAATTTCTTCAAACAACACACAACAAATATTTATCTCCTATTGTTTGCGCAAGATCTTCGCTTGTATCGGGGACGTGTTAGTCCGTGGACCGTCGCTGATCAGATCCGGTTGACAAAAAAGTTAATTAATGCTCTTTCTTCACAATGGAAACAATCGCAGTAGTGATAATCTCAACCAAGCGAGATTCCGACTCTTCTTGAGATCAAAACCAAGTTTGATCCAGAGGAAAGGGGAAATAGGTCTCAGATCTCTCGAACTCATCTTCTTTATGATAAAGAACTTTGCTAAGGTCTGCTAACCTCTCTTAAATTAATGCTCCACTCTTCAATTTGACAATATCTCGCCCTCTGATTCCCCCCTCTTTTAAATGAAGGCCCTAGGCTTGTATTTATAGGCTTCAGTTGTAGTATTTTTGGATAAGAACTGATGATTTGATGTTATCCACAGTTAAAAACTGCTTTACCATGTTCAGGAATGACATCAAAGCAGTTGGAAGGCTCTGAAATGATCAAATCCTGTAAAAATCAGCCGAAAACGTGTTTTTGGCTAAAAACTTTGCGAGCCACCAAGTGGTGGCTCGGCCTTGGTTGAG
>NC_033800.1:128417748-128432488 GCF_001876935.1 Asparagus officinalis
TTGGGCCGAGCCACTGGCTTTGGCCGAGTTGTTTTGATGTGACTCAACTACCAAGGACTTTTCTGATTCGTTCGGGTTAGACTTATTTCATCGTTACGTATATTTCATCATTTCATTGACTTTTCCACTTCACCAATTCACTTTATGTGTTTCTTTAGCTTGGAGGCGGTTGACGAGTGCGCGGGCTACTTGGAGTTGGCTGATGAGCGTGCAGGCTTGTTGTAAAGTCATCAGCGATTCGCCGCTTTGTTGTTTCAACGACTCGTCACCACATTATTTGATGATTTGTCACTCGATGGCTCGTTGCCTCGAGCTATGTTCGGGACCTATAGGTAATTTTTGATACCTACAATTATGTCATGCAAATCATAGCCAACATCGGTATCCATGGGAAAGGGTGCAGGAGGGGTCCCCTACGCCACCATGATTGGAATAATCTGTAGTGGAGCACTACCACCTGAGTCATCAACTAGAGTATCATCTGAGTGTTAGTTTCTTTGTTTTGATGATGATTTACAAACAATCTCTAACATCGTTTGTCTAGTATTTGTGTTTGTTATTTGGCAATCTAGACAAACAACGATGTTGGAGGTTGGATGGATTGCGCCTTAATGATGACATTCAATGGAGATTGGTGGAATATCAGAATGAATCAATTTGCAATTCAAGTCAAATTCAAGATCAAGCTTCACCCGCAACCAAGACGAGCTTTATTGAAGATCAATAACTTGGGTATAATATTTTAGGTTTATACTTTGTGTGTTTATACTTAAAGCTCAAATATTATACACATACACATTTTTCGGTTTATAATTTTTTATTTGAAAAATAATGTGTTTATGCATTAAAGACTTGTTTACACTATTTTATAAATTTTTTCAAGTCTATTAATCTATCGGAAAGTATTTTAAAATTTGTTTGGAATAAATTTTATCAAAATCAAGCTTCGACGATTTCGTATTCTTGAATAGTTTACAAAATAAGTTATATTTCACAAATGGGAAATGAAATTTGAGAAATTCTTTTTTTTAACATGTTCTATTACATGTTTACAAACATTTCCCAAACTTTTATCATATTTGGAGTTGATTTACTATGTCAAATTGATTTTATAAAATTAGGTATTTCAGTAGTTTTCAGAATCTAGAATATCTATTTTAAAATAATTATTTCTCTCAACTGGGAAGGGATATTTTAGAAATTCTTTCTCTAACATATTTATATACAAGTTTAGAATCGTCCCTTAAAATTTCATAATTTGTGGGGTTAATTTTCTATTTTTAATTGATTTTACAAATCTAGCTAGACAAAAAATCCAGAATATGTCG
Organism: Asparagus officinalis; assembly: GCF_001876935.1. NCBI lineage: Eukaryota > Viridiplantae > Streptophyta > Magnoliopsida > Asparagales > Asparagaceae > Asparagus > Asparagus officinalis. Next base: position 128,419,077 of record NC_033800.1, read on the forward strand.
TACTGTTCCAACGACTAGTTATGAGTCGACTCACACCTGGTATAAGTCAACTTATCAGTGATTTTTGGCCTATAACGGCTAGTTTTTTAAATTTTGTTGTTTTGTAATTTTTCTAGGGGTTTGGGCTATTGTTTTGGGTGTTTATAAATACCACTTACCCTCTAACATCTGAGCTAATCAAGAAAGTTTTTAAACAAATTTAATGGTGTTCTAAAGTTTGTTTAAGTGTGTTTATAAGTTTTGTTTGTGAAGAGATTTTCACAAGAGGAAGAAAAGATTATCTTTTGGCGTTTGGGCTTCAATCTCATCTCTTTCACTAAACTCGATTTCTAGCTTCAGAGAAGTTTCCCTAAACTCGATTTCTAGCTTCTTACATATTTATTGTTGATTATCCTTCTTTAAGTTAGATTTTAAATTGAGTTTAGTTTTGATTATTTCTCATTGTTTACACACACAACCATTAAGCTTTAGTATTTTACACATATTGTATATTTGGGTTGTGGGGAGTGTATCATTGAGAGTAAGCTATATTTCGTTCTCATCTATTGTAGAGAACAAATTTTGTATTAAGCTTTATTGTGAGCTCACTTTGTAATATATTTGTACACTGAAAGGAGTGTATGGTGGGAGATAGGGTCGATTTTAAGAGTAGGGTCGGTGGTAAATCTTAGAGAGAGGTGGTAATTTTGAGCACTTGAAGAAGGTGACACGGGCTAGGCTAACACTTAGAGGGCGTAGAGTGTGGTTGCAAAAGTGTGAGTTGTGAAAATTTTTGGTGAGCTAGAAAATCGAATTGTGAGGTGTCAACATTTTGGATGAACGTTAAATACCCATTGTGATAGTGGATTCTTCACGAGAGTGGGGAACGGAGACTTAGGTCAAGGGTGATCGAACTGCGTGATTACTTTCTCGTGTTTGTGTTTGTCATTGGAGTACATCTATATTTGTGCTCTTTGTGTATATCGCCTATTGCATCTTATTTTTCTCTTGTTTATATTGCATATACTTTCTCATATCTCATTGAATATCATACTCATAAGAATTAATTATTAATTAGTTTTATATTGACATTAAATCAGATTAGATTAGCATATTACCCTATTCACCCCCTCTAGGGTAATTTCACTGAGACCATTCGAGAGGATGGTTGTTTCTGCCCCTCACGTTCTGCTTCAGTTGCTCCAGGAGACCGAGTCTTAAAGGCCTGTAAAGATGGAGGGGGTTCTCTGAGCCAAGAACCATATCTTCTTTTGGATGTGATAAAAATACCATCAACTTGTACACTTCATTTATCATACTCAGCAGCTTTGTGGCCAATAATGTCACATGAAAAGCAATAGTCAAGAAGTTTCTCATAGGTGAGGTAGAGCTTCTCGATCTCTCCGGTCTCTTCAAAGCAAACATGTATGCCTATTTTTAGAGGCTTAGTAATATCCACAAGAATCCTCAGTCACATCTTGTTATCCAGCAAATCAATCCCTTTAAATTCTCCTATAAGAGAGCCATAGTCTCTAGTACACCTGTCGTTCATCGCAGAAAGTGGTACATTCTTGACATGTACCCAAAACAGAGTTAAAGAGAAATTCAGAGAAGTTGGGGCACGAACCCCACGAGGAACAATCAAATTGAGAAGGTTGCTTTCAAAGCACCACGACCCACCATCAAGCACTTTCTCCCTGTCTGCATCGGAACCAAATCTGAAAAGGAAAGTATTTCTTCCACTATAGGGTTCCACCTGGAAGGGGGCATCTATAATCATATCTTCCTAAGGACACGCTCAAGGCCATCTCTATTAGCAATCCTTCTACCAAAAACCTTTACCAAAAGACAATTGTTGAGGGAAGTTGAATCTGTCCGGTCCTTGGTTGATAGAAAAACAGGGCCATCTTGGTCATCTAAGCTGCATTTAGCACAAAACGTGGTCAGCCTATCATCATCAATTCTCACCATATTCCAACACACTAGCCCCCAAAGACAGAACACAAAAAGTACCAGGAGCCTAAACAATTAGCAAAATAGCAAATAGTGGAATCATCGATGGAGACCCACAGAGGCCTTGTCGATGGGAATCACCAATGGGAGACCCCCGAGGGCTGCCGCAAGAAATGGGTACAAAACTCAGATCTTACCAAATAAATTTGCCTCAAACTGTCAAAGCGAGATAGGAATGGTTGTGCGGCATGAAGAAGGTAGAAACTAGCCGGAGAAAAATGGAAGAGATAGCCAGATCTGGCCGATAGAGCCCCGTCATGAGGAAGGGGGAGAGAAGCGTTACGCGTTTCCAGAGAAAAAATAGAACGGGCTCAGATCTAGGGTTTTCAAAAGCCTAGAGTTAGGGCGGTGACAAAGAACCTGCCGACTCGTAAGACGAAGGAATTTTTTTTGAAAATATCACAGCTAGGAAATCGGTAGGAATGTGTATAAATATGCTTGTGATATGTGGGTCCTATAGCATATAATTCTCATGACAATTGATTACTCTATGTTGCTAATTCTATCATCTAAATGGGTTCTGTTAATTAACGGAGTATAGTTTCTTGGTGTGTTCCTTCACATACTTAGATTATGTGGTTTATTAGTGGTATGACATACTATCAGTTATGATATGGATATGTTAATGATCTGAACAATGAAGATCTAGATGTGTGTCACATCAACATCAGCTAAGTGCATGGACAACTAACCATATTTACTATTATTAATGCTAAACTTTTAAATAATGTTTTAAGAAAACTATATATAATGTGGAATTATTTGATTGGTCATCGATAACTGTAGGAAGTGGGAAGTGGTTACACCCATAACTGCATAACCCCTCCATCATGGGTAGTTATAGTAGTTAACCATGACCAAATCAATGACTACAAAAAAATCTTTCTCTCACTCATGAATAGTAACCCGAGAATGATTATGAAATTATAGTCATCAAAATAAGAGAGTTAAAAAGAGGCATTTGAGTTGTGAATCACATTTTTGTTTCATCACTGTAAACAGGAGTTCGACGACAATTATCGTGGAATGCGTGAATCTGGCCGACGACGATAAAGGTTCTGGAACGCTTCAAATCGGTAACATTTTAATTTTACATTTCTGATTCATTTGTTATTCTCTAAATCTAAAATTGGTATTAGAGCCATGAGGCTAGATTTCGTGCTCTTGGATTAAATAAGATCATTCATATTTCTTGATATTGATATGTCCATTAAAAGAAAGTTTGTTGGATGTTTAATGGTAACTTTTAATATACTTGTTGTTATGATCTTACATTTGCACGAATGATAGATTATACAATTTTGATGATCTTCATAGAATTTTGTTTGAAACCATTATGTGGTTTGAGAGATTTATTTTTGAATTTTAATATGTTTTTGAATAACCTGATGTTTGCAGTCATACATCTCTCTGGTTATTAAGTTATTTTATCGGTTATAAATCCATATGCGTAGATCTACATGAGAGCTTTCCATAGACATATTATTTGTATTTTTTAGACTACCGGTGGAAAGTTATGTTAATTCAAATTTGAGATGATGCAACATTGTTTATGGTGTAAGGTTGAAGATGATTTGTAGGTTTAGCAATTCGTCCACTAACTTTTTTTATTGCAGACACGGTAAATTGACAGTTACTAAATTATACATAAGCCCTTATATTATCAAAAATTTATAAATAGAACCAGAATCAGGATTGTATAAAATTATAGCAAAACTCAGAGTTTATGAAAACTTGCCAACAGGCCCAATTTTTTAGTGTAAACTTATGGTTGAGTCTAAAATACTTATGTTTTTTTGCAACAAGCCCAGTTTATGGAAAATTGCAGTTTTGATCCATTTTGGGATATTTACAGATCTAACACAATTTCTAAAAAATTACAGTTTGGCCCAATTTTCTATAAAATTGTAATTCTACCTAGAATTTTTAATTAATTACAGTTTGACCCTATAGAAATCTATAAGTTGTTATTTCATGGTACATTTAGCATAAAATTAATTGTTTTTTTTTTTTGCAAATTAATTGACATGCTTAATTATTATTTTTTAATTAGCATGCTTAATAGCATGCCATGATATATTTTTGAGTGGGAGGTTTTAGGTTGGTAGAATTTTTTAAAGAAAATTTCTCACCTAATTTCTAGATTTTGCACATAATTAAATGATTTAATAATGTTAAAACTTAGTTAATGGGAGACGATTGGATGTGTTACATTTCTTTCGATTTCATGACTTGGTTAGATTATTATTAAATTATTCAAGATAATGCAGCAAAGATTTTTTTATGAATTGTGCTAGTTATTAATTTTGTGTCATTTATTATGTTTCTAGTTGATTATGGCTGCTAACAAGAGCATCGTTGCTGACCTCAATAAGGGGGAGAAATTGAATGAAAAAATTATGATGTTTAGCATCACAAGATTTAGCATCTCCTCAAAAAGCAAGATATGCTAGAAACCATAACACAATCAGTGATTGAGCCTGAACTAGGCAACATTATGTAACATAAACGTGATCATGAAGCCTTCCAACCTTGGAAGAGGAAGGACCATGTTGCTCCCATATTTATGTTGAGCAGCATGAGCGAAGATATCATGCTGTGTTTTGAAAGGTATCGATCATCTATGGCAATTTGGGATGCTGTTAATCACCAGTATGGTGGGACTTCCACTACTAGACAGCACAACTCACTCTTAAGTTTAACGGTTATAAAAAGAGCCATGATCATTCGATGAGGAAACATCTTTTCGTTATGTCAAACGTGATTTGGGAGTTGCGAGCGGCAAAACATGAGCTTTCTAATGAACAACAGGCTCAAGCTCTCATCCGTTCTTTACCTAGCTCATGGGAGGACATGTGGGTTAACCTCACTCATAATGATATCATCAAGACTTTTGATGATGTTGCTTGCCATGTGGAGCTCGAGGAGGATCACCTTTTGACTGAGAAACCTAGCAGGGAGGCATACATGGCTGAGACTAGCTCGCTCAGAGCATTTGGCTCTAAGCGCGGAAGAGGCAGAGGTGGAGCACCGAAATGGGGTAGTGATGTTGGACCGAATCCTAAGAAGGCTAGATATACCAAGCACAAGCATGGATAGCGTGGTGGCAAGAAAGACAAGATTAACATGGCCTGTCATAATTGTAATAAGTTGGGTCACTTTGCTTGTGAGCGCACTGAGCCGCATGTATGTGATACAACGTCTGACTCTACTATATTTGTTAATAGTTATTTGATGCTTGCTAAAACTATTCCTATTTGAACTGTAGACTCAGAAGAAATCGACCACATAGAGAGAGATCGAACAACATACATGGAGTTTCGTCAGATTCTAGCTGGGAGTAAACTTATATACATGGGAAACAACTCCAGCACAGAGGTCCTTGGGATGGGAACCTGCAAATTAGATTTAGGAAGTGGACGCACGTTGTATCTTCATAACATATTGTATGCACTTGATTCGGCAAAGTCTTGTTTCAGTTCTAGTCCTTCTAGGTTTAAGTTTTAAATGTGTGTTTGAAAATGATTGTGTTATGTTATATTTTGGAACTACTTATTATGGTAGTGGATATGGATGGTTTTATGGTGTTAGACACTATTTCTATTTGTAACAATATAAGTAGTTGTTTTTCTTTTATTGCCTCTTCTAGCAATAATGTATGTGATGATTTAAAATAGCATGCTATATTAGGACATATTGGGCAAGAGAGAATGAAACAATTAGCTAGAGAGGGTCTTCTTGGCCCACTCGCTAAAGTTGACTTGCATACGTGCGAGCATTGTTTGGCTGGAAAAATAAGTAGAAAACCATTTGGCAGAGCTGTGAGAACCACAATAACCCTACAACTTATTCATTCGGACATATGTAGCCCAATGAATGTGAGGGCAAGACATGGTGCATCATATTTCATCACATTTATAGATAATTTTACTCGATATGGTCATGTCTATTTGATCTCCAATATGTTAGAAGCATTAGATTGCTTCCAACGCTGTATTAGATTAGTTGAGGATCAATTAGACAGAAGAGTTAAAGCTCTTAGAACTAGTCGTAGTAGTGAATATTTATCTGAGAAATTTAAGAAATTTTGTGATGAAAAAGGGATAACAAGACAGCTGACTATTCCTAGAACTCCGCAACAAAATGGTGTTGCAGAGAGGAGGAATAGAACCTTTTCTTGACATGATTAATCGATGATGGCGCAAGAGAATTTACCAATCTCTTAGTGGAGAGATGCATTATTGACTGCAGACTATATTCTTAACCGTGTGCCCTCCAAGTCTGTACCTTCTACTCCACATGAGCTATGGACTGGCGAAAAACCTGATTTAGGTCATTTACGGCCATGGGGATCAACAACCTTTGTTCACCAAACTTCTCACAGTTATGGGAAGTTGGGTCAGAGAGGAAAGAAATATATCTTTATTAGATATGCTGAATATTCCAAGGGATATGTTTTTATTGGTGAAGAAGCTGATGGAAATGTGACAAAAATTGAGTCACGAGATGCCACCTTCCTAGAGGAGGATTTCCTTAGTAGAGGTGAGGTAACTAAGGATTTCTATTTTTATGAATTGGAAGTCTCAAATTCTATCACTCATGACAAATTGGTTGACAAAATAGATGAAATTTCTCATGTGGCTAGTAGGAGTGGCACATTTGGTAGCCCAACTCCAATGGAGTAAAATCAAGTGAAACATCAACCACGTAAAAATGCTAGAGGTAGGATCCCATCGTCATTTTGAGATTTAGGGGGAGTCCTTCATGATAGCTTCAATGGATGATGAAGAGCGAAAAACCATCTAGGAAGCTCTTGCAGGCCCATTGCTAAGGAATGGATCAATGCAATAAAGAAAGAAATGGAGTCTATGAAAAACAATCATGTTTAGGACTTAGTTGACCTCCCATTTGGGCATAAAACAATTGGGAACAAGTGGGTTCTCAAAATCAAATGCAAGGCAAATAGATCTATTGATAAATATAAGGTTTGTCTTGTTGCTAAAGACTATACTCAAAATGAGGGAATCGATTATGAGGAAACCTTCACACCAGTTGTTAGGTTTGCCTCGATTCATGTCATTCTAGGTATTATCGCAAATATAGATCTAGATCTTTATCAAATAAATATAAAAATTGCATTTCTCAATGGAGAATTAGATGAAGAGATCTATATGGACCAACCTGATAGCTTCGTGGCTAAAGGTCAAGAGCGCAAAGTTTGCAAGCTCTGTCAAACTATCTATGGCCTGAAACAAGCTTCAAGACAGTGGAACCTCAAATTTCATCATGCCATTTTAATAAATGGGTTTATGATGATAAAGGGGGATCATTGTGTGTACATCAAGAGGTCCAGAGATAGTTTTGTGATCCTATCTTCGTATGTGGACGGCATACTTTTAACTAAAAATAAAAGGGAGTTGATTGATGCTACTAAAATATGGTTATCCTCCAATTTTGAGATAAAGGATATGAGTGAAGCTAGTTATATTCTTAGAGTAAAGATTGTTAGAGATTTGCTCTAAAAGGCTACTTGGTTTGTCTCAAGAGACTTACATTAAGAAGATGCTTGAGCGATATCAAATGCATAATTGCAAACCTATAGATACTCCTGTGGAGAGAAATTTGAGCCTAAGCCTTGATATGGGTCCTAAGAGTCCAGAGGAAAAGGAATTGATGTCAAGAGTTCCCTATTCCAGCGCTGTCGGAAGCCTCATGTACGCTATAATGTGTACAAGAGCCGACATATGTTATTTTGTTCGACTTGTCAGTCGATTTCAAGCAAATTCAGGACATGCACATTGGAAGGCGATCAAGAGGATTTTTAGTTATCTTAGAGAGACATCAGATTATATATTGTGTTACTATGGTAGAGATTTGCGCTTAGTAGGTTATAGTGATGCTGATTGGGGAAGTGATCTAGATGAGCGCAAATCAACATAAGGGTATGTTTTTCTGCTCAACAATGGCGCCATATCGTAGAGCAGTAAGAAGCAATTTGTTGGCCTTTTTATTTTGATGATTTAATAAATAATTTATGAGTAATATTAGTTTTAGCATTTTGGTTTTGTGTTGTTTAATATATCCAGGGAAATGAGCTACACTGATATTGAAGCATGTGCAAATCAAGTCAAACAAACAATCAAGATCAAGCTTCATATGATATCTAGCAATTCATGAGGGGTTTTTTTTGGGGGGGGGGGCGGGGTGGGGTGCGCTCGGGTTGCAGTAGAATAAGAAAAAGGTCAACATTCAAGGGGTTATCTACAATACTCTCAAAGTGTATGCAGCAACACATTCCAAAATTCAAGGAGGGAGTCTTGTGAAACTAATCCAATATATATATATATATATATATATATATATATATATATATATATATATATATATATATATATATATATATAGAGAGAGAGAGAGAAGAGAGAACGGGAGGTGAGCTGCAGCGTAGGAAATTTCTACGCTGCAAGTGCATGACATGTGAGCCCCCCTACTAGTCACATCGGTGTGGGCTACCTGTCTAACACTTGCAGCGTAGGAAATTTTCTAACGCTGCCAGCTCACCTCCCGTTTTCTCATATATATTATATATATATATAATATTATATATATATTATATATATAATAATATATTATATATATATATATATATATATATATATATATATATAGAGAGAGAGAGAGAGAGAGAGAGAGAGAGAGAAATGTGTATACTTGGTACCAAGCACAAATTTTGTGCTTGGTAGTGATGTGTCTCATTCTCATCCACTCATTCAATTAGGGGGACCACATTCAACCCATATGAATGTGATCCCCATTTGAATGACTAGAGGATAATATGTCACCTCACTACCAAGCATACCCATATTCCTCATATATATATATATATTTGTTTCCAAATAAATGTCACTAAACGATTAAAAGTTTGACAGAAGGTAACTCTGGTGTCATGTATGATCATTTGCGTACTTGGTGTCCGCAGACTCACCTAACCAAGAATTGGAGTGTATTGTATAGTTGCAAATTTTAAGAAGATATTATAATTGTCCACTATGCATAGATGACTGTGATTTTCTAGTAGTGCAAATAAAAGTCGAACTAACGCACACAAGTTACTATATATGTCCCATTTTGGAAAAGAAAAGTTTATTCAAGTTAAAATTTGGCCTAGTTTTGCCGCGGTTATCCTACGATTTGGATCCTATCCACTGAAAAAAGTAGTGGAGAGATCACATTTTTTTAGAGACGTCGATCTGTCTGATGAGTGGTTGGGATTCATTCTTAATATGACACTCACTATGCCCTCAATGAATTTCACTAATTCCTAATTTAAGCTCATAGACAAATCACTACCATTCAATAAACAAATCAACGGTTATGATAAAAAAAATAGTGGTCTCTCCACTACTTTTGTGTAGTTTTGTGTAGTGGAGAGGATCTGAACCCGTTATCATGATTTGAAAAAGACCTCTAAAAATACTGATTCTTTTTTTATTCACTCTCCCCTTATATTAAGTACATAACCAGGTTATCTTAGAAACCGAAATGTTTGACAACTTTAAAACTAAACTAGGCTAGACTAGTTTAACTAGGTCATAGTTAAATCATATAAGGGTTGGTTTACAAAATAACTAGTTTAAAGGCAAGATTTTTGAACTAGAATCAACTAGTTTAATTTAGGCTTAATTTTTACCAAACTAAAAATAAAGTTTTGAACCAACATGGTACTACTTAAAATAAGTTTTATGGAGTGGCCAAAGACATCCTTAATATCCATAAAACAACCATCTATTGATCTCTCTTCTCTCATCTGCATTCAACGTCATGGAATTACTATAAAACTCCTCCAAACTCCAAAAACTATAAGAAACATTGGGCTTCTCACCATAGACTTTCAATTGTTACCCTGCAAAAAGGTTAAAATGATTCCGACCAACGAGGCGACAGATTAGCATGGATGTGTAGTCTGCGTGTCTCTTCGTCCTCACTCATCGTATTCCCCTCATTGGAATAAGAGTTGCTAAAGACAGAGGAATAGGCTTAAACAGGAATAAGAATAGGAGCAAGTATAGCTCTAAGCTAAGCTAGGACGAATTAAGAGCTACAAAACCCTAGTTTTGTGAGCCTTTTACGATAGGATTGAGTTGAGGCAGGTAAAAAGCAGGGGGATAAAAGGTCTCGAGCTTTTTGAGAGCTCAATTATTGAGTACTTGAGTGTTTGGTTTGACTAAAGAGAAGGAATAATATAAGTTTGTGGGCTAAATACCCATATTGGTATTTTAATTCAACCCCATTTACCAACAAGGTATTTTAATTAGAAAATTCGGCGATAAGACATTTTAATTGAATAAAATTACCATTTAGGTCATTTTTCTCGTCGGTGGCCACTTTTCCGGCGAAACTCATCACGTGCGTTGCACGTGGGGGCTTAATCTGTGTTTAAGATGCTGATGTGGCTCTGTTTTCTGACGTGGCAGCGAATTAACCCTATAAAAACCAATTCCCTCTCCCTCCTCATCTCCACACCCTCTCCCCACCTCCTCCTCCTCCTCCTCCAATGGCGGAGCCTCTCACCTACACTGCTCCGCGTGGTCGTGATCCTAGCCAGCGGCGCTTCTTCCGTTCGAGACCCAGGGGCAGACATTCCCACAGCCTCCGCCCACTGGGACCGTCCATCTCCACCCTCGTCACCCTCCCTCCTCTCTTCCCCGTCCTCGGCCTCTGCCCTCCCCCCGCTCGCTCCCCCTCCGCTCCTCCCGCCTCGACGACGCGCTCGCACCCGGCTTCGCTCCCTCTCCTACCCCGACTTCATATCTGCAAACTCCGCTACCTCTCATGCTCCCTCAAAACCCCAGCTCAACCTCTCAAAAAGGCGACGGTCGCCTTCATCCTCTCCCACCTCGCCTCGCTACATCGCATCCTCTACTTCTCCCCTCCTCTCCTCGCGCGGTCGTCGTCTCCCACGCCAGCCCGCCTCTTCCTACCGCCCTGGCGCGGTGCGCTGTCTCACCGCAGCTTCATCGCGCATGGCGGCGGGTTCCACGCGCTGAGGACGAGGAAGACCGGAGAGGTGGCTCTGTTGGTGGCGGCCGATGTTTCATTCCCTGGGTTCTTCTTTGCGTTGAAGGATTGGCGCTGGGGAGACTGTGGTGGTGATGAGCAGAGTGGGGTTTAGGGATATCTTGGTCGGCGGCGGAGAGGTATGGGACGACGCTGGATGAGCGCGGCTCCGCCGGTGGTGGTGGCGATGTCGAGGGCGGAGGTGGCGGAGTACGATTTGGGGGCGCTGGAGACGGGGTGCAGGCGGAGAATGGGGGTGGTGATGGTTGGGCTTGGCGCGCGCGGCCGGACTGGGGCTTGGGAGCAGCGGCGAGCGGCGTGGAACTCAGGCGGAGAGAGAGAAAGGATGGCCTAAATCAGCATCTTACACAGATTAAGCCGCCCACGTGCAACGCACGTGATGAGTTTCGCGGCCGAAAAGTGGCCGCGCGACGGAGAAAAAGGACCTAATGTAATTTATTCAATTAAAATGTCTTATCGGCCGAATTTCCTAATTAAAAATACATTGTTGGGAAATGGGGTTGAATTAAAATACGCAATATGGGTACGAGTCTCGGTGGTCCTGCAGACTGTGGCGAGAGGGAGAGAGAGGAGAATTAAAATTTCAATTCCTCGCGACTTCTGTTTTGTAAATCGAGGAGGAAGAATTAATCGGGCGACGGATACGGTGGGTGGGGGGGCCGCGGGTGGGGTTCTGCGTCTGTGTTATGGATATGTTGCGGAAACGGCGCTTTCGAAAGCTGTAAAGGTCGTGTTGATTGTTACACTAGATTTTTTTTTTTTTTTTTTTTCTTTTTGTTAATGATTATGATGAAGATGTGAGAAGGTTGCGGGGCTTTTTTTGTGATAGATGTCATGCCTTTTTATGATTAGTTTCATTCGGTCATGACTTGGTAATACAAGAAATAACGTGCATGTGACTCTAATATAAATGTCTTGTGCGCTTTTAGAGAATTCATGACGCTTAGTCTCGCATATTATACTTCGTTTCACCGATAGATATTGAAGCGCGCCTGCGACTTATTATTTTTCCTTTCAAGCACAACGGTTGGAGCAGTGCCAATAGAGCGTGAGAAGGTGATGGAGTCAAGTGCAAGCACCAATCATGCCGATGTGGAGATATAGTTAACGTTCTGATTTACACTGCAAGGCAACGAAGATGTTGGAACTAGAATGCAAGCCTACAAGGAGGAGACGATTTGAATGGAATTGCTACAATTTTTCGACTTGCTACAATTTTTCGACTAACACAGAATATGCAGCGGAAATAAAATAAATAAAAAACTAAAAACAAATCAATACAGGAACACACGAGATTTTTGTAGTGGTTCGGATCAAAATCATATGTCCACTTTTCCGTCTCGTGAAGAGCATTCCTCACTATGACTAGAGTTCACTTAAATCACAATCTAATTTAGTAGGTTTCAAAGACCGCACTCTGCAATCTACTCGAAACCACTCGTCTAACTAATTCTTCACAATGACCAGAAAAAACCTGGCCTAGCTAGCCAAACCCTCAGTTAACCTGGCTTAACTACGACAACTCTCAATTTTTCCAGCTTGAGTACGTCGTCAAACTCACAAGTTTGAAATACAACCAACGTAAAATAAATAAAGAATAAAAGAAAAATCTTACAGCTCTTTATCAAACCATTCTCCAGATCAATGTAGATGAAGATTAGTGAAGAAGAGGTGTAGCGTTGTAGGCGAAGGGAACTCTTTCTCTCTCAATCAAACTCTGATGAAAAGCGCACAAAGAAGATGAATGAGACTCAGGGGATTAGATCATATGATCTCTCTCTCTCTCTCTCTCTCTCTCTCTCTCTCTCTCTCTCTCTCTCTCTCTCTCTCTCTCTCTCAAAGATCTCTCTTTTTTATGAAATTGCCTCTCTCTCTCTCTTCTTATTGTCTCCTTTTCAAATATGATCTTCCAATCCTCTTATTTAGGCCTTGATAGAATAGGTGAGAGATACTTTAATCAGAGTTCTAATAGGAGATCAAATCAATCAACAAACGACTGAGATTAAATCTAAAAAATCTTCCAAAACACGTCATAACCATCGAAGGTTAGTCACGATCATCGATGGTCTATTAATGATCATCGATGGTTGACTATGTCCATGGATTGTGCAAATTCTAGTTACTGAATTTCTCTGGTTTTTTATTATAGTATTAGGTCTCATGTTTATGAGTCTATTGTCTAATCTAATTTTGATGATTAACAAACAATTCCTAATCTTTTTTTCTAATATTTGTGTTTTCCTCCAACATGCATTCAGGTTGGAGGTTGGGTGGAATTGTATTTCAATGATGACATTCTATTAGAGGTTGGTAGAAATTTGAAATGACGCCCTTGTATTCAA
>NC_033800.1:128432512-128502077 GCF_001876935.1 Asparagus officinalis
CTTATTGAAGAATGTTTACTTAGGTAGTGTGTTTATAGTGTTTTAGTTTTTTACTGTATGTGTTTATATTTAAAGCTCAAATCATACACGTACACGATATTTTTAATTTATCGTATTATACATCGTTTTGAGAAAATAATGCATTTTTGGGTTATTGACTTAATGATAATATTTTACATCTTTTCTAAAGTCTATTAATCCAGTAAAAAGAATCTCAAAACTTGTTTGAAAGGATTTTATCAAAATCAAGTGTTCAACAAAATTGTATTTTTGACCATTTTGCAAAACAGTGAGTTTTCACAAATGCGAAGTGCTATTTCAAAAATTTCTTCTCTAACATACTTATTTTCATATGTACAAACATTGTCCCAATTTTTACTATTTTTGAAGTTGTTTTACTATTTTAAAATAAATTTAAAAAATCAACTAAACATTTTATTTTATTATTGATATTTCATATGTAAAAACATATACATATGCATGCTTAAGTTTTTTTATTTTTTAAAAAAATGAAAAATAAATAAAAAGAACATTTTATTTTATTATTGATATTTCATAAGAAAGCAAGAGAAATTTTTATTTTGTTTTCAGTATATAAAATATATATATATATATATAGTTGATCTTATGTTAACTTAAGTGGATGTTCATCAAACTTTTTAGCCACTCATTTATATATATAAAAAACCTCTTCATATCTTTTATGGATCCCTAGGCAAAATCTATGGCTAAAAATTTTGGTGGACAACTTTTTACTATCCACTTAAGTTGACACAAGTTTTGCTATATATATATATATACATACATACATACATACATATAATAGGTCAGGTAAGCATGCATAGCAATACTAACTAAACAGATATGTAGTAAAAGTAAATAAAAATTAGTACATGCCAATGTATCTCATGCATCATCTAAATATACAAGTCTAAAATAATAAGAAAATAAAAGAAAAATAAATGTAAATAAAGAAAGATGAAAAATATACCTAAACTAAGAAAATAAAAAGATAAAAATCATATCAGTCATCGTCTCTCTCCATCTCCTCATGGCCATATCCATGGGCTGCCTCGGGCACAAAATCTCCATATATCGATGGTGTAGAAAGTGAAGGATCTGATTGGCGAGTACCTCTCATCAAATACTAGAGAGACACATCAAAATACTAATGTTGAGTCCTCATCTCCATTTGCATTTGCTCCACCCTCTCACCAAGTAAATCTAGAGTCCACTAAAAACACAATCTCCTAAAGAGTCGGGAATATAATCTCTTGTAGGTTGGGACCCGAATGGTTGACCAGCTGAGGACTCTCCCTTTCCTCTTGCCTTAAGCACTTTTTGGTCATCTCATCACACAAAGCAGCTCTCCCCTTTTCCATATGATATGAAGGTAAAATAAAAACCCTCTTATCCTTGCAGATGCGAGCGATCAGGAACGGATAGGCTAGCTAAGAATTCTACTTCTTTTTCTTCTTAACCATCTCCCTAACACTTGAAGCAACTGATGACATCTATACAAAGATAATTTGTGTAGGTTCAAATGACTGTCCCCCAGCAATCCAATACAGAAGGATGACATGTCTAATAAATAAAGTAGTGTAAGCAGTACTAGGATGTAGATCAAACTTAAGAAAGAGGTTGAGAATGATATACTCATGTTTTAGATGACTTAAGTTGACTACACTCGAAAAAGATTTTTCTGTGAGGAAACCAGTCATGTGGGTGTAATCCTCAGAACTGATAGGGACATTCTTACAAAATATAAAGACATTGTGGCATCTCTACTGTGGCGGTGATAGCTAAAGAATCCTATGGATGTAGTTTGGAGTAATAGCGATCTCTCATCCTCTCACTGTGGTCTTGGCCTCAAGAGATTCATAGGGTCGGTTGTAGTTCATGTAGAACTCTCGTACCCAAGAAATATTAGTTTTCTCTCCTCCATTGTCCTTCATTGGACCTAGAGCAACTCCATACAAGAGCCCAAACATGCTCCTGCACTCCTGTAGATGTTGCTCATCTAAGTCTCGCTTGTATACAATATTCAACTTCTTGTATTTTTTAGTGTCTCTAGAGATGATGATTGTGAAAATCGAGCTCTCTTTCTAGAATACATTCTCTACAAAGTCAACTGTGAGATAGGAACAAAAACAACAATTTCAGCCTATATACCATCGATGGTTTCCTAACAACCACCGATGGCCTATACACCATAGATAGTATTCTTCAATCATAGATGGTTGATGAACTCAAATCGACGGATTTTTGTCCTAAATCATCTAAATATCATACATAGCTCAATAATCAGTGTTCTAAACTACTCTAGCACTTAATCATCATCCATCCATGCAAGATTTATCAGTAAAACCATGTTAGAACAACAAGAAATAATCAAAGTTGAAGATCTAGGTTTTTAAAAGTTACCTCTTGATTTGATTCGAATCAATAACATGAAATAGATGATGACGATGATGATGATAGCAACAAGAATCAACACAAACCACCAAAATAAAAAAAGAAAGAAACAAAGATTTTTCGGAGAGGAGAAAGAAACAAAGATTTTTCGGAGAGGAGAAGTAAAATGGGTAAAAAGTGAAAAGTTAAAAATAAAATTACCCCCTTTATTTCTGCCAATCGATAATGAATCATCGATGGTGTCATCGAGACCATCTATGATCCAATTTTTTTTATGTAAACCTATAAACAAACATATATATAAAGTTAGAGAACTTACCTTTATGAGGAGCTAATATATAAAATATATCAAACATGTATCTCCTCATAATGAAGACTCAAGATTGAATTTTGATATACTAAATTAAAAAAGTAACCTTTGTGTGTTGTCTCAGTCCTCGATCGGCCTACAAGTCTATGAAAAGGCAGATAGTTGTGACCTAGTTATCCATATAGGTCTACATGGTTAGTAATAAGGCCTTTCAATATCCAAATCTGTTTGAATATTTTAATCCTATATCTCATATGACAGCTCATCAAAACATGTCCAGTTTTTCCATATAATGAACATATAGAATTATAAGTTCAATTGGGAATAGGATCAAAACAACCTAGATTATCACCCTTTACAAAAGTATGTTGAAATTTTTTATATTTTCTTGAATATGAGTAACCAAATCCAGTTTTAGATTTTTCAATTTGTTGATTGGAAAGAACCATGTTAAGACCTTTTGAACCAAATGAAATTTTTTTCATGGCCTTTTCCAAATCACTAATTTTGGACTTTAGCTGTTCATTTTCAAAAATAATTATTGTGCATCGAGGTTCAAACATAATTTCTCGGATGATAAATCATAAAATAACTTATTTATCTTAGCAACTATTTTTTCTTTTACACATTGAATATTTCTAAGTTGCTTAGATGAACAAGAGATTTGATTTTGTAATTGAGAATGTTGTATGTACTCAAAATAGATTGAATCTAGATTGAATCTACTGAATTCAAAGTTGAAGAGGAAAAAATCAATTGTCTTTGACAAAAGTTTATTTTCTTTCTTCAAGCTTGTATTCATCTTTTTAGTCTATTCATATTTTTGAGCTATATGTTTCAAATAAATTAACATCTCCTTATACTTAGAATAAAGTTCATCATATGAAGGATATATCTCTTCATCTGAATACACACCATCAAAATTATTTGAGTTATTCTGATCTGAATCTGCAAACAATGTGTCTCTTCCCATAGGACACTTATTCACTTGTTTGTCATCTTCACTTATCTCATCTTTAGACTCATCATCATCTGTCAAATCCCAGGTTGTAACTTTAAGACTCTTATCTTCCTTCTTTTCCTTTATGTTCAAAGAGTATTGATTCTTATAGTGACATGGTTTCCTGTAACGAAAATAGTTAGGTTCAATTTTAGTTTTAGAATCACTTCAGGAATTATTATTTGCTTGTTAAATGAATTAAATTTGTCTTTTCTGAAGATATTTCTAACGTTTCTTTGATTTTAGAAAAGACTTGAATCCTTTTACAATAAGCGCATATTGATCACCTTCATCTTCTAAACTCGAGCTTGAATTCATCTTCTTTTGAGACATCTTCTCTCTATTTCATTCAGACTTCAAATGTTATAAAATTGCCTATAAGATCATCAAGAGATAGATTTGCAAAATTTTGAAGTTCTTCAATAGCTATTATCTTAGGTTCTTAATCATGAGATAGAGAACAGAGTATATTTCTGCACAGCTCCTTATTTTCGTACTTCTTCCATAAGGCTTTTAATTTGTTTATGATGACATGAATTGCATAAACATGTCCTGTATACTCTCCGA
The DNA here is from genome assembly GCF_001876935.1 of Asparagus officinalis. NCBI lineage: Eukaryota > Viridiplantae > Streptophyta > Magnoliopsida > Asparagales > Asparagaceae > Asparagus > Asparagus officinalis. The sequence continues at coordinate 128,436,805 of NC_033800.1, forward strand.
AGCCTTTATCTTGAAATTTTTATATTTTCTCACCAGCATTGTCTCCTTTACCTGCAAAGTTTTTTAGTGTGTAACTTCTAGTATTTTCTAAATTTCCTATGTAGTAGTAAAATGAGAAAGATGGCCAAACTCTTCAGCAGTAAGAGAGCAATATAATACATTCGTGACTTTACAATTAGGAGAATAACTTTGTTTATCTTGCGGAGTCACTTATCCTTTGTTAGAATAATTGAAACACCATCTATATTAGTAGTAGGTTCCTTATACCTATATCCTATACTATCCCAAGTATTGAAACTAGTAGACAATAGAAAAATTCCCATACGTGATTTCTAATATGTGTAATTTGTGCCATCGAAAAGTAGGGGTCAATTGATGACAGGTCCTTCATAAAAAGCTGAAGCAGTGGTAAGGCTTAACATTTCTACCCTAGGTTGTGATACCTAAAGATGGGTAGCGAGGCTCTAATACAACTTATTAGAACGGTGTTGGGGGGGGGGGGGGTGAATAGGATTGTTATAATTTTTTGACTAACTCAGAATATGTAGTGGAAATAAAATAAGTGAAAAATTAAAAGAAAACTAGAACAGGAACACACGAGATTTTTGTAGTAGATCGGATCAAAGTACTATGTCTACTCATTCTTCTCGCGAATGGCCTTCTTCACTATGACCAAAGCTCATTCAAATCACAATTCGATTTTGTAGGCTTTAAAGACTGCACCGTAAAATTTACCTGAAACCAGTCATCTAACTTAAGTCTTCACAATAATCAGAAGAAGCCTAGCCCTAGCTAGTCAGACCATCAATTAACCTGGCTTAAGTACACCAACCCTTAATTACCTCGGTTTGAGTATACCGTCAAACTCACAAATTTGAAATATAACTAACCCAAAAATAAATAAAGAACAAAAGAACAATCTTATAGATCTTTATCAAACCATTCTCCCAATCAATATAGATGAAGATTCATGAGGAAGCGGTGGGGCGTTGTAGGTGAAGGGTACTCCTTCTTTCTCAATCAAACTTTAATGAAAAGCGCACTGAGAAGAAGTTGAACAAGGCTCAAGGGATTAGATCGTCTCTCTCTCTCTCTCTCTCTCTCTCTCTCTCTCTCTCTAACAAACCCTATAAAAATCTACTTTTCATGCTATTGCCTCTCTCTCTTCTTGTTGTCCCTTTTTCAACTATGATCTCCAACTCCTCTTATATAGGCACTGATAGAATAGAAAAGAAATACTCTAATTAGAGTTTCAATAGGAGATCAAATTAATCAACGAGCGACTGAGATTAAATCTGAAAATTTACAGAACACATCATAATAATCGATGGTTGGTCACAATCATTGGTGGTTCACTGATCATCGATGGTTGATTGCAATCTATTGACTGTACAAATTCTAGTTTATGGATTTCTCCGATTATTGACTATAGTCCATCGATGGTCATTGCGATCATTGATGGTTGACTGTAGATCATCAATGGCCTGATTTTCTAGTTTCTTTTTTCTCTAATTCTTTCCTGTAGTCAATTGATGATTTGCTTGATCATCGATGGTGCCTCTTGACCATCAATGGTTCAAAGGCTGAAATCAATATTTGTGTTTATTTTTGCATTATTTTGATCTGTAATTTGTTCGTATCTCTTTATACCTAAACTATATTATCTCACAAACATATCAATAGTAAATGAGAGTTTGTTATTAATCAAACAAGAGATATTGCATTAACAATGTTTTGCACGAATAACGTTCTAACAGAAGGCTCATTATATATATAAATCTCTCTGAGTACTAACTTCATGCATGTAGATAAATGTGCAGAATCACATATATCTGTTAGTTTCATTTGCATTTCATGCTTAATTTTTAAGTATATTTTTTGTGCTTGATATGAGAACTATTGGTTTGAAGTCTTTTATTCTGCTAGCTATAGCCTATAGGCCAACTCATTGAGGGCAATGTCATAGTTATACCCATCAAATGCAACTAGCTAGTTTTTTATTCCACTACCTCTTCAATATTAGTTTTAGCAGGTAAGCTATTGTCTAAAGTACATCAAATTAAGACTGGGCGCAAAAGGGCATTAGATATGAGAATGCACTTAGAGGGCTAACAAATTTTGCCAGACACTGAACCAGACATGCTTTCACTTCACTTGTCCAAATTTGTACTATGGCATGATACATTTTGTAGGCATCTAAGCAATTATTTTTGTCCACCGAGTGAGATGAAAGCCCCATGTGATTTGATGGGATGGATGCTTGCTCATAGTTCACTCAAAACTTGATTCAGAGTTCAGCCTCGAGCCCCTTTTGTAGGGCACATGTCCTAAGACTCATAACGATTTGTTTTACTTTATGAGTAAGGTGGGAAGCACCAACCAAGGACCCGGCCATAACACCGACCAACAAAAGAGAAGGAATTATATTCCTCCGCTTTGCATTCTGAGGTGTGATGATAGCTCCTTTGAACTCTCAATCAATCTTCATGTCATATGTACTTGATTCCTTGTTGCAGTAAGTTGAGTTGTCCAGAGTAAATTTCTAACGGCTCTTATTGTGTCATGTATTACCTTTTGAGTTTGATATTGACACATGGACTACTAGAAATTGAATGTCATTTGAAATTTGTAACAGATAGACCTCCTTTACTATCACACTCCACGTTTCTGTTCCTTATCGTTCGTTCTTATCTCCATGACAAATGTTATCGGAAACAACGGATATCCAATACAAATGAGATGTGGAGGTTGCTCCTAATGGAGTTTACTTTCTACACCACTGAATACTAGGATACACAGAGTCTTGCGAGTTGAAATTGACATTCATATGTCTCAATTTTTCGAAGATGTTTAGATCTTATATTATTTAGCTGTGTTTGCATTATTCTTAACGAGTTGAGGACCAATTAACCTGATTGCTCTCAACTTGAAGACATTATATTATACGGAGTCTTGTGACTTGACATGTTTGTCATTGCTCTCAACTTGAAAATTGATGGAATAGATTCCCCTTGACAGTAGAAAACTTGGGTTGAAGTTGATTTTTGATTTGATTTTGAATCGAGAAAATTTATGATTCACAAATATTTCAAAACTTGCATATTTCAGATCAAGCACATGCACTTGACCTATCCAATGACATGCTCATTGAGATGACTGAGAGTAGTTCGATTTATATTGTTTGAGCGCATGCGCCTAAACAATGAGCGTACGCACCCAAGCTGGTTTTTTCAAAGATGATTTCTAGTTTGACTTTTATTCTGCTAAAAGTATTTAACTGATATGACATCGTGGTGAAAATCTCCAAGCATATGTGCACAGCGCAAGGAAATAGATTCTTTCATCTTTTGATTTATTTATTTGTTCAAGTTTATTTTCATGTTTTTTGGCTTTCAACCATGTCCTTATGTTTGATTAACCGGACACATGCTATATTCATGTTTAGATTCAAGCAAGCAGGTTGTGTCATGTTATCGCATAGTAATATGTCATATGTTTCTGTTACGTTATGTCATACTACACTGTAATTTAGAATCCACAGACATTATACATGTTAACCTAGGTGAGCTTGGTTGGTTATCAAGAAACTTGGCCTTAGAGGTACGTATGATTGGGCACCATAATATAACATATACATGGTGACGATTATTACTTATATTTGGATATTGGGTGTGTCCCTTATGACACAAGATCAACAATATTTTCTATTTGAATCAAGAATGTTCTCAGTTTGAGATACATTGTGACTGTGAATGGGGCTCTTGATTCTCCACTACTAAAACACTTAATCGATTATAAAATATAATAAATCAAGAAAGAGATTAAGTATTCATGTGTATGAAGTCATGAATAACTTTCTTTAATACTCGATGAGCATGTTTCGTTTGCTTTGGAAATCTAGTTTGAGAAGGCACCCACATGATGGTTGTTTTCTATGGATTGAGTTATTTGGGCCAAGTGTATAACACATTATTTATAACCAAGTAACAGAAACGTTAATGTGGGTTAATTTACGGGACGAAATTTGACATCTCATAGATCATGTGTGGCAGGATTGTGTTTGAGCACTAATGCCATATGAGTTTGTGCACATAAATCAAGTGAAGTAAGAATTTAAGTAATATTCTCAGCGATACACCAGACACATATTATATTGGGAGAGCTTTCTCAAATAAGATTAAGTAAAACTTAAGAGCAATTAGATGTACACACTACCCTATGCATAACATTTAAGGAACTGGGTGCACACTCGCTCTATTGATATATGCTGTTGTTCTGTGCACCTCTAGTTATTTGCTAGTTTTGTTTTCGGTCTGGATTAATGTGCATGTTTCTTGATCATGAAGAAAAATAAAATGATATAATTATAAAGTATTTCTTCTGCTCTCAAATCATCCTAGTTTGCACACTAGTAGTAAATCTAAATACATCCCCTTTGATTTCAGGCACCCCAGACTTTAGTGACAGCCAATATAGATGGGGTTTCATCAATTAATTTATTTATCTACTTATCCACTAGTTTCTATTTTAGTTCACCAATTATCAGCTTTTGTCTTCTTTAGACAATGTTTATTACCTCCATTGTTATGGAGTGACTCTTATGTATTTGGTTTATTTCATTTGTTATTTTAGACTTGTATGGCTGAGCTGCCTTATTATTATTATGTATGAGTATGACATTGATATCAGATATGTGATATCTTTTATGTTGTTTTGCTAAATGTGTGACATGATGGCTATCGTAGGATGAGTATTATTTATTTTCGCTAAATGTTTGTACTGTAGGCTTGCTTTTGTTGTATATCAGTTCCTCTTTATTTATGATTATGTATTATTCTGTGATCCTATTCTGATTGTGGTTATGAGATGCATGTAGTGGAGTTTGACCTCATTGCACATTCTGCCTAGACTAGTCACATACTCATCTTGAGATTCTATGACACAAGGCATAACATGAAGCCACATGACAACCCTCATTTTATTATTACTTAATAATAATAATAATAATAATAATAATAATAATAATAATAATAATAATAATAATAATAATAATAATAATAATAATAATAATAATTCAAGGAAGCACCTCTTGATGCGTGAATTAGACTATTTCAATAGATGATTTGATCCATTTGTCACAATCTAAATGTCTCAAAGCATCTATAAAATAGAAATCGTAACATTTTAATATTTCAAACACATATTTTTTAATATTTTTAAGTTATATTGTTGTAAAACTATTAATTTTACAATCCCTTGATGTATGAGTAACTGTAAATATAACACAATATGTCTAACTTATTTGTTCATACACAATAAAAAATATATAAATCAAAATAAACATAGTAGATCAAATAAATTGATTGTATATAACATAGTTTTGGAGGTGGTTCATTAGATTGGATCTAAGGTATCACTGAACACTTTTTTCATAAGAGAAAGGTCCTCCTAGGGTAACACATTAGGTACAATCTAAGGAAGCACCTAGTGATGCATGAATTAGTCTTATTTCAATAAATGATCTTCTTCATTCATCATAATCTCAATATCTCAAAATAGCTATGAAACAAAAATCATATTGTTTCAATACATTTAACACATATTTTTCATTATGTTTTTAGTTGTATTTTCGTAAAACTATTAGTTTTACAATCACCTGATGTATGGATAACTATGCCTCGATATGCCTGACTTTTTTGTTCATATACAATATAAAATATATAAATCAAAATAAACAGAGTAGATCAAATAAATTGATTGTATATGACATAGATTTTGAGGTGCTTCATTAGATATTTTGAGGTGCTTCATTAGATTGGATCTTAGCTATTACTGTAGGAACACTTTTTTCATAAGAAAAAAGTACTCCTAAGGTAACACATCAGATACTATCTAAAGAAGTTGTAATAGCCTACAAACAATTAAGTAATAATCCTTATCGAGAGGCCGACATGTGCCCCACTCCACACCTAATTATATGTATCTAAAGACGAACGACTCGAGCTGCTCTAATATTCAACCGGTAGACCGACAACCTGCGTAACTGACTAAAAAGACGGTGTTTGTCAGCCTTCTGCCAGATGACTAAAGAGGTGATGTGTCCTCGAACCCCCCGCCGATATCTGACTACTCTCACCTTAAATGCACTTTCAGAGTCATCATTGCTCTAGGCCCATAGAATTTATGACTTATCGGACATAATCAGCACTAAGTACTTGTTGTCGACCTCATATTAAATGCGTGGATGACTCATATTCTTCAATGGCTGACACCCATAAGGTATCTCCCAGATTAGTTGCTTGTTTGGACTCGGCCAAAGTTACAAATATGCCTATCCGATCTACTACAAAAGGAAGCTGTGTTTCCTAAGGTTACTTCTCCGGCTTCCCTATAATTTTGAGCAACTTTTCATCACTCACCTCTTATTTTCTCACTCAAGTTCCAATCACTAACTTCATCGTTGGAGGAAAAATTGGAGAAAACAACTCCAGCTCGTGTGCAAGAGATAATGTCAGGCTCTAGAACCGATCATCTAAGAAAGTTTGAGGACCCTAACACTACTACAATCCATAGATAAACCTCCTGTTTGATAGTGACATCAACAGTTTGGTGCCCACATGGGGCCGAACATCGTTCTCTAGGCAAGATGTCTAGTTTTGAAATCCCCAGTCGATCCTTCCACCCACTTCTTGAAGAACCGAGTGCGGGCTATGTCACTTAGGCCTAGTTGGAAGAATCCACTTAGAGGATCTCTCAGTCTTTCCAGCAATAGTTTATTACTTTCACCAATGAGCTCCTCAATCGGATTCCTCCCCAACAACCCTCTTCATCATTTGTTCCTATGCCCCTGACGGGTCAGCAATTCATCACTCCTCTGTCTGGGCACGCCGCACAAGCTGGACAACAAGGAGATTATGCTCAGTAAGTGTCTCCTCCATCTTACCAGCAAACTCGCTTTGCAACTCCTCCTCGACACTATCAGTAGTTTGTGGAAGCAATGAGGGAGAGCCCTAGCTTCAGTCATGATGGCCGAGAGCATGCTACAGGGGCAGCATCATGTGGCCCCAGGCATCCTCATGCTTTTCTAGGCCCCTTAACTACAAATCTTGCATCTGGTTATAACCGAACCTTCCAACCAATCGCTAAGGCCATCAGGAGGTACACTCCACTCGCCGACTGGATCATGAATGCTACTTGTGGTAGATTTAGGATGCCTCATGTGGAGAAGTATAAGGGTGAAGAAGATCCAGCAAAGTATGCTCATAATTAGTACAATATATGATGACCATGCTACAAGTGTTAGAACCAATCATCTGTAGATGTTTCCTCATCACCTTATCAAAAAGCACCAAGCTATGGTGGAACTCATTGGAAAAAAAGTCCATCAATAGCTTGGAGTAGCTCAACAAAAAGTTTGTGCATCACTTCTTGGCCGACACCAAGCAGAAGCTGCCTCCCCATATCTTGCTTCAAATGAGACAAGAGCCTAAAGAAAGCCTTAGGGATTACTTCAAGAGGTTCGAGACCAAGAGACTGGAAGTCGACAACCCTGGCAGCATAGTCGCCATATCCGCTGCCGTGGCCGGGTTGGAGAGCAATGAGTTGGCTGACACATTCATTAAGAAACGAGTCACCAACTATGAGTAGTTGATTGCCAAGGCACATGGATACATGAATGTGGATCGAAGATGCCCGATCCTACAAGAAGGCATCTACGACAGTTGAAGCAAAGACGACAACATCAGCAATAGTAACAACACCGATGGCAGAACCAACAGCAGAGGCCATGTGACACCCCCAATTTACTCCCACATAGACTAGTGTGAAAAAATATTAGTGGCTTAAATAGAAAAGCCTAATACCTAAGAATAACTAGTGCTAGCATTTCGATGGTGGATTTAGCCAACCCACGAGTTGCTTTTGGTAGACCCATGGTTTGTACGTGCCAATAGGCCCATGGGCCTAGGGCGTGATAAATGGTATCAAAATAGTTATCAGTCAGAAGTGTGGAGCTAAGTGCTATATGGGGTTAAGTGATACACCGTATGGATACTATAGGAGCCACCTCTAGAGCCCGTAGGAGCCACCTCTAGAGCCCGTAGGAGCCACTTCTAGAGTCCACATCACCTGATAGTGATATTGGGATGTGTCAACTATCATTCGTGATGATGAGGACGTCATCTTTGTAAGGTGGGATGGTTATGACACCCCCAATTTACTCCCACATGGACTAGTATGAAAAAGTATTAGTGGCTTAAATAGAGAAGCTCAATGCCCAAGAATAACTAGTGCTAGCATTTTAGCGGTGGATTTAGCCAACCCACGAATTGCTCTCTGTGGACCCACGGCTTGCACGTGCTAACGGGCCCGTGGGCCTAGTTCATGACAGGCCAACCCTCTCCAAGCTAGGAGGTGGCAAAAGATCAACCCTTCCCAGCTTGGTTAGAAAGCATGTCCCTTCCAGCCCAGGCAGTTAAGAACTTACACTTATGATTAAATGAAGAGTAAGGCTAAAGAACTGGCAGGATTGTCATGAAACGTAAAAACATTTTAGAGGATCTCCCTAAAATGTAGCCAAATTAAGACAAATAAATAAGAGATATTTTGTGTTGTATACTAACCTATATGTATTCTTAGCCACTCGATCTTCATTGATTCAACAATATAAATGAAAGACCTTGGCATCATTTTCATGAATAAGCCTAAGGCACGTATCAAATACCTTGGCATCATTTTCATGAGTAAGATCAAGGCATGCTATCAACTCAGTTGTCCTTTGACTCAAAAGACTTAGGTATCATTTTCACGCATAAGACATATGCTTTACCAAAAGACCTTGATATCCCCTTGGAATAAAACTAAGGCACGATATTGACTCATCTCAATTACAAATCTCAAAATGAGATAAAACACATATAAATATAAGTACAAACAAAAAAAGGTACATTGATCGAGAAGAAAAAAATATAATTTTCATTCATATACCAAAAATATTTACATCAATATTTACATCGACAAAGATAAAAAAAGAGAGAACAGATACATAAAACTTTCAAAGGGCTCGACTTGGATCAGTAATAGGGCTAGGAAGTGCGGTACCTGACTCAGGAGCTAGAGTTGGCCGGGGAGAAGGAGTGACAACCTTTTCATCTTGGTCATCCCTGGTGGAGCCTTCTTCCGACTCCTTGTCTCCCTTGTCCCCATTCTCCTCATCCAGCACTAGACCACCTCCCTTCATCTCTATCTCCTTTAGAATGTCGAGGCAAGTGGTGACTCGAGAGGGGTAGTGGAGACTGTAGACGTCAAAAATGCTTACAGACATCCAAATATCACTCAAGACAAAGAGAAGGTGATAAACATCAGTATCTAAGTCATGGGAGATCATACAAGCCCAAAGGAAGCAAAAGGATTTGTGAATCAACACAAAACAATGTGAATTCACAGAACAATGCAAACTACAGCGTGTGGGCGCGGCAGCTCATGGTGCCGCGGCTACAGCGCGGCAGCTCATAGTGCCGCGGCTAAGACGCGGCAGTTCATAGTGCCGCGGCTTGGGCGCGGCAATCCATGGTGCCGCGGCTACTATAGGGGATGCTACAGCGGTTACGAGGTAGTTATGTGATTGCAGTCCACTGCCGCGCCAATAGCCGCTGCAGTCCGGGGTGTCGCGGTCAAAGGGATAGTCGTTGATCAGCTATTTCTTCAGTTATTGTCCAAGGAGGCTATAAATACCCCCCTATGGCCATCATTTAGAAGGGGGCTGAGCATTTTCCAGAGAGATTAGAGCAGAGAGCCTTGAGTTTTGGTGAATTAGAGCAAGAGAGAGAGTCTTCCTTCTTCACAAACATCCTCAAGAAGCTTCTAGCGAGTCCTAGAGATCTAAGCTCAGACTTGATCTTTGGAAGAGTGAACATCTTACATCGATAAGATATTCGCTTCAAATTCTTACTTCGATAAACGAAGGAAGAATCATTAAACCCCTCACGGTTCAATCAGAATCTGTGATTTGGTGGTCCACGAGTCAAAGCGCTCCCGGCACAGGCAAAGATCCCACGCAAGCAGCGATCCAAACAACGGTCCTGCGTTTGTTTCTCAAGAGTTGTAATTTTCCTTTTGTTGTGTAAAAGAAGTCTTATAAAAAGACTATTTCTTTTGAATTTATTGTAATCGACCGAAGATATAATGAATTCCATGACAAAACCAACTTTTGACCCAAACAATCTATTATTGTAATCGACCGAAGATATAATGAATTCCATGACAAAACCAACTTTTGACTCAAACAAGCTGGCGACCACAGTGGGAGCCAACGGTCTCGCTGCCGAGACCGTTGTGTCGCAGCCGATCAAGATTCCAGTTGAATCTATGGTCGAATACGAATTCGACCAGATCAAGTTTGAGGAATATCTCTCATCATCCTCTTCAAGATCTTCATTATCTCGCAAGTACAAGAGGATCTCACAATTGAGGAAGAGTTGCATGCCAAAGAAGGCACAAAATGAAGACTCTCACTTGATTGTTGCTGAGAATTTCACTCGCAACACCTCTGCTCAAAATGGCTCTTATCTAATTGAAGAGTCATCGAATCAAAGCCCGACGACATTGACGAAAAGAGCTCGTCAGAGACAGCGTCAGCGTCTTGCTCGTCAAATAGCTAAGGCATTTGAACAAACCGACGGAGTTCGTTATTATGCGGACTTAGAGTCGAGGAAACAACAAGTGGTTCGTTCAACGCAACGACGAACTACTCACGTTTCTGCACAATTCACAACGGAGGAATGGACACTCATCAAAAGGGCTCGTTCGACCCTCCAAGAACGTATACAAAAACGTCGTGCAAACGTTGTTCATGCCCGTGCTCTCTTACAACAAAGACGAGAAAGGAGGAAGGAAACGGTGACCAAAGAACCACCGAAACTCCGCCAAGTTTGGATTCAAAAGTCTGGACTTATACAAAATCAGCATTCGGAGCCCGTTAAGACTCCATACCCACAAGGGGGTGGTTCTAAACGTGCGACTCCCGACATAACCTTGGATCGCTCAAAGACAGAAATAAATTGTCCTGAGAATGCCAACAAGGTTTTACACCCCCAGAAGAAGACGCATTCACCAAATGATATCGTCATACCTGGGAGGTCATGCCAACAGACGATACGATTTTTTGGCAATCATACCAATGAATCGTATTATCAAATTGAGGTTGTGAATAATTTTCGAAAGAGAGTTATTCGAGAGATAAACTCTCGTTGTTCCTGTGCACGACTCGTCAAAACAGCATTATCAGAATGTGACTGTTTCAAACGAGAAATCATCCCACGAAAAGTCTCTGCATTATCAAAGCCTAAGCTGAGACATTTCCGCAAAAGAAAATCAGCTGCCCAAAATGATGAATTCCCTGAAGTCACCATCAACGTAGCTGATAGAAGAAAGTCTAAACAGCATTCAAGTGACTCAAATCCCGACTTTTCCCCGAAAGGAAAAGTCAATCCAAGAATTGCTCAAAGGATGTCTCGACTCCAATTAGGAGCTATCAGACGCAGAGACTACAAGAGAATGCAAGAAGGAATGTCCTCGGAGGATGAATTCTCGGACACTTATTCTGCAATCGCTTCTGATGATACAATGTCTAGCACAGGACAAATCAGAGAAGTATTCACAATCACTGCTGATCAGTTCACTCAAATACTTCAGGAAGCTCTAGCCAAACAACGTGAAGAAATTAGAGCTGAAGTGAAGACAGAAATGAAGTTGGCTATCCAACAAATGAGAGAACTGTTAACTCAACAGCCTCAACCTCCTGAGTCCAATCAGCGACTTGAATCCAGCCACCACACTCGGAATGTTGTAGAGGACAGTGATCCAGAGGTGGATGAAGTCATTATGGCTGATACACCTCCCAATGACAATAACGCTGGGGGTGGTTTAACGGATCCTCCCAATAACGATATTGGGGGTGGTTCAATAGCACCTCTCACTGGGGGTGGTCCAATTATCTTTACTCGACATCATTCAGAAAGAAATGAAGACGATGACGGGAAAATGCAAAAACTTGAAGACAAAATCAATGCTTTGATGACGGCTCAAGAAGTTAAGAAGACGGGTATTCCATGTCCTTATCCGAGGGAATGGGATTCAATACCATACCCGACCAAATTCAATCTGATTAACTTCACACCGTTTGAAGGGAAGAGTTCGCCGATTCAACACTTGATTTATTTCAAGTCTCATTTGGGCATAATCTCTGGAAACGAGGCCTTAATGATCCGGTCATTCGTTGGCACCCTTCGTGGGCCCGCCTTCGATTGGTACCGACGGCTCAAGCCAGGGAGCATCAATTGCTGGGATGACATGGAAAGTTTGTTCCTCAGCAACTTCTTCGATGATGACACCGAAGTGTCAATCGGAACTCTTTTGGATGAGAAGCAAAAAGACGGAGAGTCAGTCGACAATTTTGTCAAGCGTTTCCGTAACATGGCGATGAATTGCAGAGATCCTATTACAGAGGAGTTCATCCTGCAAACATGCCACAATAACCTCTCCATCGATGTCCTGGAAGCTCTGGGGGTCGTGCCATCCACAACTTGGAAGGAGTTAAAATCTCGGGGTGAACAAGCTGAGCACTTTCTTAAAAGAAAGAAAGCTGAGAGAGGCCAACCAATGACATCTGCAATCATTGAGAATGCGACTCTCGATCCGAGGTTTCAAAAGGAATATTCTTTCGAAGATGATGAAGCTCCAGCCATCTTGGAATACCTCCTCGCTAATGACAAAATCGAGCTACCACCTATTAAAGATCAGGATGGTGCTAAAATGATTATGGATCCAAATTACTGTGCGTACCACAGAAGGGTTCTTCATCCCACTGAGATTTGCTTTGGACTCAAAAACAAGATCCAAGCCCTAATTGACTCCGGCGTCATAACGACGAAAGAAGTCGAGTAAAGACGACCATAAAACTCCATTGGGTACACGAGTATAAACTGTTTCCCCTCACTCCGAAAAGTATACGAGTATAAACTGCTCCTTAATACTCCAACAGGTATATGAGTCTAAACTATTTCCTTTCTTTCACGGGAAGTTCCTGAAGAATGCCATGCATGGTACTTTTAAGGATAACCCGATCATATAGCTAAACATAATGATAAACTCAGTTTCACAAGAAAAAGCTGGGGGTGGATGGTTCATGTAACGGAAGTTCCCGAAAGAATGCTATATGTAATTTTCTTAGGAATAACCCGATCATTACAAACAAAGTGTTAAACACTACATCCCCACGGTGATTTCCGAATATTCATTTGCTGAGATGAGATTCGATCACTTCGTTGGATCAATCTTCCCTCTCAAACCCTCCTTTGGTCAAACCTTTAAACAGTTAGGACCAAAGCCAAAATCCCCTCTCGATTCGTTCCATGAACGAGAGGTCCACAAATTGAACGATCAAACCTTTAAACAGTTAGGATCGTCTCAAATCCCCATCTTGGTCAAACCTTTAAACAGTTAGGACCAAAGCCAAAATCCCCTCTCGATTCGTTCCATGAACGAGAGGTCCACAAATTGAACGATCAAACCTTTAAACAGTTAGGATCGTCTCAAATTCCCATCTTGGTCAAACCTTTAAACAGTTAGGACCAAAGCCAAAATCCCCTCTCGATTCGTTCCATGAACGAGAGGTCCACAAATTGAACGATCAAACCTTTAAACAGTTAGGATCGTCTCAAAACTCCAACTTGGTCAAACCTTACTACAGTTAGGACCAAAACCAAAATCCCCTTTCGATTCCTTCCATGAACGAGAGGTCCAGCTTCGATTTGTGCAATCAAAACTATAAAAGTTAAGATTGCTTCCAATCTCAATTGATCAAACCTTATTCAGATTCTCTGAATAGAAATCCCAATTTAAATTTCCTTTGTACCAGGAGATAGAATATAAAATTCTTCCTCTCCATCATCGGGTTCATCTCTACCAACAAACAAGAGACCAGGAGATAGAATATAAAATTCTTCCTCTCCATCATCGGGTTTATCTCTACCAACAAACAAGAGACCAGGAGATAGAATATAAAATTCTTCCTCTCCATCATCGGGTTCATCTCTACCAACAAACAAGAGACCAGGAGATAGAATATAAAATTCTTCCTCTCCATCATCGGGTTCATCTCTACCAACAAACAAGAGACCAGGAGATAGAATATAAAATTCTTCCTCTCCATCATCGGGTTCATCTCTACCAACAAACAAGAGACCAGGAGATAGAATATAAAATTCTTCCTCTCCATCATCGGGTTCATCTCTACCAACAAACAAGAGACCAGGAGATAGAATATAAAATTCTTCCTCTCCATCATCGGGTTCATCTCTACCAACAAACAAGAGACCAGGAGATAGAATATAAAATTCTTCCTCTCCATCATCGGGTTCATCTCTACCAACAAACAAGAGACCAGGAGATAGAATATAAAATTCTTCCTCTCCATCATCGGGTTCATCTCTACCAACAAACAAGAGACCAGGAGATAGAATATAAAATTCTTCCTCTCCATCATCGGGTTCATCTCTACCAACAAACAAGAGACCAGGAGATAGAATATAAAATTCTTCCTCTCCGATTTCGGGTTCATCTCTACCAACAAACAAGAGACCAGAATACTCCAATAGGTATACGAGTCTAAACTATTTCCCTAATCTCAACAGGAAGTTTCTGGAGAATATTACTCAGAATATTCTTAAGAATAACCTGAATACTCCAAATAGGTACACGAGTCTAAACTGTTTTCCTACCCTCAACAGGAAGTTTCTGGAGAATATCAGTTAAAATATTCTTGAGAATAACCTGACTACCCCTAAACGGGTATATGCAGTGTCAACTTGACGACAAGAGCTGATTTCACAAGTACAAGTTCCAGCTTTAATTCAAGATCTCTACAATGGACAAGCGATAAACGCGATGCCGGGAAGAATCTTAACTATTCTACAAAGCACTGAATAGATTGAGAGACAAAGAGATCAAAAGTTGAAGCCACCTACGGGTTCCTCTACACGATCTACTCAACCAAGCATTGAAAGGATCGTAAGTAAGATCTATCTTATCCAAAGCATCCCAGAACTCCTCTATAAAAGATTGAGTCTGGAATACTTTGGAGGGGGTATCTGTAGGCGTCAAAAAATGCTGAAAGATATCCAAATACAGCTCAAGAGGAAATCATCCAAAAAGGCAAAAAAAAACACAAGTCTTTACTGTCTCGCACGCGAGACAGACTTGACTGTCTCGCCGTGCGAGACAGACTTGACTGTCTCGCCGCGCGAGACAGTCTTTACTGTCTCGCCGTGCGAGACAGTCTTTACTGTCTCGCGGGCGAGACAGACTTTTACTGTCTCGCCCACGCGAGACAGTAACCACGAAAAAGGTGGTTAAAAGTCGTGGGAGGACAGTTTCAAGCACGATGGAACGTGCTGGTAACTGCCCCTGTGGCCGCTGCAGTTCATGCTGCCGCGCCAATAGCCGCTGCAGTCCACTGCCGCGCCAATAGCCGCTGCAGTCCGGGGTGTCGCGGTCAAAGGGATAGTCGTTGATCGGCTATTTCTTCAGTTATTGTCCAAGGAGGCTATAAATACCCCCCCTATGGCCATCATTTAGAAGGGGGCTGAGCATTTTCCAGAGAGATTAGAGCAGAGAGCCTTGAGTTTTGGTGAATTAGAGCAAGAGAGAGAGTCTTCCTTCTTCACAAACATCCTCAAGAAGCTTCTAGCGAGTCCTAGAGATCTAAGCTCAGACTTGATCTTTGGAAGAGTGAACATCTTACATCGATAAGATATTCGCTTCAAATTCTTACTTCGATAAACGAAGGAAGAATCATTAAACCCCTCACGGTTCAATCAGAATCTGTGATTTGGTGGTCCACGAGTCAAAGCGCTCCCGGCACAGGCAAAGATCCCACGCAAGCAGCGATCCAAACAACGGTCCTGCGTTTGTTTCTCAAGAGTTGTAATTTTCCTTTTGTTGTGTAAAAGAAGTCTTATAAAAAGTCTGTCTCTTTTGAATTTATTGTAATCGACCGAAGATATAATGAATTCCACAACGAAACCAACTTTTGACGCAAACAGAGACTGTCTGATTCGGTTCTGGACTCACAAGGGATCTACCTCGGGAGATAATCAAAGCTAATCTTACAAGCCAGAGCCGTTTCTACCTTGCCTAGGTGGTTGTCGTGGTATATCTCTACAACTTCCACCCGATGAGCCTCGGACTTCAGAAAATCGAGTTAGACCTGTAGAGATTGGACCTCAGTGAGGGATGACTCACACTATTGCTCGGCCTCTAAAGCAGCCCGGATGATCTCCCCCCTAAGCTTCTTGTGAGCCAACTGCTCCTCCTCCAGCTCAACCTTCCATCTCTGGGCATCTAGGAAATCCAACCGAGCACACTCTTGGGCGTAAAGCCTCTCATGCTTCTCGGCCTTGACCTCCTCGAACAGATACTTGATCTTATCGAATAATTTGAGAAGGTTGACCCTCATCTTGTTTTGGCCAGCGGTGGATGCCATTAGGTATTGTTGGAGACTTGGTCGGAAACTTGATGTAGAAAACTAGGGTTTCAGAAGTCTCAAAGCAGAAAAACCATAAACAAAGCCTCTTCACAAAGACGATATACATAAGCTCATATACGGACACATGTTATAGAATAAAAATAACTAAGTACTAATTCTTATCGGGAGGTCGACACGTGTCTTGTTCTACTCCTAATCAGACATATCCAAAGATGGACGACTCGAGCTACTCCTACTGTCAACCTGATAGATGATAGCCAGTGTAGCCGACTAAAAAGAAGGTGTTTGTTGGCATTCAGCTAGACAACTAAAGAGGCGGTGTGTGCTCAAACCCCCGCCGACAGCCTACCAACATCGCCTTAAATGCGTTATTAGAGACATCATTGCTCTAACTCCCATAGTCTTTATGACTCATTGGACATAGTAAGCACTAAGCACTTACTGTCGCTCTCACATTAAACGCCTGGATGACTCACCTTCTTTAGCGGCCGATACCTATGAGGTATCTACCCATTCAACTGCCTGTCTAGACTCAGCCAAAGTTACATATTTACCTTTCCAATCTACTATAAAAGGAAACTGTGTTTCCTAAGGTAACTTCTCCGATTTTCCTACAATTCTGAGCAACTTTTCATCACTCACCTCTCATTTTCCCACTCAAGTTCCAAACACTAACTTGATAGTCGAAGGAATAAATGGAGAACCCAACTCCGTCCTCTCACGAGCTTTTCATGTGTATGAGAGAACGTCAGGTTCCAGAACCAATCATCTGAGGAAGTTTTAAGGACCCTAACACCTCCATAATCCACAGATAAACCCTCTATTCGATAACTGACATCAACCGAAGCACCTATTAATGCATGAATTAGACTATTCTAATAAATGATCCGCTTCATTCATCCCTAATTTTTCTGTTTATATACAATCCAAAACATATAAATCGAAATGAACAGAGTGAATCAAGGTAAATTGATTATATATAACACATTTTTGAAGGTGTTTAATTAGATTGAATCCAAAGTATCACATTAGTACCACTTTTCCATACCAATAATAATAATTAATAATAGTAGTAGCAACAACAGTAATCTAATTATTACTTTATTAAAACAATTTCTTAATTTAAAGAAATTTAAGTAACATCATCCAATGTACATCTTGTCTAGCTGTCTTTAACTGTATGCGTGTGTGTGTGTGTGTAAAATATGATTTTAAGGAGCCATCTTAGATTGAATCTAAGGATGCACCTTCAAATTAGAATATACGCAATCAATTTACTTGATCCACTCCGTTCATTTTGAATTATATAAATCGGATGACATATAAACAAAAAAATTAGACATATTGGGTTGTATTTACTAATGAATCAAGTGATAGTAAAATTAACGATTTTATGACAATACAACTAAAGAGACAATGAAAAATATGTGTAAGAAATATTCAAACATCATGATTTTTATTTTGTAGATGTTTTAAGACATATAGATCATGATGAATGGAACGGATCATCTATTGAATTGTCCATTATATACATGAGAGATGCACCTTAGATTCATCTAAAATGAATCTTTAGAATCATATTTTCCATTATATATATATATATATATATATATATATATATATATAATATATATATATATATATATTATATATATATATATTATATTATGAATAAATTTTGTATATGCCTCGGTTCATCTCTATTCCTCATCTGATATTTATATCTTGGGCAACGCATGAGGCTCTCTTTGTCCTGCCCACGAACATACTTGACCGACTAATCGCAATGTACCTCAATATATCGGCAAATAGTTCCTCCATTTTCTTACTTCACAGATTTACTTTTAAGGACGTAATATAAAAAACCCATTTTCCAATGGTCCCTCCGCATCAGGCGCTGACCGCAGCTTCGGAAGCCATTAACAATCGATCACGTACTTTCTATAATATATTTACAAATCCACCCCCTCAAAAAGTTCCCCCTACTTGTTTTCACACCACCACCACTCAAAAATTAATTTATAACAAAGAGATTGGGGATCGGATCCTCCTACATTCCGCAGTCACGTGAAGGAAGCATATGGGAGAGGTCGGTGCTGCCGCTGGATGCGCCCACGTGGCCTCGAGTGGCTCGAGAATATTTGGAGCAGAGGCAGAGAGAGGACAAACGCTAGCCATCGAATTGAGGACACGTGTGGGGCCAGATGGTGAGAGGGCTCAGCCCGTGCACGTGAATTGCAGCCCGGTGTTGCCGCGGACATCCCAACACGCTGTCAGTGAGGTAGGGGTGAGTTGCTTAAATTCTCTGCGAGTGAAGTCCTCGAGCTGAAGCTGGCCGCGTCGCACGTGTGAGCGCTGAAGTCGCGGTCTAGGGGTGTCCAAAAAAGCCCGGAGCCCGGGCCCGCGCCCGGTGTCCGGCCCGGCCCGGCGCCGTCGTGCCCAGGCCCGGGCCGGCCCGGGCCCGGAAACCCGCGCAAAACCCGGGTCCGGAATCGGCCGGTCGCGTTGGCGAGCCCGGCCCGGCCGCGCGAACAGTAATTTTTTTTAATTTTTTTTATTTTTTTTATTTTCTTATATATAAATATATATGTATATGTATATATTGTTATATAATATATTATATATATATATATATATATATATATATATATATATATATATATATATATATAGAGCAAAACTTGTGTCCACTTAAGTGGACATCCACTAAACTTTTTAACCCTTAGATGTTTCCTAGGGATCCTTGCATGATAGAAGTGACTTTTTATATGTTAAATGAGTGCGATATAAAGTTTGGTGGACACACTATTCACTATCCACCTAAATTGACACAAGTTCTACTCTCTCTCTCTCTATATATAATATATATATATATATATATATATATATATATATATTAATATATATTATATATATATATATATATAGCTCTCTCTTAGTATATAATTATATATAAGTATACTCTCTCTTATATAAGTATATAATATGTATAATATGCTCTGTTAATATTGTATAAGTATATATAAGTACATATAAGTATACAATGTATACTCTCTTATATATGTATAATAATATATATATATATATATATATATATATATATATTATATATAATATATGTATAAGTATAATATATCAGTATATCTCTCTTATTTATTTATATATCTCTTATATATATATATATATATATATATAAGTATAATGTATAAGTATACTCTCTCTTATATATGTATAATATATGTATAAGTATATATAAGTATACTCTCTCTTATATATGTATAATATATGTGTGTATATATAAGTTTATATGTGTGTGTGTTTTTATGTATAATACAATTTGTTTATGTAATTACTATAAGTATTTACAATTTGTTTATGTATAATATATGTATATGTGTGTCAGTGTGTGTGTGTATATATATACATATACATATATTGAATGACATGAATACTTTGGGCTACTTAGTATATAAGTATATATAAATATAAGTATATTCTCTCTTATATATGTTTATATCTCTTATATAATTATATATATGTATAAGTATGCTCTCTCTTATATATGTGTACAGTGTATACTCTCTCTTATATATATATTTATATTCTCTCTCTCTTAGTATATAAGTATACTTATATATACACATATATAAACATAAACTTATATGTACATATATAAGTATATTTATATAATAGTATAAATACATATAAGAGTATAAATATATATTTATATATCTATACATATATATAAACATAAACTTATATGTACATATAATATAATTATATTTATATAAGAGTATAAATATATATATACTATTATATAAATATAATTTTTATGTTTTATTGTTTTTTAAAATTTTTAAAAAAATAAAAAAATAAAAAAACAAAAAAATCCGGGCCGGCCCGGTGTCCGGCCCCGGGCCCGGGCCCGGCCCGGACCACCCGGGCCCGGGTCCGGGCTTGGGTTTTGCCCGGCCCGGCCCCGGTTTTCCGGGCCGGGCCGGGCCGGGCCGGGCCGGATGGACAGCCCTAGGCCGGTCGATCTTATAGCACTTGAAACTTTTGGCATTCTTTGATCGGTCGATTATGCTGATTTATAAGCTTTGCATGCAAAGGGTTTGATTGCATTTATGCTAAATGGATCACTATTTTACTATAGTTTTAATGAGTTCTCAAGTTCTTGTACATGAGGTTAATTGTTTACAAGATAAACCTTATTTGTCACTCTCTCTTAAAAACATCTGATATAAATGACATGGCTTATTACTGTACCGAAATCTTTAAACTACATGTACGATCATGAAATTTTCCTTTATGTAGACATAATTGGATTATAGAAAAACCTCAAATTCAAAACCAGATCAGCTGCTAATACTAAGAGAAAAACAATATTCAGGTTGTGGTGAAGTACTTAAAGAGCTTGTTATGGTAATAGATATATAATAACATCAACGTTTAGTCATGCATACCTAATTTCAGAGTTTTGATATAGTGGAAGGGATTTTAAAATGTTATCTAGTATGTTCGAAGCCCGATAGCTGTGCATTAAAGTGGATTTGAAAAGAAAAATATAATATTATGTAAGTCCAACTTTTGACTAATAATAGGACATTCAACCTGCGAAAGAAGGATAATTATAAACTTATAAAACACCACTCTTAATCACAATTTTAAATTTTTGCAAAAACAAAAGGAAGTGGTTAGAAAAGTTATAGAGGTGTGAGGATTTATGTGCATGCATTATACGATATAAAGTTTTACATGCCTTGAAACTTTATATAGAAACCTAAAATGTATAGTAAAATATTTTTTGCCTAAAAATATTTAAGCTAACAAATTCTAGATAGAATATGCAAGCTATATATAACACATTATAGCACATAACAGACAGAATCAAATTTCTCAAATACACCAATATTATATGAATCTTATTCTGTAGTCTTCTTTTATGAATATATAGTTTATGAAGCCTTTGCTTCGAATTGATTAATTTTGCTGCTCTAATTTGCTCTGTTGAAAAAAAAATTTAAATGTCTGTGTTAGATAATATAAAAATATTCTCTAAAAAAATAGAGAGAATACAGTGATCTCCACACTTCTTCCCAACTAGGACATGATTCCTACTGCGGTATACCGTGATGACTCCTCTATGCACTTGGGTTCATAGAGTAAAGTAGCACAATAGATATAAAATTCTTCCTCACCTTCAGGATTGACCGAACATTCTCCAAAACAACAATGCTCCCCCTTTCTTTTTGTCACAATGACCATTTCTACACCCCCAAAATCGCATCCAATGTTCTAAAATCTAATATCCAATCCCTAAAAGAAGTGTTGTTTGTGGAAATCATCAACACCTCAAGTCGCTGGCTTTCATCCTCCAAAACCGCCATCGCGTCATCTAGATGTACTTGCTTTATACGAAATTTGGGCCACTCGATCCCCCATCTTTTGCCCCTTCAACCACTCTTGCCATTTGGAACAGTCTTTCTTTAGTCCTTTCCTTGGCAAAAGAAGCACCACTTAGCTTACGAACTTGTCCTATTTGGAGATCTCTCGCGCACATCTGCAACTAACCCGGCACCAGAACTCGACTCATCACTTATACCCTATCAGAAAAATCGTCCATGACGATCACTGCTTTCACCTCATCCATGGTGATTGTCTCCTTGCCTATGGTTATAGCTATCTTCAGATATTGATAACTCGCTAGAAGAGAACTCAATAAAATTACTGCTTTGTCACCATCTTCAATCTTGACCCCATCATCACTAATTTGGTCATTATTCTGTTAAAGTTGCTCAGATGCTCCGACATTATCACACCTTCATTCATCTATGGTCCATACAACTGTGGCTTCCGATGCAAGTTGGTGGATGCATGTATTCTTGGCCATGTACAACTGCTTGAATTTTTTCTCCATACTAAGTGCAGTCTTCTCCTTGATTATGCGGTACCCACTTTATAAGAAAGAGCAAGTAGAATCATACTCTACGCCTTTAGATCCATCGTATTCCAGTCATCACTTGTCATCTTCTCTGGCTTCTTGTCCACGTCTAGGAAAGCTTGATCTATGTCATGTTGGATCAAGATAACCTCTATCCTTTTTTGCCAAAGCTAAAAATCCCTCTTAGCTTCGATCTTTTCAATCTCAGTCTTCATCATTGAAGTAATTTACATCTCCATGCCGCAAATAGGCCTATCCAAATGGGTCGGTCTGGCTCGGGTTTTCGGGTTTGGGTCGGGCAAAATGCCTAGCCAGAACCAGGAGGGCCCGGGCCAAATAGGGGCATCGAGCCGTCTTGTTTTTTCCCCTTTTCTGCAAAAAATAAAAAAATACGAAAAAATTATATATTTTTAAAAAAAATAAAAATTTAGGAGTAATTAAAATATGTAAAATTTTAACAAAAATTCAATATTATTATTAATCACTTATAATTATACAATTTGCAAAGATCATAGAAATTAAAAAGATAAAAAGTAAATTCTTTATTATGAATCATTAATAATTATATCTTTTTAGAAATTATTATATCACAATAGATGAGTATATTTCAACTAGGTTGTCACCTACTTATCTATATCACTATCATTTACAACTCTTTCTAAAATAATTTATCACAAATTTATAGTTAAAAAATAGTTACAAATTACTTTCTACTCTTTATCTCTGATCGTTAACTTATTAAATCTATCTTTAATATTAGCTATCCAATCGATGCCTTGAGTTCTCTTCTCATACATTCACCAATCTTGTAAGCACATTAATGTTTGTATGGTAGACGGATCTAATGATGTTTTGTGATCATAGATCAAACATTCTGATATGTTGAAGGTGAATTCTGAAGCTACTATATAAACCTACATTGTTAGTATGTCACGAGCAATGATAAAAAAATATAAGATATGAAACTGGTCAATATACTCTCCACCATTATAAAATATCGAAATCAATATTATTTTGAGGTTTAACTAGAGGTGTATCTATATATTGTTCAATTTTAAAAAATTTCCTTGATGATGATCCAGATCATCGGCTACTACTAGTTAGCCTCTCTATCATTAATTACCTATCAAAAATCTTACATTTGCCCCATCTTGAGCTTGCAGAAGTTGTAGACTGAGGTTTACTTACATCATATCTATCTGCATACTCATTAAATAATCTTTTAAAATAATATGTAATAGTGTTATAATGAGTAAGAGTAGTAATAGTCTGACCACTATCAGTGTCTATTATCATGTTCTCATACAAAGAATTTAACAAAGTTTGAAGGTCAATATCCTTCAAGCATAGATCAATAAGAATCCACAAACCAAAAATAAAAGGAATATGTCTAAATTACTTATTAAATTTACTTTTTATTTTAAAAAACATATTTGAACAATAATTATCTATACGATAAGTATTAAAAAAAGCTTGAGTATTTAAAACTTGTAAAGTAGTCTAAGTAATAGTTAGATAATAACAACTAGCTAGTAACATAGTAGCTTCATAAAAAAACTTGTAGGATGTCTTTTACACAACTTATAATTGTATATTCAACATTAATTATTCTATACATATTACCAAAGCTAGAACCAGATGTATTAAAAGTAGTAAAATCATTTATAATTTTATACTATATTGCTACATTTAACATTGCATATGTGGAATTCTACCTGTGATCAGCATCTTTTAGATTAACTTAGGTTTTATATATTTTTTCTTCTAGACAATTTCTTCCACCTTTTAAGTCTTTATTTAGAAGCATTATGCGCATAGCTATAACCCTAACTTTTTCTATCACGTTTAATTTCATTAATGCACTTTGAACAATTAATTTAAAATATGATACATGCATCTAATATGAAAAATATCAACATGGTATGACAATAGAAAAGATGATTTGATATGATCTATAGCTACATTATTATTGTTCGCATTATCTAGTGAAAGAGAAAATATTTTTTTTTAGAAATTTCTAATTATAAAAGTTCATTCATTATTAAAATTTGCAACATTTACACTAGTGTGTGAATCTTCAAATACAATGGAAAAACAACTCTTTTAAATATTTGCTAACTGTCATTTATCTAGTATGTTATGATATATAAATAACCAGATTATGCTCTAGATATTCAAATATTAGAAGTTAGAAAAATATTTATAGTTTAACCTTTGAAAATAAGTAATTATTTCTGTTTTTTCCTCTTAATAATATTTTAAAGTATCACGTTGACAAGTTTGATGATAAAATTTTGAAATGTGGGATAAAAATAATATCTAATCATATCTCAAATTCATCATATTCTATTAATTTAAAAGGAATGTTTTAAGAATAATAAACCTGATGATGCATTTCTTGGCTTTAATTGCATCGTAGTTCCATGAATCAAGGCTATCAGAGGTAGATGATTGAGAGACTAGAGATTGATAAATGTCTCCTTGAGATGTTGCTTGCACTCTGTTGTATTTTTCCAAATGACGTTTGAGGTGGTTAGTGTCACTCATATGATGAGCTTCAAAGATATGGCCGCATAACGTACATTTGGCCTTTTGGGTGAGAAGTTTGCCGTGTTGATTTCTAGTGACTATCATATTCTCAAAGAAATTCTACATATTGGATCTTGTCATTTTAGGAGCTCTAGGTATTGGATCATCATCACAGGATTAAGGATCAACATCGGTATTAGGAGGAGTAGCTGTAGAAGTATGATTCAATTTTGTATCAGGAGTTGGATTTTGTCCTTCATAATCGGATGAGAAAAGCATTGCAGTTAGAGAATTAGAGAGTATAAGAGAGAATAAAAGAGTGTAATATTGTATTAGAGAGAATAAGAGAGTATTAGATAGAAGTATATGAGTTTTGGACGAGGAAAATAAATGTAAACCCCCTCTATTTATTAAGGCAGCCCTTAGCCAAATGACCAATATACCCTCAAATTTGGATCATTTTTGACCATTTTGGGTTATTTTGGTCATTTGACCAAAAGTAGCCATTATTGGTTATTTAATCAGCTTGAACTAGGCTAGGTCTTGGTTGGGCTAGGTCAAATCCGGTCTAATGGCTAGAAAATTAGTCGTTCGATTGGGTCGAGTCTAGACCGGACGTGAGCTGCCCTATCCAACGATTATTTTTTTAGCCGTTGAACTAGACCGGGTCCATTCTGCCCGGTCCAACTGCTATATTTTTAGCTATTGGACCAGGTCCAAAACCAGGCATGGTCGGGCTTCTTAGCCCAACCTGGTCCAGTGGCTACCCAGCCCAGTTCGAGTTCGGGATGGGCCAGACCCGTACTAAGATTCTTTGATCTAGCTATATTTTTAGACGGGATGGGCCTGGGTTGGGTTTCAATGAACCAACCTGGAACCAGACCCAGAGCCCGGTCTGACTTGATTTTTTGAGTTTTTCTCGGGTCCAGGCCCAACACCTGGCTAGGTCTGAGTTGGTGACCCGAATGGACACCTCTAGCCACAATGATAGAACATTTCCTCAAAGACAAGTATGATCTAATTGAAATGTAGTTCCGATACCAATTGATGTCTCACACCATCTATAACTCGATACTAATCGTTGTGTATAAACTAGCGATCTATGCAAAAGCGAAGCCTTTAAAAGTGTCGCTAAACATCCTGATTATATTTCTTCCTTCTTTGTATACTAATCAATCAGTGGGCAATACAGAAATACAGAGAAAACCTATTCGAATTAAAGAGAATAGCAATAAACCATAGAACATAGATCAAGAGCGCAAAGATATGAGATTTATATGGTTCAGCAATTACCTACCTCCATAAGGAGATAGTTGTGTCGTCTTTTATTCTAGAGATTTTAAGTAATTTATTCTTGTGTTTTGAATGAAGAACCTATAAGAAACCCTCCTAAACTTGCCATATCATAGACTCTAGATTTCTCCTCTTAGTTCTCTCTACTTCTCTCTTACAATATACAACTCTCTTTGGATTCTCATTTAAATCCTACGTCAGAAACATTCCTATTTATAGAGTAGATTCTAAAGTATAAAAAAAATCCAAAGAAACTAGTCCTAAACCAGCCCGACTGGGTTTTAACCTAGTTTAGCTTGAGAACCACCAGTGGTGACCACTAGAGGTCACCTTTCTATCCGATGACCACCATCGATGATTGCTAGATGTTGCGTCTTTGGCCTGTGACTATCGACGATGCTAGGTCACAATCCGGAGCTGTTTGTAACCCTTTTTTCACCGGTTTGCCACCATTCAAGACCTTCTTTCTTCTATCTTCTTTTATTCTCTTCCTAGGGCTGATATACACAACTATTTACCAATAATAGTCTGACTCAGCATATACTCATCACAATAAGACTCAAAGCATGATGTTCGGAAGAATCAATCTCTTGTCATAATAGTACTTAATGTATGATCCTCGGACGAATCGATCTCTTGTATTATCTAAACATGCCATGCCACAGCTCTATTGAATAACATATACCCAACCCATACTCTAGCCAAAGAGACCCTCTGGAGAAGATTCTGAGTTTCTTATCAAAGGGACTCAGACAATATAACTTTTTTCTGCATTCATAGTTTTATTCGTTATAAACTATTGTTTCACATGTAATCCTCTTACTTAAGTGTCAAAGGGGCTTTGGTGGGGACCCACTCTAGCTTGCCTTGAGGAGTTGGTTCTTGAGTGCAGACCATATGACTAATAGAGCCTCAGGATCTAGAGACGAGTCCTATCGACTTTTATCTATCACTAGTATAAAAATGAGCAATCTAGATGGATTATTCTATATGACAACTTTTCTATCTAGTCTGAATCAAACCAGATGGAAATTTCTCGTCTATGTTGCAACAAACTAGATAAAAATTTTTATATAGGTAGTCAACCTAGATGGAAATTTTTAAAATTTTAATAATTTTAGTGGGCCTCACTATCCTAGATGGAAAATTCCATCTAGAATATGGGGCCCACACCCAAAAAGAGAAAATCCTAGCCCTAAGACCCGTTGCCTTTGCTCAATCTCTCTCCACATTCATGCGCTCTCTCTCTAGATCTTATCTCTCCCTAGATCTCTCTCTCATAGTCGTTCATCTCCGTCAAGCATGACATCCTCGTGGTTCACCACTGGCGAGTGACCCTCGTAGTTTACTGTCAAGCGATGGGTCTTATAGTTCACTATCACCAACTGACTCTCATGGTTCGCTATCACTTTGATTGATCATTAGACTCAAAACTAACATTTCAAATCTTATTATAGGCAGAGACTCCAAATCAAATGAGCAAACAAATAGAAGGCAAACAAAAGCAAATAGACTCAGACGATCTCGTGGAAAACAATTGTAATTGGTATGAACTATATACAATGCATTTTTGTTTAAAAAAATTCTCTAATAAAATAAATTGTAAGTAAATATTTATCTTATGTGCATGTATATATTTCTTATTTTGTATCCTAATAATTTAATTTACAGATGAGGAATGTGAGGCTCTTTAGTGAGGATTATGATCGATCATGGAGTACCACTCCAGACACATGTTATATTAAGGAGAGTTTGCTACCATCGTCTCCTCATGCAAGTAGTAACTAATTAATATTTTATTAATTTTTGATAATTTATTATTCATCTTGTTAATATTGTTCCTTAGTCGTAGACTTGGGTTATTCAACACCTGGCCCCTCTAGTGCACCGTCAACACCATCCCCTAGGAAGGTATTGAGTAGTTAATATTTTATAATGATCAATTATATTTTTATATGAATTATATTTATTAATTGTGTAGAAGACTCATGGACACCCTCATTTTCATCTTATACATTTTAGACCAAGTTGCATCCCAAGGCACCTGAGTTTCACAGTCTACCCCTCCCTCCGGAATCCATTAAATCTAAACTTGAAGCAATGAAGAACTACCCATATGTAGTGAGAAAATTATAGGAATTGCACCTATGATAGATGCTAGAAAAGTCGTTGCTGATGAGCAACCTAGATGGATTAACCTAGATAGAAAATTTTCTATCTAGTTTGAGATAAATTAGATGGAAAATTTCCATCTAGGTTAAGCCATCATGATTGCCTCATTCTAGATGGAAACTTCTATCTAGGTTGCCAACCTAGATAGAAATTTTCCATCAAGGATTGTCCTAGAGGAAAATTTCCTTCTAGGATGGCGGGCCCTACAGAAAAAACCTAGCCCTTTGTTCAAACCCCCTGCTCCATCTCATTCTCACTTCACTATATCTCTCTCTGTCTTTCTCTCTTCTCTCTCTCTCTCATCTTCTCCCCTCCTCTCTCTCCTCTCTCTCTCTCTCTCTCTCTCTCGTCACACACACACAACCACACACACAACACCACACAAAACCCTGCCGCCCACCGCCATCGTTTCGAGCTGCAACCCCGCCACCAACTTTCCCTTCGTTCAAACACCCCATTTGAAAACCAACCGCCACAGCCTCCTTCATCGAATCAACCATCATTCTCTGCTACCTCGAAGCCCTCTCCCTCTCGGCCACAGTCCTCTGCTCCTCCGTTTGCATTCCCTCCATCGCCGCTACATTTGGCGACCTACTCCGCCACTGCCTCTAGTGACCTACTCTGCCGCGTACTCCCTATTCTCCTCAGCCTCCGCTTCTTCCTCCTCCTAGGAAATACTAATTAAATGTGTGTTTTCATGAAAATTTTCAAAATTTATAAATTTTTGTTGTTTATTGCTTAATTTTGTTCAGACACCCTAAATTACAACTCAAAATGAATAAGTTTGAATCTTGTAACCCTAATTAAAATTTTTTAGTTATTAACTTAATTAGACCCTAATTCAATTACATTTTCCCCTATTTGAACAACACTTATAATTCTAAACCTAATTGAACACTTTTAACTATTAACCCTAGTTGAACAAGAAAATCATGATAGCTGATTTATACAAACTTTCATGCATACTATGAAAATGTGTGATTCTATAAGTTTGTGATTTTAAAATGTGTGAATTATCAAAAAAATATTTTAAAAAAATAGAGTAATATTTAACACATTATGTTATAATAATATGTAATATATCTAATTTAGGTGAATAAAAAAGATAATGTTATCCTTAGACTCTTGTACAATAATTACATCTAATTCTTTGGGCTTAATATAAGATAGACAATTCAAATTTGGGTAGCAAATTAAGTTTTCTACCCAAAAATAATCATTTACTTTATATTACAAGTAGAAAGAATTGATACTAAAATTCATAATCATTAGATCTGTCTAGTTGGATGAGTTAAGAATATAGTAGTGCATACATCTAACTTTATTTACTTTGTATGTTTTGATTTCTTAAAATTTTCTGCAGCACGTACTCATTTTTCTTCGTGTACGATAAGCATATATTGTTCTATGTTTCGGTCTATTACCAATACACATAATAACATTCACACTTCGCACAGTGTACAGGGAGAATAGCGATAAGTGCTGCTAAAAATATACAAAATATACGAAGTTAGATGTAAGCACTGCTATACTCTTTAATAGGATAGAAGCCTTCTTATGATAGCTGCAAGAGTGTTCTAATTATATATATATATATATTATATATATATATATATATATATATATATATTATATATATATATATATATATATAATATATATATATATATATATATATATATAATATATATATATATATATCTATATATATATATATATATATATATATATATATATATATATATATATATATATATATTAATTATAAAATTAAAATTAGGGTTTAGTTTAGAAAAGAAAAATATTTTTGTTGTTAAATGATATATGTGTGTAACTATGATGTGTGTTGTATGTATATTGTCATGATAATAAATTTACTAATAACAGGGATATTAATTATAATTAATAATTATATATAATATACAGATGAGGATAATTCCATACAAGTCGTGGATAGATGTTCCTCGACTTAAAAGATATCATGGCACGCGATATAAGGAGGGGTGTGACTTCTTCATGCGGTATGTCAAAATGAATCTAAGGAATTTAAGTAGCGATGCTGTGTATTGTCCCTACTCTAGGTGTAGGAATCGAAGTTGCAAAATAGAAATGATATCCAGATCCACCTAATAAATACAGGGTTTGATGAGAAATATAAATATTGGTCATATCATGAGGAAAGTTGTATTGAAGATGAGGAGATGAACATGCGCATTAGTTATGTCTGATGGCTTACGGATAGACGTCACAGAAATAATATTCAATGATGTTTTAATCCATCCTACCAAATATGATATCAATGATGATGTTAAAGATGATATTGGAGATGTGATATTAAAGATGACGCTGAAGAGGTCGAAGATGTTGAAGGTACATACAATGAGTAGGATATGCATGCTTCTACAGAGATAAAGCAAATAATGAAGCTACTAGAAGATAGTGAAGGCCTATATGAGAGTTGTACCGAGTACTCCAGATTTTCATTTATGTTAAAACTCCGACATATTAAGACCCTTAGTAGAATGACTGATAATTATTTTGAAATGCTCCTTGATATAATTTGGACGGTAATTCTTGGAGGACATGTTAGCATAACCAAAATAACTTATTAGGCTGAGAAGATTATTTTTGCTCTAGATATTGATTATAATAGGACTGATGAATGTCTGCATGATTGTATTATCTACAACAAAGCTAACAAAGACCTTTAGGAGTGTCCGACATGTGGAGTTTCTCGATGAAAATAACTCATGAACTCGTCAACATGGAGGGCAATAGAGGCAGATAGGATGTAGAAGAA
Source organism: Asparagus officinalis (assembly GCF_001876935.1). NCBI lineage: Eukaryota > Viridiplantae > Streptophyta > Magnoliopsida > Asparagales > Asparagaceae > Asparagus > Asparagus officinalis. The sequence goes on from NC_033800.1 coordinate 128,468,086, forward strand.
GATTCTAGCAAAGGTGCTTCATCATTTTCCGTTCGTGCCTAGATTGCAATTATTATATATGAACACAAACACTTCTAATAACATAAGGTCACACAAGGAAGATCGAGTAGATGATGATAAACTGAGACATTCTGTTGATGCTTTATCTTAGAAGCATATTTATAAAAGTTATCCCCATTTTGCTAGTGATTGTAGAAATGTTAGACTGGTCCTATCTAGCGTCAAATTTAATCAATTTGGGGTTATGAGCTCAGGCTAGTCTTTGTGGCTAGTTGTTTTCTTTGTATGAAACAACTGTATATGATACTCTTATTATTGATATCTGGTAAGCACACATCGAGTAATAATATTGATGTCTATTTAGCGTCGCTTATTGATGAGCTGAAACAATTATGGTCAGAGGGTGTATTGACATATGATGCCCATCTTAAAGAGTCGTTTAGATTACGTGCTATTTTAATGTGGGTGATTAACAATTTTTCAGCTTATGCTAATTTGTCCAGTTGGTCTATGAAGGACAAGTATGCTTGTCTAGTATATGGTCCGAAATTTGAAGCCTTCAATTACTTCATAGTCGAAAGAGCGATTATTGGTTCAATCGAAGGTTGTTGCCTTTAAGTCATAAATATAAAAAAATTGTCTACTATGTTTGATGGCACAATTGAGATGAGAAAGAAGTAGTGTGTGTTGAGTGGAGTTGAGATTGTAAAGTTGCTTTAGGAGTTTTCAAAAGTAAGGTTTGAAAAAAAACTGATATAATAAGTACAACCTACTCTGAGTAAGAGATTCCTTAAAGAGTAAAAGTCATTGAAATGTAAAAGAATAGTCTGAAGATTGCACATTGAGACTGAAGCCAAAAAATTACCCAGAGAATGAACTAAATTTAGTATATTCTTCTAGCTACCTTGACGAAATCTTAAAATCTGGCACAACTTAGATGTTATGCGTAATGAGAAAATTATTTACGATAATATAGTATCAACCCTCCTACAAGATGCAAACAAGTCAAAGGATGGCCTAGGGTTCTCCAAGACTTGACTACATTGAATATTCAGAATGATTTGTAAGCACAAGATGTTAGTCTTTAAAAATTAAAGTCGTCTCCATCTTGTGTTATAATGTTAAATGATCAGATGCAGAGATTTTATGAGATCTTTAAATCAGTAAAGTCACTGGATGGGTGCTCTGCTAATATACCAAATAACATCCAAATGCAAGAGAGGAAATTCTTTGGCCTAAAGACTCATGATTACAATGTCCTTTTTCATCAATTGCTACCAGTTACATAACGTAAGGAGAAAGAAGCATCGAAGATTATCATTGAGTACTGCGGATTCTTTAGAAAATGATGCTCTAAAGTTATAGATGTGAATGAATTTAAAAAACTTGAAGCCGAAATCTGAGTGACTCTATGCAATATGAAAGAAATATTTGCTCTTTCAATTTTTACAATTATGATCCATCTTACTCAACATCTAGCAAGAAAAGCTAGAATTGTAGGTCATGTAAATTACCTTTAGATGTATCCATTTAAGAGGTTAGGAGTTTCATCACTTCCATTAGTTGTATATACATTTCATACACATACTTCATAATTATTAATGCTTTTCAAAATTTTAAGATATTTGGGTTCCATGAAACACAACGTTCGCCATCGTCCAAAGGGTTCGATAGCTAAAGGATATGCAACCAACGAATGTTCTTTGTCTGCATCACGTTACATGTACAAGAATAAAACCCCACAACAAGTACCAACTAAAGATAAGAAGCATGAAAAGTATCCAAGATCTTACTTAATTAGATCAAATTCATGCATATGTATTAAAAATATTAATTTTTACCAAGACTACTGAAGGTAACAACTAAAATTAGTAATATAGATGCTATTTAAATTTTTTACTTTTAGTTTACCTCTATAATCTTATATATTGTATTAATAGTTGAGATTAGGAGAATCTTAAGAATGAAATAACCGGTAGGAATATAGTGCATAATATCCAAAAAAAAACATAAGAAAGAATTTCTTGATTGGTTCAGAAATGATGCAAGTATTGTGTAATTCAGTTTTGAGCTTTCGTAATATAATCTCAAGTTAAACTTGTTCTAAATATTTTATGATATTGTTTGGCTTAGGTTAAAAAATTACTTCTTGATGACACTATAATATTAGATGAAATTATCATTTATGCACAACATCCTTACTACGAAGTAAGATGTTAGAATAAACATCTCGTCAAGTGGTATAAACTTCTAATGCTAGAGACTAATGATAGGAGGGTTACTTGGAATAGTGAAGTCATGGGTTATTTTTCTCAAGAATGTTTTTCAAGTACAAGAGATCAAAACTTAGTTTTAGCTGACATACTATATTATGGCCAATTAAAAGACATTGTGAAGGTAATCCATAGATTTGGTAAACAATAATAATGTAGTTATCACTAAAAAAAATTACGTCTTTAACGAATGGATTTCCCTTCGTTAAAGAGTTGAAAACCTTCATTATTGTATGCTAACGATAGGAAAAAAAATCCATTCGTCACCCATCGTTGAAGCCTTCTTCGCTAAAGGGTCACGAATGTTATAATACTCATTGTTATAGAGTCTATAACGACGAAACATATCACCATTGTTCATATCTGTGACGGTAATTATCACCATCGTTACTATCAGTGACAGAGATTTTTTTTCATCGTTCATATTTACGACGGTAATTATCACCATCGTTACCATCACTGATGGAGATTTTTCCCGTCATTACTGTAAAATGACGGTTTGTCCTTCCCATCATTGTTGTGTAACGACGGGTGAGATCCCTATTGTTGAAGACCTATTAATGATGGTTGGATACCGTCGTAGAAGTTCTCATGGTGAGTAATTAGTAACCCATCAACGATGATGCTTTCCCTTTGTTGATGTACTAAATAGGTTTATAAAACCGTCATTGTAGACCATAAATTTCTAATATACATTAATGACAATTTTTCCATTCATAGACAACTATCATAGAAAATCTTCATATTATTCTCAACATGACACTGAGATTCACAACCCAATATATTAAAATTACCCAATAATTAATAAAAGGGAAAATAAAAACTCTACTCATTAATAACATCAATAAATAAATTTTCACAGTATTCAAATATTTAATACTAATAACAAGAGTTAATATCCCAATTGTTTCAAAGAAAAATACGTGAAACTATAAAAAACAAATTAAAGTAAAAGTTGTTAGACCCTAGAGGGGGGGGGGTGTGATTAGGATCTTATGCTAATCTAATCCTAATTAAATGCTAGTTAAAATAATATTGATTAATTTATTCTTGCAACAATGATATGAGATAGATATGAAAAAGGACAATAAGAAAATGCACAAAATAAAATATAAGCCAAGCAAAACCACAAACAGACGATATGTTTACGAGGTTTGGTCACCATGACCTACGTCCCCGCTCCTCACCTCGAGGAGATATCCACTATCACAATCTGGTTTGGAAGTCTACACACTCGGTTTACAAGATCACCGAAAACTCTTACACTACACAGACACTATGTAATTACACCTTACACACTAAGTGTAGGAACCTACCCCATATCATCCTCCTCAAGTGCTCGGTTACAACCTTTTCCTAGGTTCGTCAACCGACGCCACTCCTATTGGATTTGACCCCGTGTCTCGCCTCACACTTCTCTCGGTGTACAAGTGTATTACAAGTGATTCTCACAAATAAAAGTTAAATACAATGATTTGTTCTCAAATAACAAGTGAGAACATAATGAAGCTCACACTCACTAAATCACACTCCACAACCCACACTATATGGTATGAAAATATTAAGCTCAATAAATGTGTGTGAAAACAGTGAATGAAACTCAATAAATATAGCTAAATAAAATAAAAATGAAATAACAAGCTATATAAGAGTTTAGAAGACTTCTCAAACAAGAAGAACAGTAGATGAAGATCCCAATAGGATTTGAAGCCCATTTCTTGTTGTAGAAAAACTTCTCTTGAAAATGGATTGATGAAATCAACTTTTAAACAGCTCTTAAACACACTTAAGATTTTGTTAAACACAAAAATTGGATTTTTTAGATATATAGAAGGAGAGCAGCAATGGGGTATTTATAGCACCCCAATACATTAGCAAAAACATACGTAAAAGACCAAAAAACCAATTTGAAAACAGCTGTTAAAAACTAGCCGTTGGAGAGATCTGATAGTTCGGCGGTTGACCGTGAAGCTCAAAAATATAGGTTATGAGAAAATAAGGCTGGCGGTCGACCGCAGCGGTCGACCGAAAACTGATATGTTTCATATGACAGGTTTTTGGCCAATTTTGAAAATATATTAAAAATGTCAAATCAATTCCAAAAATAGTGAAACTTTGGGGAAAGCTTCTAAATGATGAAATGAACATATTTAAAAAGGAATTTTTGGAAAATCAATTTTCGTTTGTGAAAACTCCCTGTTTTTGAAAAGTGTTCAGAAAATCTGTTTTTCGTAAACATGAAAATTAACATAAGGCTTGTAAATATGCATATATATATTATGCATGTATTATATATATATAATGAATTATGAAAGAGCTGTAAACATGAGATAAAAGATATTATAATAACGTTTGATGAAAAATCATTTATATGATAGAAAACGTCAAAAATCATGTTAAGTGTACATATATTGAGCTTAGATATTATCATACAATATATGTAAGTAAACTAAACTTATACCTAGGTAAATCCACACATATAAACTTGAATCTTTAACGCTTGATTGACGTGTGTTGAAATACCTGTAAAGAGAAACATAAACACAAAACTAGAGAATATATTAGCTATAAATTGTTTGACAAATCATCATCAAAACTATGGGGTCAACAATCTCCCCCTTTTTGATGATGGCAAACAATTTATACATGAATATGAATTATAAACTGATAAACCCTATATAAGCCAAACATAAAAGATCATACATGAATAATCACATAAACCATATATGAATATGAATAAGTACATAAACCATATGTGGATTTTTCTTCCCCTTTGATAACATCAAAAAGGGAAAAAAATAAAAATAGGAGCAATGCTCCCCTGCATATAAGCACAGATAATAAAAAGTGTATGCCAAAAGCTCCCCTTGTCAAATTGAATAAATGACATCTAACGAACATATATAGGAGCTAAACAATAATTATTCATCCAAAAAGCAACCATAAACAATATATAAACCAAAGAACTCAGCATTAGCAACATATTTTCAACAAACAAAGCATGAAAATTGTTTTCACCATGCATAGTTCATAGAAAAGATAAACTAACACAATAAATCACAAAATATCACCACAGACATATATTGTTCCACAAGACTACAAACCATACATAAAAAGTCACATAGTTCCACACAAATATAGAGTTATTACACTCAAACAAAAATAAAACCATAAGTGTCAAATACTGTTCCACCAAGACATAAACACCAAGACATAAACATAAAATCCCATAAAATCCAAGAAGCAAAGTCAATCATCATCACCATCACCATCACCATCAGAAGATCCAGAGCCATCAGCAGGGACCTCCTCAGAATCAGACTCAGAACTGGAAGAGGGATCCGAAATCCCGAGAGACTGACGCTGATAGGAAAGAATGGTCCTAACATCCCTCTAGATAGTTAAGACTTGCTTCTGAACACTTGAGAACTGAGTCTCAAGATGATCCAGACGGTCACAAATATCAGAAGCGGATGAGGAAGAAGCTCTAGACCGGGAACGAGAGGATGATGACTGAGTAGGATCAGATAAGGAACTGGAAATCTGCATCCTGGAGAGTGAGACCTTATCAAAGAAATCCTTCTTAGATTCAATTTTGGGTTCATTGGTGAGATCAACATCGAAATGTTGAAGGATGAGGGAGATGAAAGAGCCAAAGGGTAAAAATTTGAAATGCTTCGATGTCATGTTTTTGAGAAAAACGTTTGCCCAATCTACTTTTATTTTGGTAAATATGGCATATACAGCATTGATCTTGTCAGAAGCAAAATGATCGAAACTACCGGTTTTAGGAATCAAATTTTGAGCAATAATTCTAGCAATGAGTTTGTCAGTTGGATTAAGAGAATTATTGTTCATTGGATAAGAGCAACCAGGCTTAAACATGAGGTGGTTCACAGCTGGATCATCAAGTTCAATAGACATAAGGTCAACATCACCTGTTGGGATTTTTAGAATCCCCGCAAGTTCGTTGGCAGAAAAGAGATTTGAACATTTTTAACTGATGTACTAATGGTCTGAAGACCATTAGCAGAGGATAATACAGACAGGTTGGCATAAAACAGATAAACCAAGAAGGGATAATAAGGAACTTTTCGTTCCTCATCCAACAACCTAGCCAACCCAACATTGTGCAGAATGGTATGAGTGTCATACATAGCCAATTGACCGAATTTGATATATCTGGTTGGAAGGATTTTTATTTTGCACAACTCCCTATATTTCTTAACTAAGGATTTATATAACAGAAAATCCTCATAATGAGAAGCTTTGACAGAGGATGAACTAGATTCAGGTTTTGATCTCTTTTTAGGAGGCATGATGACAGATATAAACAACTAGGGTTAGAAGGAAATATGAACTGAAATTTAAAATCCCTGGAAATGAAGAATTAGAGCACAATAAGTAAATTTCCCTAACACAAAACCTTAGACTAAGAATATAAACACTAGAGCAATGAAATCAAGAGATGAGACAAGAAATTACCCAGCAGAATCTGATGGAAATCGACAGAGAGGAGCAGCGGTCGAATGAGGTAGGAGACCGAGAGCTTAGGGAAGATTTCGAACCCTAGTTCATTTGATTTCGAAATGGGATCGATAGATGAGGAGTCGGGTCTTAGAAGGGAAGATTTCGAACCCTAGTTCATTTGATTTCGAAATGGGATCGATAGATGAGGAGTCGGGTCTTAGATAGGGATGAAACAAGGGGCTAGGATCAGTTCAAAGATCAGATCAATGGTGGTGACAAGTTCAGGTTCAAAGCAGTTAAGAAAATAAAACCGAAACCCGATAACAATTAAAAACGAAAGAAGAAAAAATCTCTTGCGGTCGACCGACGCGGTCGACCGAAACAACTTACAGAGACTTCGTCGGTCGACCGGGTCGGTCGACCGCGAGAAGGTAAATAGCACAGGCAATGAAAAAAATTGGATTTTGAGAAAATTTTCAATTTAAACCTTTAAGAAATTTATTTTATAATATACAAAATGTTTTATAAGATATATATAAATGTTTTTAACTATAAGATCATACAAATAATTCTTTTTAGCTTAAAAAATACAATTTGTCATTAAAACTTAAAAACCAATTATTCAAAATAAAGACAAAACAAAACACCAAAAACAAAAGAAATGATATAAAAATTATTTTGGTACCCAAATCATTTTGGTACCACTAGAGCTTGGTACATGACCCCTATCATTTAAATCCAAGGCCCTAGGGTTATGAACCCGCTTGGGCGTATTTTGTGCACCGATACGATCAAAGCAAAAATTGTAACATGACCCATACGATTGTAATTTGTGCAATGTAGAGGTTTAAATGGTTTACGTTGACCAAAATGGAATGCACGTGGTTCATTTGCAAAAATAGATTTTTCTTTGTAATTGTTTTGCAAACGAGAATTTCTTTTCAAATCGAAACAAAACATGGCCAAATGACCAAAACGACCACAATAATCACATTTATACACATGAGCATGTTTATGATTTACACTATATGTGTGTACATGTGTATGTGATGAAGAAGCTTGATGGGATGCACAATCATGAATAGGATTGTCAATTTTTGGTGCATTATGACAAAATTGAGCTAAATGGCCTTTAAGACCGCAAATAGAACATTTGTGAATTTTGTCATACATATGTGCATAGTGAATAGGTTTCTTAGAAGAATTAACATTGAACTTTGCACATAAGTCCATAAGCTTTTTATTATTAGCAATACAAGTGTTTAGTGTTGAATCTAAGATAGATATTCATTTTCTCATTTGATTCAACTCATCATTGTGCATACAAGCATTGCTACTAGAAGTAGGATAAACAAGATTACTTATCATAGATTTCAACTTATCTACTTCTAACATAGCATCACGTTTTTCATGAAGCAAACTAGCATTTTCAATTTTCAAATTTTCATTGCATTCTTTAAGAATTATATTTTCATTTGTAATAAAATTAAACTTAGTAGCTAGTGTTTCATGAGTGGATTTCATATTAATATACTTACTCTTTACATCAATATAGCAATTGTGTAATTTTTCAAACTCAAGAGCAAGTTCATCAAAAGTAATAATATCATCGTTATCGCATACCTCACTAGAGTTATCACCTAGTGGTATTGTACATGGAGATGAGGCTTCTTTAGAATTCGAAGTGGGATTTTCCAACGCTTGTTGAATAGCCTCCAAGTCTCCGTCATGTGCTTCAATAAATTTCCATAAGGCGTAAGCACTATAAAAATTAGCAAATTTGTTAGAAAATGAAGAGTGAAAAGCATTAATCAAATATTCTAACAAAAGCTTGTTCATATTAAACAATCTTTTATCATTTTCACACCATTTGGATTTTTCCAAAATGGGTATAACAAATCCATCCTCAATAATTTCCCACAATTCGAATTGTTTAGATCGAACAAATAGTTTGAATCTAACACGCCATTGAGCATAGGGAAAAATATCCAAACGAGGAGCAACATTAATAGCATATCCTAAACTAGATGAATCATACATATCCATAAAGATAATATGCAAGAAGCAAAATGCAATCAAAATTAGATTAGCACAAATACGATAACTTGGATCTTTAACTCAAGGCGGTTAGTCCTTAAATCAAAGAGCACCAAGCTCTGATACCAATTGTTAGACCCTATAGGGGGGGTGATTAGGGTCTTATGCTAATCTAATCCTAATTAAATGCTAATTAAAATAATATTGATTAATTTATTCTTGCAACAATGATATGAGATAGATATGAAAAAGGACAATAAGAAAATGCACAAAATAAAATATAAGCCAAGCAAAACCACAAACACACGATATGTTTACGAGGTTCAGTCATCACGACCTACGTCCCCGCTCCTCACCTCGAGGAGATATCCACTATCATAATCCGGTTTGGAAGCCGGAACTTCTACACACTCGGTTTACAAGATCACCGAAAATTCTTACACTACACAGACACCATGTAATTACACCTTACATACTAAGTGTAGGAACCTACCCCGTGTCCTCCTCCTCAAGTGCTCGGTTACAACCTTTCCCTAGGTTCGTCAACCGACGCCACTCCTATTGAATTTGACCCCGTGTCTCGCCTCATACTTCTCTCGGTGTATAAGTGTATTACAAGTGATTCTCACAAATAAAAGTTAAATACAATGATTTGTTCTTAAATAATAAGTGAGAACACAATGAAGCTCACACTCACTAAATCACACTCCACAACCCACACTATATGGTATGAAAATATTAAGCTCAATAAGTGTGTGTGAAAACAGTGAATGAAACTCAATAAATATAGCTAAATGAAATGAAAATGAAATAACAAGCTATATAAGAGTTTAGAAGACTTCTCAAACAAGAAGTACAGTAGATGATGATCCCAATAGGATTTGAAGCCCACTTCTTGTTGTAGAAAAACTTCTCTTGAAAACGGATTGATGAAATCAACTTTTAAACAGCTCTTAAACACACTTAAGATTTTGTTAAACACAAAACTTGGATTTCTTGGATATATAGAAGAAGAGCAGCAATGGGGTATTTATAGCACCCCAATACAACAACAAAAACAACAGCTGTTAAAAACTAGCCGTTGGAGAGATCTGATAGTTCGGCGGTTGACCGTGAAGCTCAAAAATATAGGTTATGAGAAAATAAGGCTGGCGGTCGACCGCGACGGTCGACCGGAAACTGATATGTTTCATATGACAGGTTTTTGGCCAATTTTGAAAATACATTAAAAATGTCAAATCAATTCCAAAAATAGTAAAACTTTGGGGAAAGCTTCTAAATGATGAAATGAACATGTTTAAAAAGGAATTTTTGGGAAATCATTTTTTGTTTGTGAAAACTCCCTGTTTTTAAAAAGTGTTCAGAAAACCTGTTTTTCGTGAACATGAAAATTAACATAAGGCTTGTAAATATGCATATATTACATTAAAAATGTCAAATCAATTCCAAAAATAGTAAAACTTTGGGGAAAGCTTCTAAATGATGAAATGAACATGTTTAAAAAGGAATTTTTGGGAAATCATTTTTTGTTTGTGAAAACTCCCTGTTTTTAAAAAGTGTTCAGAAAACCTGTTTTTCGTGAACATGAAAATTAACATAAGGCTTGTAAATATGCATAACATTATATATATATTATGAATATATTATATTATGCATATATTATATGTATATAATGAATTATGAAAGAGCTGTAAACATGAGATAAAGATATTATAACAACGTTTGATAAAAAATCATTTATATGATAGAAAACGTTAAAAATCGTGTTAAGTGTACATATATTGAGCTTAGATATTATCATACAATATATGTAAGTAAACTAAACTTATACTTAGGTAAATCCACACATATGAACTTGAATCTTTAACGCTTGATTGACGTGTGTTGAAATACCTGTAAAGAGAAACATAAACACAAAACTAGAGAATATATTAGCTATAAATTGTTTAACAAATCATCATCAAAACTATGGGGTCAACAAAAGTTACAGAAAGACACATCTTCTCATCTCTAATCAATGACAAAAGAAGACTCGAGCTACCCCCTCTTCTATTCTTGCATAAATAGCCTGAAAAATTAAAAAAGAAGTCACATAATTAAGAAATATCAATTAAGCAAATATTATCTTATTAAGTAAAAATCGTATTTTCTCTAATACAAGTAGTCAATTACAAAAGTATATAAGAGATTTTATAAAAAATAACTACCTTGTCTTGCACATGTTCTCGAGTTTGAGGAGTCAATGAAGTATTAAATTGTTGCCTAAAAAAAAGTTCCTGCATACCTTTCACTTGTAACTCTAAGTTAGACATCTTTTGCTGTTGTTGATGTTGTTATTGCTCCTCCTCATGTAAACATTGTTGAAGCATCTGGCCTTTCTTTTTTCTTCTATAACCCGTGCTTTCAGATCAGATCAACTAGGGAGCGGTCCTCTCAAATCTTTCAAAGTAGTCCTGTCGTCAAATACAGTGATGTGGCTATGAGATTGTTTCCCCCAAATTTTCTCAATTATCTCAATGTCTGAAAGTGAAGGGTTTGCTTGTTTGACTTGAATGATTTCATCTTATAAAAATTGAATTCATATGTTAGTTCATATGTTAGCACTATATAATGCATCATCATCAAATTTAAATATATATTCTACTTACATATTTGTCTTGATCCCCAGTATCTAGTATTTCATTAGCTTTCTTTCGGGTTTCATACACTTAAATACCCTAAACTTATCAACCCCTTCTTCATATTTTGGATCAAGTCTATCATCATCTACTAGGTCCATCCAATCTTTATTCGGCGCCATTTCAAGCAATGTACTAAAATTTCCTAAAAAATATTATAACCTCGTCAAAAACTAAATACAAAGAAATGCTTAATTTTATTTAGTGACTCATATGTTCAGATATAGGGTCAATCAGCATCTAAAGGCAAAGATGTTAAACTATATATGGTGTCATTCAGAAACTATTTATTTATCATCATTGGTCAATGTGGAACATATATAAAAATACTCTCACAATGTTGTAATTAGTGTAATGCATAAAGCAAATATAGTCAATAAGATATCATGCAGGATTGCAAATAACATTAATTCACATGTCTTTATCTCAAGTTCTTAAATAATTTGGTATAAAAAATACATGCACTCTACAATAGCAAACCTTATTTCACATGATTAAATGTTACCATATAACAAATTAGTAAATATAACAAATTATTAAAAGAACTCATTTTCTTTTCAAAGCACATGTGACGTAGGAGCTAGGATTATAACTAATAAAATACCTTGTTAATGGAAAGTGGTATGTCCAAGCTTGACAAGTACATCTAAATAGCTAAAAGAATAATCATTTGAAATGAATGTAACTTAAGTAAATACCACATATGCTATATTGGTTTTGAAGTCATATTATTCTTTTTCGTAGGAATATCAAAAAGATGGTGGACAAGCTTCAAATGAAGGAAGGAAACAAATAGCAACAACGCGGACAAGAAGTAAGAGTAATGATATTTCAAGGAGGCATAATCTTAAAGCTATTGCACTTAAATACTATATAATTTCCCTACTTTACACTTGTATGCCCTCACTTACTTTTGGTAGCACTTATTTATCCTAAAGTAAATTCAGACTTATATACCCTCGCTTGTATAAGGATAGCAACAATATACCCGATATTTTTAAAACTTATACTTAAATACCCTAAAGTTTTTAAAAATTGCACCTAAAAGTATAAATTTTTTATTACTAGATTAATTCCTTCAAAACTTGTGTTATTGTTATCTGTTTTAGTTCCTTTACTCTAAATTGTAAGTTTTATACATGCGTGTGTTCCAATGGGAAGAGCACGACGAGAAAATGCTCGTCATTAGAAAAAAAAAAGTTAATTGTAGTTAAATACCTTATTTTTTTTTTGGTAAATGAAAGATTTTATTCACAAACCAAAAACTGTAAAGTTAAGTACATCAAATTACACAGATTTTCATGGGATCTGGTAACTGTAAAAACAAAACAAGAAAGCAAAAGTATAAAACATTTGTAAAAAGCTCTACAGGGAGAGGAAACACTCCCTGTCTTCGTTCGGCATTAGAGGATTGTTGAGGATGACAGAGTATATGCCAATTTTTATGTCTCTAACTATCTGCTCTGGAGCTCTCTTCTTTTGGTTGAAGATCCTATTGTTTCGTTCTTTCCAGATGTTATATACCACTGCTGCCAGCGCCATTCTCTTCACTTTCAATTTGAAGCCTCTCCCTCTTAATCTATTGCAATACCAATCAAGAAGCATCCTCCAGTTACATGTCCTCCACTTGAACTTGAGCCAACTCATTACCTCATTCCAAACTGTCATAGAGAAATGACAATCAAAAAACATATGCGAATGGCTTTCAGCATCTCTTTCACACAGGGAACAAAGATTTGATTGAATGATCCCTCTTCTGATCAATCTATCCATTGTGAGTAGCCTGTTTTGAATAGTTAGCCACAAAATAAAAGAGTGTTTAGGAAGATTAAAAACCTCCCAGACAGTATCCGACCAAGGAACACTGATGTTTACTGGGGATAAAAGCTTATACAGGCCAGAAAGGTGAATCCTGGAGTTAATATAACACGACCTGATGTTCTGAATGAGGTTATCAGTCCCACCAAAAAGATTTGCAGCTTTATCCCTTGCTTTTAATAACTGTTTCCATAGCCATGAGTCACTAGCTTTACTTTCAACTTGCCAAATGGTTGAGGTTTTTAAATAAGTGCCATGAACCCACTTAATCCACAGAAGTTCCTTGTTAGAATGCACATACCATAGAGTTCTCATAGCAGTAGCCAAGTTCCAGTTTGTGGTTGAAAAAATACCAAGGCCTCCTTGCTTCTTCCATGTGCAGATTTTATCCCAAGAGACTAGCGGAGCTTTGAACTTATGATCAGCCTTGCCCCAAAGAAAATCCCTGCAGAGATCATCAATTTTTTGAAGGACTTTAGAAGGCAATATATAGCAGGAAGTCCAGAAAATTTGCACTCCAAGAATGACACTCTTTATTATTTGCAGTCTGCCAGCATAGGAGAGGGTCCTGTGTTTCAACCAAATCTGAAATTGGTTTGAAATTTTCATGAATAAGGGACTGCAATCAACATAAGACAGTCTTTTAGAAATCAGTGGTAAACCAAGATATTTGAAAGGTAAAATCCCCTCAGGAAAACCAATGAGACTGAAAATATCATTCTTTGTTCTGTCATCAACTCCTCCATAGAAGATGGAACATTTAGTGAGATTTGCTTCAAGCCCTGAGACAGAACCAAAACTCCTGACACACTGGTAGATCTTCATGACAGATTTAACATCTCCCTTACTGAATAATAACAGATCATCAGCAAAGATTAGATGGGATATTCTGAGACTTTTGCATTTGGGGTGGAATTTGAATTCTCTGTCATTGTTCAGTTTGCACAAATCCCTTGATAGATATTCCATACCAATGATAAACAAGTAAGGGGAGAGAGGATCTCCTTGCCTCAATCCCCTAGCTCCCTTGAAATAACCATGATAGGTGCCATTAAGAGATATGGAGTATTTAGGAGATGATATACAAGTCATAATCCAGTCAACAAAAGTATTGGGAAATCCCAGGCCCCTGAGCATATTTTCCAGAAAATCCCAGTTTATTGTGTCAAATGCCTTCCTAATATCAATATTAAGCATGGCTCTGGGAGACAAATGCTTCCTTCCATAGTTCTTTACTAGCTCATGAGCCAATAAAATGTTGTTCTGGATTTGCCTACCTTTTACAAAGACACACTGAGCTTCACTGATGATAAACCCCAGAACTGATTGTAATCTGTTAGCTAGAATCTTTGAGATGAATTTATAGATACAATTGCAACATGAGATAGGTCTAAAATCAGCAGGAGTTGAAGGACATTGTATCTTGGGGATAAGAGTAATAGCAGTTGAATTTATTGTACCCAAAAGCTTACCAGACTTGAAAAAATCCACTATAGCTTTTGTGGTTAAATACCTTATTGTTTTAACTATGATGTACTTATATAACCATATACTTATTTCTTGTAGCTACCTTAAACCTTTTAAGACTTTCACATGTATACCCTTTCTAATTTTTGGTAGCACTTATATACCCTAAAGTTTTTAAAACTTATATTTAATCAACATAAAATTTATAAAAGTGTATCTTAAATATCCCAAAGTTTTTAAAATTTATAGTTAACTACCCTCAATTTTTCATAGGGGAAGATATTATAGTGTTAGTTTTAATAACTTTAGGGTATTTAAGTGCAAGTTTCATAACTTTAAGGTATACAAGTTCTGATGCAACAAGTGAAGGTATGCAAGTGTAATTTTTTTAATTTTATGGTATAAAATGCTACCAAAAACAAGTGAGGGGAAACTATAGGGTACTTGAGTGCAATTACACAAAACAAAAACTATATGGTACTTTCACTATAGCGTACTTTATGGCATAAGTGCATAAGTGCAAATACTATAATTTTTATACGTTGGTGTAACTTCTTATATGTTAACCTTCTGTGTATTATAGCCTCGGCAAGACACCCATGATCACAAATATGCGTATGAGCCTATTATAGATATATAACATTAAGTAATGGAAATACTATAAAATTTAAAACTTTCACATGTATACCCTTTCTAATTTTTGATAGCATTTATATACCTTAAAATTTTAAAAGTTACACTTAATGAACGTAAAGTTTATAAAAGTGGATCTTACAATCCCAAAGTTTTAAAATTTACAGTTAAATACCCTTAAATTTGCCTAGGGGAGGATAATATAGTGTTAGTTTTAATAACTTTAGGGTATTTAAGTGCAAGCTTTCAAAACTTTAAAGTATACAAGTGCTGATACAACAAGTGAAGGTATACAATTGCAAGTTTTTAAAACTTTATGGTATAAATTGCTGCCAAAAACAAGTAAAGTGAAACTATATGGTGCAATTACACCAAAGAAAACTATAGTGTACTTTTAAGCATAAGATACTCTATAGCAAAAGTGCAAAGTAGTATAAACTATAGGGTACTTGAGTGCAAATAGTCCAAACAAAAAAATAACGAGAGTTTAATTGCTGGCGGTGTTGTGGCATTTTACCGTCGAGCTTGAGGTGACGACGTGGCTGGAGCGGTGTTGTGGAGGTACTTGAGTGCAAATAGTCCAAACACAAAACGATGAGAGTTTATTAGCATTTGGCTTCATTGTATCGTTGATTATATACACAGTAGGCTAATGTAAAACTTATCTCATGTACTATCAATGTCTTAAGTCAATGGTTATAAACCTCAGGTATTATGCATACCTAGAACTTGCAATATAGCTCGAAATCTGATGTTTAATTGTTTTTCGCCTAATTTATTAACTAAACTATAGATCAAAAATTTCTAAACTATGTTTAAATTTGTTTTCACACAGGCATTGTCATATTTAAAATCCATATAATAAATTGTTCAAGCACACCATTCGACTCACTAACATTAAGCCTATCCTCAAAACATGTTAGTTGGCACTTGATAAAATGTATTCAACTTGCTGATGCGAAATAATTTTTTTGTAGGATTGCATTGATTCTTCTTCTTTTGGTTATCATATATGCCGTGCTTGCTTTCATGAGTTACAATTAAACAAAACAAGGGCAAAGTAGGGGAAACTATAGGTGAAAGTATAGTTACTTGAGTGCAATTAAAACCAAACAAGGGCTGCATTATGTTATAAGTGCAAATAGGGTACTTTATAGCATAAGTGTAAAGTAGGTGAAACTATAAGTACTTGAGTGCAATTAAACCAAACAAGGGATGCCTTATGTTACCGAGCCTGGGGTAACGATGGGGCTGGGGTGGGGGCTGAAGAAAACAGAGAAACAAGATGAAGGTTTTTCTTTGATTAACGGGGTGCTTTTTCATTACCACAATAGACTATATTTATAGCCAAAACTTAATTACAAAGTATCTCTTGGTATCCCCTACTAATAGGTAACCTCTATACGTTATAAGGAAATTATTGGTATTCCTTACTAATAGGAAACCTCCTAATTAATTTACACCATTAATTACACAATGCAAACAAGATTAATTCCAACATTCACCCCTTTAATCTTGTTGCCTTTTTTGTTTCTTGCAGTCTGATCTTTTGACGCATCTCCAAGAACTTGACTCGTCCAAGTGGCTTGGTCAAAATATCGGCGAGCTGATTCTCTGTGCTCACGTGCTCTACTGCAATATTTCCTTGATTAACACATTCACGAATGTAGTGATATCTCGTGTCAATGTGCTTTCTTCTTTCATGGTAGACTGGATTCTTACAAAGCGAGATTACGGACTTGTTGTCCACCTTGAGAGTGACTTTGACTGAATCCATTTTCACCAAGTCTGCTAGTAACTGCCCAAGCCATACTCCTTGTTGGGCTGCAGTTGCGGCTGCGATATACTCGGCCTCGCATGAAGACAATGCCACAATCCTTTGCTTCTGTGAGGCCCAACTAATCATGCTAGAGCCGAGGAAGTAAGCCCACCCCGTGGTGCTCTTTCGATCATCCACATCCCCAGCAAGATCAGCATCACTAAAGCCAATGAGATGTGGATCTTCCTCCTCCTCTTTTGCATAGAAGCAACCGAGGCGCAAAGTGCCCCGTAAGTATCGAAGGATTTTCTTTACAGCTGCCATGTGCTGTGTGGTTGGTGCCTCCATGTAGCGGCTCACTATCCCAACCGCATACGAGATATCCGGCCTTGTGTGTACGAGGTATCTCAACATCCCAACTATGCTCCTATAGTTGGTGGCGTCAACTGGGGGATTAGGACTCACCTTGCTGAGTTTGAGCCTTGCTTCCATAGGGGTCTGACAAGAGTTGCATTCCGCCATCCCATTCTTGTCAAGGATACTAGCCGCATACGCTGATTGACACAGCGAGGTCCCTTGAGATGATTGCTCCACTTCAATCCCAAGGTAGTAGCTTAGAAGCCCAAGGTCACTCATAGAAAAAAGCTGCTTCATTTGGGTCTTGAACTCTGCTACATCGGCGACATTTGACCCCGTTATGATAAGGTCATCGACATACACCCCAACTAGCAAGTTGGAGCTCCCCACGCTCTTCTTGTAGACCGCATGTTCTTGTGGGCATCTCTCGAAACCAAGAGTGGTGAGGCTCTTGTCCAACTTCGAATTCCAAGCTCGTGGAGCTTGGCGCAGTCCATAGAGAGCTTTCCTCAACTTGAGTACCTTTTTCTCATTTCTTACTTCAACAAAGCCAGGGGGTTGAGAGACGTATACCTCCTCGATAAGATCACCGTTGAGGAAGGCTGATTTGACGTCCATATGATGTACCTCCCATCCTCTTTGCGCCGCTAAAGCCAAGATTAACTTCACGGTTTCAAGCCTCGCCACCGGTGCAAAGACTTCATTAAAGTCCACCCCTTGGCGCTGAACATATCCCTTCGCGACGAGCCGGGCCTTGTGTTTAACTACCACTCCTCTTGAGTCCTTCTTCACCTTGTAAACCCATCTAAGTCCGATAGGTTTGTGTCCAGCTGGTAGGTGTACTAACTCCCAGGTGTTGTTGCTAACAATGGACTCAAGCTCTTCCCTCATCGCAAGCCTCAAACACTCATGTTGCTCGGCTTCAATATGACTTGCAGGCTCCTCTGCAGTCATTAAGCGTATATCTTCATCTTCCTCTTCTTGTTGGTAGATATCTTTAAGAGAACGATACTTCCGTGGCACCATGGATGAGGAGGTAGGAGCAGTCGGGGAGCTCGCTGCTGCAGTTACAGAGCTGGTTGATGCTGCAGTTTCAGAGCTCGCTGCTGCAGTTTCAGAGTTCGCTGCTGTAGTTTTAGAGCCGGAGCTTGCTGCTGCAGTTTTAGAGTTCCCTGCTGCAGTTTCAGAGCCGGTTGCTGCTGCAGTTTCAGAGCCGGTCGCTGCTGCAGTTTCTGGGGTTCTTTCGGGGGTTCCGTCTTCATCGTAACCAAGCAGAATGAATGATCCCACGGGCTGTGAATCACTCTCCTCCTCGTTGTGCTTGCGTGGTGTTTGCTCCCAACACCATGCTTTGTCCTCCTCGAATCGTACGTCGCGACTAACATGCAACTTCTTGTGTACCGGATCATACAACCGGTAAGCTTTGGACCCATCTTCGTAGCCGAGAAACACCATAGGATTGCTGCGATCTTCCAGCTTCTTCAGGTGAGGTTGCATGTTTTTCATATGTGCAACGCATCCAAAGACACGAAGGTAGTGGACCTTTGGCTTCCGCCCACACCAAGCTTCATATGGTGTCATCCCTTCGAGACTCTTTGTCGGTGCACGGTTGAGGATATGGACAGCCGTATTCACCGCTTCTCCCCAAAATAACGAGGGCATATTCTTGCTCTTCAACAAGCTCCTTGCCATCTCAATGATAGTCTGATTCCTCCGCTCCACAACACCATTTTGTTGCGGCGAATATGGTGCTGTGAATTGTCTTTTGATGCCCAGTCCTTCACAATAACTGGAGAAGTCCTTTGAGGTGAACTCCCCTCCTCGATCCGTCCGCAACATTTTCAACCTTAGGTCGACCTCCATCTCCGCTAGTGATTTGATCTTCTTAAATGCATTAAAAGCCTCATCCTTGCTTTTGATAAGACGGATCCACATGTAACGACTGAAATCATCTACGCATAGCAAAAAATATTGGTTACCTCTCGGTGTCGCCGGTGTGATCGGTCCACAGAGATCGGCGTAAATAAGTTGAAGGGGCTTCTCTGCACGATACGTTGAGGAGGATGGAAATGGCGTACGATGTTGCTTTCCAATCAAGCATCCATCACACAGTTGATCTTGTTGCCCCAAGACCGATATGCCTTCAACCATCTTCTTGTGCGCTAAGCTCCTTAGAGCCGGAAAGTTCAAGTGACCGTAGCGTGCATGCCATAGCCATGACTTCTCCTTGAGGTTCACCATCAAGCACACGGGTTGGGCAAGGCTAAGATCAAGAACGTACAACCTGTTTCGACTCCGCTTCACATTAGCCAATAGCCTCCCTGTGTTGTCGAAGATCTTGAGAGAGCCATCCTTTATTGTGCTTGCACATCCGTGTTCATCAAGTTGTCCAATGGACACGATGTTGCTTCGGAGCTTCGGGATATAATAGACATTGGACAACGTGAGATGTTGCCCATTTTGACATTGGAACAAGATAGTTCCACGCCCACAAATATTGACGATAGATTCATCACCAAACTTTACGTTCCCCTTGACGCTTTCATCTAGGTCGGAGAACTTCTCCTTGCAACCCGTCATATGATTGCTAGCCCCGGTATCGAGGTACCACGCCTCAACTTCATGAAGGTTTGGCATCACCTTCTCCTCGTTGAGCATCAATACATCCTCACACTCCTCCGAATGTCCGAGTTCACACAACTCGGCTTTGAGAAGAGCTGGCGCATCATCATCCCGCTTCGCAAAGTGGGCTTTGTCTCCGGTCTTCTCGGAACGGCACTCGTTTGCAAAGTGCCCGAACTTGCTACACTTGTAACATTGGAGTTTGCTTTTGTCCCGAGTCTTCTCTTGATGAGTTGGTCCATGACCACGCCCATCATTGGGTCTATAGCCACGGCCACGGCCTCACCCACGAAAATGATGCCCACCACCTCGTCCCTTTGAGGAGCTTGATGCGGTATCATATTTTGCCTTCCATTCGGATTCCGTCAGTAGAACCCGCTCCTCCACCTTCTCATTGGTGGGTCTTTGACGGCTAGAGAGCCGTTCTTCGTGGGCTTTCAGAGACCCAATGACCTCCTCCAAGGTCATGGTCTTCAAGTCCCCGAATTGTTCCATCGTAGACACGATTTGCAGGAATTTTTCGGGAACCGCACGGAGAAGCTTCCGGACGACATAGGTCTCTTCGACCTTGTCTCCCAATGCACGAATCCTATTGACGTTGGTTGTCAACTTCATAGCAAAGTCATCGACCGTCTCCGCATCTCCCATGCGAAGACATTCAAACTCCCATCGCAGGGTTTGAATTTTTGCTTCTCGGACGCGCTCCGCGCCCATGTGCATTGTCTTTAGCATCTCCCATGCTTCTTTGGCCGTTTTCTTCTCTGAGATCAGCATTAGCGTCTCCTCGCTGATACTTTGATAGATGGCGGCTAACGCCATCGAATCCTTCTTGCTATCCACCTCCTCATCTTGATTTTTTGGTTCGATCACATCCCAAACTCCATTCACGCCCATGAAAACCCGCATCTTCAATGCCCACGACGAGTAGTTATCCTTCGTCAGCAAAGGATAATGGATGGTCATCGACCCATCCTTCATCGAGAACTTCGACGTCGCCGTGTCAGACATTGCTGAGGATGCAGAAGACATTTCTTTTGGCTGAGGAATTTAGGTGTGGCTCTGATACCAAATGAAGAAAACAAAGAAAAAACAAGATGAAGGTTTTGCTTTGTATTAACTGGATACTTTTTCATTACCACAATAGACTATATTTATAGCCAAAACTTAATTACAAAGTATCTCTTGGTATCCCCTACTAATATGTAACCTCTATACGTTATAAGGAAATTATTGGTATTCCTTACTAATAGGAAACCTCCTAATTAATTTACACCATTAATTACACAATGCAAACAAGATTAATTCCAACAGGAGCTGGGGCGGTGATGTGGTGGTGCTGGGACGACAACGATGGTGCGATGGCGTTGTGACAATGTGGGTAAGTCGTTAGGGGCCGCACTAGGACTACAAGGATGCTTGGGCAGGCAATGCTAAGGCTGGGGATGCGCTGAGACAACGGCAGGCCCAAAGCCGAACAAGCAAAGATAGCGTCAGCCCTAACGACGCTGGGGCGGCGGGCAATGTTGGGCCGGCGACGCTGGAGCAGCGACAACGCTGGGGATGATCGGCAAAATGAAGGTGACGAAGAACAGCGAAAGAGTTTGATAAAGATGAATAGTAGGTGATATTTTTTTAAACTAGCTAGGTTTAATTAATATTGCGGCGATCGGTTAGAGGGATGATTAGGAGAACTTATGGGGGATTTTGGATTTTAGATTTTGGATTCTACTTAGGGCTTTGGGGATTTCGATTGGGGGTCTTGTTAATTAATAGTAATAAGTTTAACTATTAATTCTATTATGATTAGGAGTATTATCAATGAAGGTAATGGAACCCTTCGTCTTTAAGGAGATCCAATAATGACCGTATTAGGATCAAATCAATGAAGGAAATAGAAAGCCATTATCCCATCTCATATTATTCTACTAATATTTATAATCACTCGACGAAAGTTTTAAAACCCGTCGTTATTACATGCACATTAATGACGGTCAACTGGTCCCTTCACTAATGACGTTTAAGGTTCGGTGGTGTATGCAAAAAAGCAAATGGACCATTATAGGTTTATTGTTTGGGTCAGAAATTGTTTTATTCATTGTGATTGAATCTATTACAACTTCAGGCGTCACAATAAACTCAACAAAAAGGTAGTCTTTTTATAAGACTTTTACACAATAGAAATAACTGATTACAATTTCTTTCAAACAACACACAGATCCTATTTATTAGTCTCTGTTTGCATGGGATTTTTGCATGTGCCGGGGATGTTGATATCCGTGGACTGCCTACGGATTGGATCCAGTTGACAGAATGATTAATCAGAGCTCCTACTTTACAAAGGAAGTATTCGCTGAAGTATTGATATCGACCAAATGAAATCAGTACTCTTCTCGAGATTAAGACCAAGCCTAATCTTAAGGAAAGGTGGAAACGGGCTTCACATCCTTCGAAAGACTCCTTCTTTATGCCGAAGTTCACCGGGATATCGCTAGCCCTTACTAAAATTCGTAGCTCTTGGCTCTGAAGTTCGGCAACACCTCCTCGTCTTGATAATAATTCACCCCCTCAGAATGGAGACCCTGAGCTTGTATTAACTTTAGTAATATTAACTTTAAGTATTATCATAGAATCATGATAGCCGATTTGCACTAATTACCATGTGTCCTATTAAAATGTGTGATTTTATTGGTTTGTAATTTGAAAATGTGTGATTTATCGAATAATTTTTTTTTCAAATAATAGAGCGATAGATGACGCAATATGTTATAATAATGTGTTATATATCCACTTTAGATGAATAAAAAACATAGTGTTATCCCTATACTTTCGTCTAGTAATTACATCCAATTCTTTATATTTATATTATAAAAAAGATGACTCATATTTGAGTAGGAAATTAAGTTTTCCACCCAAAAATAATCGTTTAATTTATATTATAAGTAGAAAGAATTAGTACTCATATTCATAATTATTGTATTTATCTAGTTTAGACGGGTTAGGAATGTAGTAGTGCATACATCCAACCTTATATACTTTGTATGTTTTTATTTATTAAAAATTTTGGCAGTACATACTCGCTGTTCTCTATGTTCAATAACCATATGTTATTCTATGTTTCAATCTATTAGTACACATAATAATATCCGCACAGTGTCTAGGAAGAATAGCGTGTGGGTGCTGTCGAAATGTTTTGGAAATAAAAATATGTAAAGTATAAGAAGTTGGATGTAAGCAGTACTGTATTTTTAATGGGATAGAAGCCTTCCTATAATTGTCACTAGTGTGCTCTAGTCAATCTATATATATGATTCTGCTTTAACTTAGAGGGGGAAATTTATGTTATATATTACACGTGTGTAATTATTCGGTGTGTTGAATGTATATTGTCATGAAGAGTCATAAATTTACTATAAGTAGTGAGATTAATTATAGCTAATAATTACATATAATATACAAATAAGGATAATTCTAGACAAGTTGTGGATAGATATTCCTCGACTTGAGAGATATCGTAGCATGTGATATAAGGAGGGATGTGACGCCTTTATGCGGTATGCTGAAATGAATCCAAGGAATTTAAGTAGCGGTACTATGTATTACCCTGTTGTAGGTGTAGGAATATGAGGTTGTAGAATAGAAATGATATATGGATTGACGTAATAAATTTAAGGTTTGAAGAGAAGTATAAATATTGATCATATCATGGGGAAAATTGTATTGAAGATCAGGAGCCAAATGTGCGTGTTGATATCTTTGATGGCTTACGAATAGATGATACAAAAACAATGTTAAATGATATTTTTGATCGTTCAAATGAATTGATATCAATGATAATATTGAAGATGATATTGGGCATGACATTGAGGATGATATTGAAGATGATGTTGAAGAGATCGGCGATGTTGAAGGTCTAGAAAATTTTGAAAATATGCATGCTTTCGCAAACATAAAACAAATAATGAAACTACTAGAAGATGGTGAAAATGACCTATATGAAGGTTCTAGATTTCCATTTGTGCTAAAACTCCTATATATTAAGACACCTAGAGGAATGACTAATAATTATTTTGAAATGCTTCTTGATTTGCTTCGGGTGGTAATTCAAGGAGGAGAGGTTAGTATAACCCAAACAAATTATCATGCTACGAACATTGTTTCTCCTCTGGGTCTTGGTTATAATAGGATTGATGCATGTCCATATGATTGTATCCTCTACCACAAGATTAATAAAGACCATGATGAGTGTCCAACATGCAGAGTTTCTCGATGGAAATAACGTACAAACTCTTAGACATAGAGAACAACAGAAACAGAAAGGACACAAAAAGATTTCAGCAAAGGTGCATCATTATTTTCCATTGGTCCCTAGATTACAACGATTGTATATGAACAAAGACACAACTAAGAACATGAGCTGGCACAAGGAAGATCGATGATGGTAAATTGAGACATCTTGCTGATGCTTTAGCTTGGAAGCATGTTGATAAAATTTATCCCCGTTTTGTTGATGATTGTAGAAATGTCAAACTAGGTCTATCTAGTGATAGATTCAATCTATTTGGGGTTATGAGTTTAGGCTGGTCTACGTGGCCAGTTGTATTGATGCGATATAAATTACCACTATTGCTTTTATGAAACAACCATATATAATACTCTCATTACTGATACATGGTAAGCATACACCGGGTAATGAAATTGATGTCTATTTAGAGATGCTAATTGATTAGCTAAAATAGTTATGGTTGAAGGGTGTATTGATATACGGTGTCCATCTTAAAGAGTCGATTAGAATACTTGTTATTCTAATGTGGATGACTAGTAATTTTCCACCTTACGCTAATCCGTCCGATTGGTCTACGAAGGGCAAATATGTTTGTCATGTAAGTGGTTTGGAATTTGAAGCCCTTTAATTACCACATAGCTGAAAGAGCTGTTATTGGTTTAATTGAAGGCGGTTGTCCTTGAGCCATAAGTATCAAAAAATATCTACTATATTTGATGGCACAATTGAGACGAGAAAGAAGCCACGTCAGTTGACTAGAGTTGAGATTGTAAAGTTGCTTGAGGAGTATTCAAAAGTAAGATTTGAAAAAATCGATATTTTAAGTATGACCTACTTGGAGTAAGAGATTCCTTAAAGAACAAAAAGTCATTGAAATATAAGAGAACAGTCTGAAGAGTGCACGTTGAGAATGACATACTTGTTATTCTAATGGGGATGACTAATAAATTTCCACCTTACGCTAATCCGTCCGATTGGTCTACGAAGGGCAAATATGTTTGTCATGTAGGTGGTTTGGAATTTGAAGCCCTTTAATTACCACATAGCCGAAAGAGCTGTTATTGGTTTAATTGAAGGCGGTTGTCCTTGAGTCATAAGTATCAAAAAATATCTACTATATTTGATGGCACAATTGAGACGAGAAAGAAGCCACGTCAGTTGATTGGAGTTAAGATTGTAAAGTTGCTTGAGGAGTATTCAAAAGTAAGATTTGAAAAAATCGATATTTTAAGTATGACCTACTTGGAGTAAGAGATTCCTTAAAGAACAAAAAGTCATTGAAACATAAGAGAACAATCCGAAGAGTGCACGTTGAGAATGACACCAAAAAATTGTCAAAGGTGGACTAAATTTAGTATCTTTTCGTCTACCTTATTGACAAAAGCTTAAAATCTGGCACAACTTAGGTGCCACGCATCCTGAGAAAAATATTCACGACAATATAGTGTCAACCCTCCTATAAGATGTCAACAAGTCGAAGAATGGACTAGGGCTCACTAAGACTTGACCATATTGAATATTTGGAATGATTTGTAACCCAAGATGTTGGTCTTACAAAATTAAAGGAGCCTCTGTCATATGTTACAATATCAAATGATTAGATGCAGAGATTTTTTGAGATCTTCAAATCGGTAAAGTCGCCAGATAGCTATTCTGCTAACATATCAAATAATGTCTAGGTGTAAGAGAGGAAACTCTTAGGTCTAAATACTCATGATTACCACGTCCTTCTTCATCAATTGCTCATGGTTTCATCCCATAACAATATGAAGAAAGAAGCCGAGATCCGAGTAACTCCATGCAATATAGTAGTATTTTCTCCTTCCTTTTTTACAATCATGGTCCATCTTACCCAACATCTAGCAAGAAAGGCTAGAATTGTAGTCCCTGTTACTTATCATTGGATGTATCTGATTGAAAGCTTAGGAGTTTTGTTACATTCATTAATTATATATGCATTTCTTATATGTACTTTATAACAATTAATACTTTTCAAAATTTTAAGATACTTGAGTTCCATGAAATATAATGTTCACAATCAAGTTCATCCAGAGGGCTCGAGAGTTGAAGGATATGTGGCCAACGAATGCTATGTGTTTGCATTATGTTGCATGCATAAGAAGAAAACTACACATCAGGCACCAACTAAAGAAGGGTGAAAAATATCCAAGATCTCACTTTGATCAAATTTATGCATACGTATTGGAAAATCTTGATATTTTCTAAGACTACCGAAGGTGACAAATGAAATTAGTAATATAGATGATATATGTTCATTTACTTTTAGTTTACCACTACAATCTTATATATTGTATTAATAGGCGATATACAGAGAAGCTTAAGAATGAAATAACAAGTAGGAGTGCAGCGCATAATATTCAGAAAAAAACATAAGAGAGAATTTCTAGATTAGTACATAAATGATATATAAGTGTTGTATAATTTAGTTTTATATAATTTTAGTTTAAATATGTCCTAAATATTTGCTGATATTATTTAGCTTATGTTGAAAAATCACTTCTGGATGGCACTACATTATTAAATAAAATTATTATTCATGCAAAACATCCTTACTATGAATTAAGGTGTTATAATGAACATCTTGTCAATTGGTATAAATTTCGAATGTTAGAGACGGATGACAGGAGGATTACTCAGAATAGTGGGATCATGAGTTATTTTGCTCAAGAATATTTTTCAAGTACAAAAGATCAAAACTTAGTTTTAGATGACATACTATATTATGACCAATTAGAAGACATTGGGGAGGTAATCTATAGATTTAGTAAACAAAAATAATGTAGTTACATGACGTTTAAGGTTTAGTGGTGTATGTAAAATATAAAAGGATCATTATGAATTTATACTTATCAATCTTGACAAAGAAATATATCTGAAATTTATTTTCGCAAAATAAGCTGATCAATGCTTCTATGTGAAAGATCCAAATGTCACGACTGATTGGCTGCTTTTGTAAAAGGAGCCAAGATTCGTTGTTCTTCCTTATAACAATAAAAAGATATGAGGAAAATAACATTAATTGTAATGAACCAATTGTGTCATCTGATAATGTGTGTCAGACTCCTACACGCAAAATATAACGCTTGATATGACTAACTTGATACTCAAACTGACATTACGAATCTTGTTACAGGTGGAGCTCTGGCTCAAATGAGCAAACAAATAGAAGGCAAACAATAGCAAATATACTTAGACGATCTCGTGAAAAATAATTATAATAAGTATGAACTATATTACAATGAATTATTATTTTAAAAAAATTCTAATAAAATAAATTGAAAGTAAATATTTATCTTATGTGCATGTATATATTTCTTGTTAAGTATCTTAATAATTTAATTTGTAGATGAGGAATGTAAGGCTATTTGGCGAGGACTGTAATCGATCACGACATACCACGCTAGGCACAAGTCATATTGAGGAGACATTGTACGACTGTCTCCTCATGCATGTATAAACTATTTAATATTTTATTATTTTTTTTATAATTTAGTATTCATCTAGCTCATATTGGTTTTTAGTTGTAGACTTGAGTTATTCAACACCCAGCCCCACGAGTGCACCACCAGCACCACCCCCTTCGACATATATTAAGTAGTTAATATTTCATAATAATTAATTATATTTTTATATTAATTATCTTCTTTAATTGTGTATATGACTCGTGGACACCCTCATTCTCATCTTCTACATTCCTGACCGAGTTGCATCCTAAGACATCTGATTTTCGCAGTCTATCCTTCCCTCTAGACTCGATTAAGTCCAAAGCTGAAGTAATGAAGAACTACCAACGTGTGGCGAGAATGTTACAAGAATTGACACCTATAATAGAGGCTAGAAAAGCCACTGCACTTTCAGCAAAAAATAGACAGATCGCAAATGATAAATTTTATAATACGCTTTATCCGATCACATTTATAAATTACATGCTATATTATCATATTGTTGTCATTGTAGGTGCTAAACCGGATTGTATAGAGGGACGACGTAGTGGGATCAAGCCTGACCAAACAACTGCCAAGAGGCATGAGAGCCATTATTTTGTGGAATAAGGATGTATTGCCTATTGAGTCTTGATCGACAAGATTCAATATTTATATCAAGGGAAGCAAGCATCATCAATCCTTATTTTAAATTCTGGGAATCCTTATTTTAAATTCTGTGAACTACCATGGATGGCCTACGATGAGATATGGAGAGAGCTTATGATAACTTTGTATTACTTTTGTCCGTCATTTATTATTAATATTGAATTTTTATAATTAAATATATATGCAAATTTGCAGGAAAGCTTCCATCTCGAGAACTTTGATGGGGCTTGGCAGTATGTTTTCAATGTCAAGGTTGAAGCTGTGCACAAATAGTGGAGGCATGAGATGAAACAAGAGACATACGATAAATATGAAGAGGCATGGGAGGTTTTTGAACTTTAATTATAAGGTTGACGAGGTGAAATTACCCTAGAGCGGGGGTGAATAGGGTATTTGCTAATCTAATCTGATATTAATGACAAATTAAAAACTTCTTAACAATAAGTCTTAACAATATGATATACAATGAGGTATGCAAGGATATACAATTAAACTAAGGGCGATATAAACATGAGACAAAGACGATATGAAAATATACAATAGAATAAATACACCAATGTCAAACTCAAACACAAACAAATGATCACGGAGTTCGGTCACCCTCAACCTACGTCTCCACTCCTCACCCTCGAGGAGAATTTCCACTATATCATCAAAATACTATACAATCGATTTTCAAAGCTCACCGATAAACATTTACAACTCACACCATTATTAATACACAATACACTCCTCTAAGTATTGGCCTAGCCCGTGTTACCTTTCTCAAGTGCTCAGAATTACTACCTATCCCTAGGATTTACAACCGACGTCACTCCTCTTGAAGTTGACCCCGTCTCTCACCAACCACTTCTCTAAGTGTCCTTGTGTATTACAATGAGTTCTCGATAATAAAGCACAAATACGATGGTTTGTTCTCTAACAAAGATGCGAACAAAATTCTAACCTCACTCTCAAAGATACAACCCCACAACCCATAATATACTATATGTGAAAAATACTTAAGCTCAAGAGGTGTGTGTGTAACCAATGAGTATAAATAAAATCAAACTCAAATTAATCTAGCAAGTAAAAAATATAACAATTGAAATATAAACAAGCTAGATAACGAGTTTAAGAAAACTTCTCTAAACAAAGAGGGATGAAGAATTGATCTTGAACTTCTCGAAGATGAAATCGATATTCTCCTCTTTGTAAAACTTTCTTCACATTAAACACACTTAAACTTCTTTAAAAACTCTTAAACAAACTTACAAACTTGTTTAAAAAACTCTTCTTAGTTGTATTTAAGTATTGAGGGCTGAGGGGTATTTATATGTTCTCAAGACAACAGCCCAAAACCAAAAAACCAGACAAAATCCCCTAAAAATTAGAATCTGAAAAAACTAGTCGTTACTGCAACAGATCTATCATCGGTCGACTGATGGTCAGCGTCAATCGACCGAAGAAAGGTCATCGGTTGCTCTATACTTCTAGATAATGGTCATAATATCAACTTGTTTAAAAAACTCTTCTTAGTTGTATTTAAGTGTTGAGGACAAAGGTCATCGGTTGCTCTATACTTCTAGACAATGAGAAAAAAAGACAGAAAACAAGAACTTTCTAGCTCTAAACCAGAGAATGTATAAGATCATCCCTAGAATTACAAGGAGAAAATCCATTCTTTGTATTCTGCAGATAGAGGACTATTAAGAACAATGGTCATAATATTAACTTTAATGCCGATCAGTTGCTCTATACTTCTAGATTTTTGCCTAAAAATTCTCCTATTGCACTCAAACTATATGTTGTATGTTGTAGAAGCCAAAGACATTCTTTTAACTCCTTGTTTGAAACCTCTCCTCTTCAGATTTGAACAATACTAGTGCAAAAGAAGAACCCAGTCACAAGTTCTCCAGCGAAAGTGAAGCCAATCCATTATACCATTCCACACCTCCTTCGAAAAATTACATTCAAAAAATAAATGGTTTTGATTCTCCATACATTCTCCTGAGCATAGACTGCATTTATTTATATGAATAAACCCCCTCCTGATGAGTTTGTCTTGGGTAAGTAATCTGTTTTGGACAGCCAGCCAAAGTACAAAAGAATGCTTAGGATAATTTAGTTTTTCCCAAACTGTGTCATACCAAACCACTTTAATTGTTGCAGTGGTAAGGGCAGTGTACAACACATAGAGTTTAATTTTTGAATTTCTGCAACAGAACTGATTTGTTGAATCAAATTCTCAACTCCACCATAAGTATCCAGAGCTTCATCTCTAGTTTTTAACAGCTACTTCCAAATCTATGAATCTCCAACCTTAGCTTCCACTTGCCATATATTCCTGTGCTTTAGATAAGTACCATGAATCTATTTAATCCATAATAGTTCTTTGTTGGAGTGAATATCCCAAATTATTTTTAGGGCTGATGCATTGTTCCAGATTGTAGCAGAAAATATCCCTAGCCCTCCATACATTTTCCCCAAGCACACTTTCTCCCAGGACACTAGAGGCACCTTGAATGCTTGACTTGAATTACTCCACAAGACGTTTCTGCATAGCTCATCAACTTTTTGAAGAACTTTGATAGGTAAGACATAACAAGAAGTCCAATAGAACTTAACACCTACGATAACACTCTTGATGACCTGTAGTCTACTAGCATATGATAAGTTTCTAATTTTCAGATAGCTTTGGAATTGGCTGGAAATTTTGTTAAAGAGAGGGATACAATCAATGAATGATAACCTTTTTCACACAAAAGGAATTGTCAGATATTTGATAGGCAAATTCCCTTCAGGAAATCCCAGATAACCATGGATGAAAGTCTTGATAGAGAAATCAACCCCTTCATAGAAAATAGAGCATTTGCTAGGATTTGCTTCAAGACCAGAAGTTTCACTGAAATTCTTAAAACATTGATAGAGCTTTTGAACTGAGTTAAGGTCCCCTTTACTGAATAATACCAGGTCATCAACAAAAATCAAATGATTGATCTTTAAATTACCACACTTTGAGTGGAATTTGAAATTTTTGTCTTGCTTTAACAAGTTAAGACTCCTTGACAGATACTCCATACCCAAGATGAACAAATAAGGTGAGAGGAGATCCGCCTGTCTTAAACCTCTCTCTCCCTTGAAAAAACCATGCAAGGAACCAATAAGTGAAATGGAGTACTTCGGAAAGGTTATACAAGCCATAATCCAGTTGATCATCTCACTAGGGAACCCCAATCCATTAAACATTTCTTTTAAGAATTTTCAACTGATTGTATTAAAGGCTTTTCTAATATCAATATTATTCATGACCCTAGGAGATATATTCTTCCTGCCATAGTTTTTGACAAGCTCATGTTCTAATAAAATATTATTTGAAATATTCATGTCTTTCACAAAAGCACTCTGTGCTTCACTGATAAAATAACCCATGACTGATTGAATTCTATTAGCAAGGATTTTTGAGATAAACTTGTATAGGCGATTGCAACAAGATATCGGTCTGAAATCAGAGAGAGTTTGGGGGCATTGTACCTTGGGGATAAGTGTTATGAATGTGGAGTTGATTGCATCCAATAACTTCCCTGACTTGAAAAATTCTTCAATAGCTATTGCGGACCGATATGCAAATAATGCTGATAGAGCAAGGATTTTGATTCTATGGGATCCAAACACTCTGGAGGTTAATGTTGATAGGAAATAATCACAACACATTACCTGCATGGTTAAATCTTTGGATGACAGGTTAGATTGCTTAATTTCCTCTATATATGGCCATAATCATTTTGAAGATAGGAAATCCCTTTAGCAATATCTATATCAAATCCATCAAACTATTGTGAATATGCCATGGATACTTTGTGGTGATTTCAATGCTATAACTGGCGGTGGAGAAAATTTAGGAGGAGCTAAGGTATCAGAGGCCGAAACTTCTGATTTCAGGAATTTTATAGAAAGATGTCATCTATCCCACATGAAAACTAAATGATGTTTCTTTACATGGAGCAATAAGGAAGATTCAAATTCCAGAGTTTGGAGTAGGCTTGATAGAGCCTTGGTTAATGATCCTTGGATAAATTTGTACAACTCTAGCCATGTAGAATTCCTGCTTCCAAATTGTTCTGATCATTCTCCTGCATTAGTTTCAATTTATGACAATTGTTTTCAAGGTAAAAAAATCCTTCAAGTTTTTTAAGATGTGGACTAAGCATAACAGTTATTTGCCTCTAGTTTCTGCTATTTGGCAAACCTCAATTACAGGTTGTGCTATGTTCTCAGTTGTTAGCAAATTGAAGATCCTGAAAAATGATCTGAAAGATCTTAATAAAAGGAATTTCCACAATATCAGTGAGCAAGTAATCAGGGCTAGGCTAAATCTGGAAAATGCTCAAAGCAAACTGCAAAATGATCCTCTTAACCCTAATTTGGTTAATCAGGAAAAAGTTTGCATTGCTTCTTTCAATAAGCTTTTGGAATGTGAGCTGTCCTTTTATCATCAGAAATCCAAAATTCAAAGGAGTATGAAAGAGGATAGATGCACTAGCTTCTTCCACTCTGCAATCAAAGCTAAGAGGCATCTTAATAGAATAATGGTGCCCTATAACAATGTAGGGGATAGAATTACAGAAGGAGATGATATCATTAAAGAGCTAATTTCTTTTTATAAGAATCTCATGGGTTCATCCACAATTACATCTAAACCTGACAGTAATATCATTAGCAATGGACCATGTTTAAATGATGCACAAGCAAGAATCCTTTCATCTCCAGCGTCCAAGGATGAAATCAAAAATGCAGTATTCTCTATGTCAGATGACAAAGCACCTGGTCCTGATGGGTATAGCATGTCATTCTACAAGTCTGCCTGAAATATCATAGGTGAAGAGATAACTTTGGCCATTGATGATTTTTTCAAGATTGGGAAGCTCTTAGGAGTAGTTAATTCTACTGCTATCGCTGTTTGGGTCAAAAGTTGATTTCATTGCCAACAAACTCATTACAACTGTTTATCGATTACATGTTCGAAAAAAAGAAACTGGTGATCTTTTTATAAGATCGACCTATACAATAAAAATAAAAGATCACAACTCTTGTCAAACTACACACAACAGCAGTTTATCTCCTGTTGTTTGCGTGGAAACTTCACCTGTGCCGGGGATGTGTTAGTCCATTGACCACCGTGGAACAGATCCAGCTAGCAAAAAAAGTTAATCACGACTCCTACTTCATGAAGGAAGTAATCACAGAAGTGGTAATCCCGACCAAGCAAAATTATAACTCTTCTCGAGATTAAGACTAAGCTTAATCCGGAGGAAAAGGGAAAAATAGGTCTCAGATATCTCGAACTCTCTTTCTTTTTTATTGAGGAACTTTGCTAAGATCTGCTAACCCTCTGAATTCGTGCTCCACTCTCTAATTTGACAGCACTTCGCCCTCTTGATTTTTAGATGCAGAGAAATGAGCCCCAGGCTTGTATTTATAGGCTTCGATTTGGGGGGAGGGGGG
>NC_033800.1:128502096-128529228 GCF_001876935.1 Asparagus officinalis
ACCAAATGGTGGCTCGGCCTGGCCGGGCCACCAAATGGTGGCTCGGCCTTGGCCTAGCCACCAAATGGTGGCTCGGCCTTGGCCTAGCCACCCTTGGTGACCTAGCTATGGGCCGAACCATTAGTTTGGCTGAGCCGTTTCGATGTGACTCGGCCACCAGTGGCTTTCTTAGTCTTCCGGATTTTAACTTGTTCTGTCGTTACGCGTATTTCATCGTTTCGTTGATCTGTACACTGTTTTGGTGGCCGATGAGCATGCGGGCCACTTGGTGGTGGCCAATGAGCACGCGGGCCACTTGGTGGTGGCCGGTGAGCACGCAGGCCACTTAGTTCACCGATTTTATGACTGATGGATGTGCGGGCCACTTGGTGGTTGCCGGTGAGCACGCGGGCCACTTGGTTTGCCGATTTGGTGGCCGATGAGCATGCGGGCCACTTGGTGGTGGCCGGTGAGCACGCGGGCCACTTGGAACTGGCTGACGAGTGCGCGGGCCACTTGTAGGTAGCCGATGAGCGAGCAGGCCACTTGATTTGCCATTCTGGTGGCTGATGAGCATGCGGGCCACTTGGCGGTGGCCGACGAGAATGTGGGCCACTTGGCGATGGCCATTCCGGTAGTTTGTTGCTACGTCATCAACGGTTCGCCGATTCGCTTCATATATTTATCGACTTCGGATAATTTTTCTTGACTCGGATTATGACATTCATCGTCTTCTCTCTGTCTCGAACTGTGTTCGGGGACCTATAGGTAATTTTTGATGCCTTGATTCCTAAGGTGACTTGTCCAAAAACCCCGGCTGATTTCAGGCCAATAGTTTGCTGCAATTGTCTCTACAAGATGATATCAAAAATCTTAGCTAACAGGATAAAGCCTGTAAGGGTTATCTGGTCAATGAAGCTCAGAGTGCCTTCGTGAAGGGTAGGCAGATCTCAAGCAATATTTTACTAGCCCATGAGTTAGTGAAGAATTATATCAGAAAACATATATCTCCTAGGATTATGATAAGTATTGACATTAAAAAGGCATTTGATACTATTAATTGGGATTTTACAAATGAAATGCTAAATGGTCTTGGGTTTCCTGTCAAGATGATAAACAGGATCATGGCATGTATATCTTCTCCAAAGTTCTCAATTTCTTTAAATGACTCATTGCATGGTTACTTCAAAGGGCAAAGAGGCTTAAGACAATGTGATCCTCTCTCACCTTACTTATTCATTTTGGAAATGAAATATCTTTCTAGAAATTTGGATATGCTTAAGGAGGACAGGTCTTTCAGATATCATCCAAGGTGTTGTGAGCTTAAGATCACTCATCTAATTTTTGCAGATAACTTTCTTCTTTTTTCTAATGAAGACTTACATTCAGTGAGGAGGCTCTTCAATTGTTTCAAAGATTTCAGTGTTGTTGCTGGGCTGGAAGCTAACCCAGAGAAGTGCAAAATTTTCTATGGTGGTGTTGATGAAGTTTTTAAAAGCACTGTAAACAACTACCTGTGTTTCTCAGTAGGTGCCCTACCTATAAAATATCTTGGAGTTCCTATGATTTGTAAGCGGCTTTCCTACATGGATTGTTCTCCCCTCCTCAGTTAAATTTCTGGACAATTTTAGTCCTATTTGAAGAATAGGGGGCTGTCATATGCAGGTAGACTGCAGATAATCAAGAGTGTTATTCTTGGTATACAAATCTATTGGACATCAAATTATCTCTTGTCAGTAAAAGTGCTTCAGAAAATTGATGAAATGTGCAGGAACTTCTTGTGGGGAAAATCTGAACAGGTTCATAAAATTCCTCTTGTCTCGTGGGATAAAGTTTGCTTGAGTAAAAAGAATGGTGGTCTAGGTATTTTTTCGGCTGCAACTTGAAACATGGCTTCAATTCTGATATCCTTTCGCATATCCATGTTAATAAGGAAAATTTGTGGATAAAGTGGATTCATGGTACATATTTAAAGCATAATGATATCTGGAAAATTCAATCTAAAAATGGGGATTCTTGGATATGGAAATAGATTTTGAAAGTTAGAGACAAGGCTTTGGGATTATATGGTGGTGCTGATTCCATGAAGCTACTCATTCAATCATGCTATAGGAATTCAAAAATTCAAATATCAGCTTTATACAATGCACTCTCCCCTGCTTCTTCTTCAGTGTCTTGGCATAACATTGTTTGGGAGACCATCAACAACCCCAGGTATCCTTTTGTTTGCTGGTTAGCAATCCAGAATCGATTGCTCACTCAAGACAAACTTATCAATTGGGGGATAGTGAACAATAATTGTTGTTGCCTGTGCATGGGTACTGAGAGCAAAGATCATATTTTCTTTGAGTTTGCTTTCTCGAGGGATATCTAGATCATGGTCATGGATTGGTTGCAATTTAGGTGGAGGTCCTGCAGTAGGGACAAATCATAAGCTGGTATTGTTTCAGGTTGAGGGGAGGGGGATTCAAACAAAAATAAAGAAAATGACTCTTGTTTCTACAATTTACAGCATTTGGATTGAGAGGAATGCCAGAATCTTCAATCAAAAAAATAAAACTACTGATCAATTGTTCAAGGATATTAAGATCTTAGATCAACATCTTATCTACTATCCTCAATGGCTCTTTTCTGGAAGAATGTAAGGAGTGGGTGATTTCTTTGTAAATAATTGAGGTTGTGAATAACTGTTAGGGAGTTCTTTGTTTTCTCAGTTCCTGAGTATTTTGTGGTGCTGATTTCCAAAACTGGTAAATGAATAAAAATTTTTCATTGACAAAAAAAAAAAAGATTATTCCATCCTCCCTAATTTATCCTAGATTAGAAACTGACTAATGCCTTAATTCTGTGAGGTCAATTGGGGAGTTCAGGCAGACTTGAGCCCAAAATCTCTAACCGATGATTTCCTTGTTTTCTCTCAAACATTTTTCACCAGTTCCTAAACTCGGTTTCCTTTCATTTCCAGTCGATTCCCATCTGGACACCGAACAACATTAAATAGTTGGTGGATTAGGTCTCTATCTATTGACGTCAAATGACTTGCTTTTTCTTCTCTCTCTCTCTCTCTCTCTCTCTCTCTCTCTACATTTAATATCCTCTGCTCTGTGTCACCCCCTCCAATGCCCAAAATTTTCATACAAAAGGAAATTATCTTTCATTCTCTCCGTCACCAAATTATACCTCTGATTCCTCAAAATACTCACACACATTCTCTCTCTCTCTCTCTCTCTCTCTCTCTCTCTCTCTCTCTCTCTCTCTCTCTCTCTCTCTCCATCCTTTATTATGGCATTAAATCTACAACCCTAGCTACTCTATTCCCTCCCTTTGACAACTTAATGGGAAGTAGCAAACAAAATCATAACCCACTCATGACCTAATCACTACTACTACTACTCCTCTCTACTTCTATTTATCCCCCTCCACTTTATTCTCCAAAATTAACCCTTTGATAACTCTAGCAATGGCCACGACTAGTGCAGATATTTACCCTGACCTCTCTCTTCAGATCAGCCCACCTTCAGTTTCCCTTTCTTCGACTGACTCCGGCAGCAGCGGTAGCGATACCGGGCACGTTCCTGTGCCCGGTGAGCCCATGCTGAGCCTATGCCTAGACTCAATGGAACAAGTTAATCATCATCATCATCAACAACAACAGCAAAATAATCATCTTCACCATCCTCAGATCTATGGATTGAAGAGGAGTTCTCGATCATCGATGAAACGGAGCGTTCGGGCTCCGAGGATGCGGTGGACTACTACTCTCCATGCTCACTTTGTCCACGCTGTTGAGCTCCTTGGCGGCCATGAGAGTATGAAGAAGCTTAATTAATTTGGGGCTGTGTGTGTGTGTTTTTTTTTTTGGGTAATTTTATATGGGTATTTAATTTCCTTGGTTTCAATGTAGGGGCGACGCCAAAGTCGGTGTTGGAGCTGATGAACGTGAAGGATCTGACGCTGGCTCACGTTAAGAGTCACTTGCAGGTGCAGTGAAGCAGACTAGCTTGTCTTGTTTATGGTTTTAGGGTTAGGGTTTTTTTTGGGGAAGGGCGAAATGCAAAGTAGTTAAAAGACAAAATGCGCATCTAAATTGGTTTTTCTCAAGTTCGTTTCTTTGTTCTACTTCAATTTCCTGAATGGATTTCATGAGTTTTTCTTTTTTATCCTTTCCTTTGTTATTATTTGTTGCAGATGTATAGAACAGTGAAGAGTACTGACAAAACAGCAGCTGCAGCTGCAGGTAATTTGGTCTTTTTCATCCTTTAAAGCTCTTTGGTCCTGTCACTGTCAAGAGAGGGGCAAGATGCTTGTTGAGTCCATTGGTTTGTATTGTTTTTAATTTTAAATCTTATAGATTTTGAATTATTATTTTCTTGGAGGTATCTCTGAAAGAGAGAAATTATCAACAATCTTTTAGCACAAGTGTTTGAGAACAGCAAATATTATTCATAATTCAGCTCTACTAATAGTTGTAACCTTTTCTTCAAGTAACGTCTGTGTCTTCTATAGTTTTTGGTGGAAAGAGGGAGAGCACAGAATCCAATTTTTATATCGTAGTGGTGAATGATGAAAAAAACTGAGTTTGGTTTTTGGTGCAGGACAAGGGCTAAAGGATGCTGTGGGTTTGAACCAGATTCAGAGGATTGGATCAGATCAAGTGGAGGAAATTGTGCAGACAACTGAGCAAGCTGCAGGAGTCAATGTTGATCATCCATATTCTCTGAGTATACCAACTCCACTTACACCTCCACTGCCCAGATCCCCTAGGTTTGTTTCTCTCTAAGCCTAATTTTCTCCTTACAGATTTTTTTTTAATGAGATTGATATCTCATAATAGAAAAATCTAAGTTCAAGGTGATCCTAACTTGACTAGCCTACTATTGACAGGAGGTGGAAGAAAATATAACCAACCTAGTGCGCAAAAATTGAACTTAAAAAAACTGTATCAATCCTGGTCCAGTTTTTTCCAAACAGGAATTAACCCCTCAAGCATGTCATCTGGTTAAGGAAGAGTTGCCAAACACAACCGTAAGAAGAGGAAGAAAATCATTAGTACATAGTATGTCCTTTGAGATATATATGTTCTTCTATTCACAAATCTCAAAGCACATACAGGGACCACGTGTCAAAATCGGTTGGGTCCTCGTCAATCTCACATAATCAATGCTTAACACTTAGTTTAGACAATGTAGTAACTTGTATAAACTACTCCTCTTGTGCATAGAATATGGATACGGATTAAATGCAGTCAAGATGTGAGTTTGGGCAAACGATAGAGACTATAAAAAAATGACAGGTTTAGGCTCAAATGTAGACATTTGTTAAATGCTGCGGTAAGATTAATTTTTATAATAGAGCTGTTTCCTAGATTGAGATTGTGATGGTTTTGAATAGTCGAAGAAGTGAATATTTAATTATAGGATAGGTTGATAGCCTTTGTGTTCAAGTCTTTGCATCAGAATGATGCTGCACACGCAAATGGAATGCTTAGAGATTGAGTTGATTTTGGGATTTGAATACCAAATTAATTGGTGTCCCTTAATTTGACTAGAATTATTTGTGGTCAATGCAGTGAGGAATAAAAGGATCACATGTGTTTTTATCATTTGGTACTATATATCACTTGTAATGTACGTTGAAGCCTCCTATACTAAACACAGAATCTTTAAATAAATTGATTAACAAATATATCTTGTAATTAGTAATACGCCAGTATATGTTTGACATAACAATTAGAGGGTATAGATTTTCAATTGACTTACATAGATCAAAAGTTAAAAGAAATTAACAAAAACATTTCTTTTATAACATTGGAGACTTTAATAATGAAGATTGAACATTCTGATAACAACAATACATGCATGTGAAAGGAATACTTGAGAGAATGTAATTTTATTACAATTACAATGTGATCACCAGGGTAAATCTGGTGTTTTGATGTACTTTACAGATTCACATACTGGGAAATGAATAGAATTTTTCATTGACCAAAAAAAAAAAAAAAAACCAATACATGCATGGAGATAATTGACTAAATAAACTTGGCTTCTTCAATAAATATCAATAAGCCTATATATATATTTCGTACTAAGAAGAGCTTAATTAGCATCCAATTCACAATGCTTAGATGAGTGCATTTATTTTAGATTTATTCTACAATTTTGATATCTTTTGCTGAAGCTCTCTCCCTTTTCTTCTCATTTATTTTTTTCCTCATTGCTGCTGGCGGTGATACCATTAGTCCTTATGCTATCAGTCTAAGTGGAGAAGGAACTATTTGGCCATGCCCTCTCTCTCTCTCTCATCAAAACCACGTTATAATATCTAGTAGATATTTCTTTTGATTTCTAGCACAAAAGTTACAACCTATAGAAAACAACCATTGGAGGACTGACTGAAAGTATAAAAACTTGTGAAATCAATTAATATAACTGAGATTCAAATTTATTGCTCATTTATTTGGTCCTTAGGCTGCCAGATTAATTCCAAAGAGTTATCTTCTTCTCTTCCATTATGATTTGGAACATATAATGGTCATCAACTACTGACATTGGGAAGAGACAAAATAACAAGTTTTTAATTTTAGACAGTTGTCTATGTAAGAACAAGCAGCTTTGTCCTGAAGCTGCAGCATTTATTTGAATTTATATAGAAAATAAGCTTTTAATTTCTGATATATGTATTTTTTGCCAACCAAATTCAGAATGCACAGTGGATCAGATACGTTTTTGTATTTATTTATCTGTAGCAATTATTCTCTTTCTGTTATTTGATACAAATATTAATATTAGGTTGTATTGCTCAGTGCGAACTTCGAATGCATCATCACCATATCATTTGACGAAAAAAAAGAAATTGTTTCATTTTTAAATATAATTTTAATTAAGCTGTTATTTGTATGCAGCTGGCCTTACTCATCCATGGAAGACAATGATTGGAATTCATTGATGATACAGAAGACATCATCACCGTCCAATATTAGATGCGAAGCATATCTAGTGAAAGGAAAAAGGGTAATAATTTTTACATTAATTTCTTTTTATCACACTTACTTTGGCTTACAATAAATTTGCTGTATATCCTCTTGGAGCACTTTTAGTATAACTTTTTTCCCTTAATTATTGCTCTGTAATGCACGCCATTAAATGAGACTGAATGCAGAATTTTATACTTAAAATATCAAGTTTATGTTCATATAATTAATCAAGGTATATTACTCTGCATATGGACTAGATCTTTTGGCATGTGAAATGCATTTGAAAAAATATATAAATCTTTAAAAATTTGAATGTAATTTTGAATTGTGATTACCATTTATGCTTAATTCAAAATTAAATTACTACGTGATACGCCTACATGAAAGCTACTAGTTAGTCATGTTTCTTTTTTCAAACTATAGATTAATACTTCCCTAAAACTTGTTATCTAATAACTTATGAATGTTTTTTCAAACTATACATTAATACTTCCCTAAAACATGTATCTAGTAACTTATGAATGGTATTGATTTCAACATATACAATAGCAATATTAGAGGTGTTTAATTTGTAACAGCTGGTTGCTTGATGTTATTTGTTTTCCTTGCTGATATAGGCCGATGAAGGAGCTCT
This sequence comes from Asparagus officinalis, assembly GCF_001876935.1. Lineage (NCBI taxonomy): Eukaryota > Viridiplantae > Streptophyta > Magnoliopsida > Asparagales > Asparagaceae > Asparagus > Asparagus officinalis. The sequence continues at coordinate 128,509,683 of NC_033800.1, forward strand.
CCATTCATCACCAAGAGAAAGTGAAGAAGGCACTGGGCTAAGCTTGTCCCCATCGTCACATTTTGAATCAAGCATGCTTGCAGATTTACCTAACCTTGAATTTACTTTAGGAAGGCAAAGTTGGCAGATGGAGTGTCAAGAATCCTCAGAATTAACCCTACTCAAATGTTTGTAAACCTAATGAAGATCAGCAAAGCAAGCATTCACTTTTGGTTTCCTTATGAAAGAGATCGAAGCTTCCTGAAGCTGGGAGATTGAAATTTGGTTAACATTAGTGCTTTGCTCATAACAAAAGGATGACAGAATCTAAAAAGAGTAGCTCAAATAATTCATGATATCTAGCCCTTTATGTGGATTTTCAAATGTGCAAATTTTTGTTCAGGCATTTGCAAAGTGAAAGTTAGTAAATATCTGCTAAGCTTCAAGGAGATATGAATTGGGTTGATTACATACATACTTTTTTTTGAACTGAAAAAGCAGGGTTGAAAGCCCTGCTCATATAGCGATATTATTAAGAACCAAAAACAGTTACAAAAGAGCATCACAACTAGGTGTAGAACCAGTGAGAGTGCAGTAGGTAAGGAGCGGACATATGTCGTCACCTACCAAACTAAACCCGCAGCGATTCTACATAAGTAGCTGATACATATACATACTTACAAATAAAAGATAAGAGCAGCCTACTAGAGAACGAAACAGCAACCGTTTTCCAATATAAGGGAAACAACAACAGTTTTCCAATATAAGCAGCCTAGTAAAAGAGGGAAACAACAACAGTTTTCCAAAATAAGGGAAGGTATCCTTATCCAACAGCGATTATGGAATGGCCTGGGTAGGAGAACATGGGGAAAGGTTGTCCCCTTCTGCCTTGACATTCTTGTTTGTAAGCTCCTGTATTCCAAGGTTTGAAGAAGCCCTGCGCAGTCTCCTCGCAAGCCTTTCCTCTACGGCACCTGTCTAAAATATAGTATATCTCCCAATATTAGAAGCAATGTGAAGAGGATTTGATTGACTATCCTTGAAAATAAGATCATTTCTACTAAACCAGATCCACCAGCAAGTACAAGACAGCAGAAATTTCCAAATAATTTTAATGTCCGTGCACAGATTGGGAGATTTGTGGAACAGTATCAGCTCCTCTATGGTCTGTGGCCAGCAGTTTGTGGGAAAAGAGGGAAGGATGAAGGACCAGATAGCACTAGCAAATGAGCATTTAATGAAAAGGTGATCATGGGTTTCTACATCCAATTTGCAGAAAGGACATCTCGGGTCGCCTGTCCAACCCTTGAGGATCAAGTTTGCTTTCGTGTTCAGTTTCTTGTTGGAGATAATCCAGAATAGCACTTTTACCTTGGATGGATTAGGAGATTTCCAAATCATATTAGAGAAATTGGATTTAATGCCCCCTGAGTTGACGAAGGAGTAATAGGATTTAACTGAGAAAATCCCCGATGGTAGGAGCATCCACCAGAGTTCATCTGGATCCGAAGAGATACTAATGTTGGAAGATGTTAGAAGAGAGAGGAGGTGGTTGAGATCTGACCTTTCTGGGGATGAAATTCCTCTTCGGATGAGAGGATGCCAAGACCAAGCATTGTTGATCATTCTACCTTGGGATCTAATGCAGCAGCTCTGTGAGAGAGCTAACTTATAAGCTTTTGGAAATAAGCTGCAGAGGGAGTTTGCCGAAGACCATTTGTCATGCCAAAAGCTGCCAGTTATACCGTCACCAATTTTCCATTTAACCAAGTTAAAAAAGTTGGATGAATAAAGGATAGGTCTTTGATGAAACTTGAAGTTGTGCTCTTTATGGGATGAGCAAAAGAATTTGACCCATCTTTGGAGTAGACAGAGAAAAACACTTTGCTAATGTGTGAATTTCTATCAAAAATTCTCCATAGCCATTTAGAAAGAAGAGCCCTGTTGAAGTTTGCAATGTCTAAGACCCCAAGACCTCCTTCATCTTTGGATTTACAGACTTTACCCCAATTGATAAGACATTTAATTTTTGAATGATTTTGGCTACCATTCCAAAGGAAGTTTCTTCTGATTCTGTCTATAGATTTGATTAACCACTGTGTCAGCTTAAAAAATGACATATAGTATATAGGGAGAGAAGATAAGACAGAGTTTAAAAGAGTTAACCTTCCACCAATGGAGAGAGTTTTGTTTTTCCATAGCGAAAACTTCTTTGTGAATGATTCAAGAAGAGATTGCCACTCTCTTTTGGATAGAGAGCCTCTTTTGAGGGGGAGTCCCAAATATGAAAATGGGAGAGAGCTAACTAAACAGTTGAGGATCTTATAGCTAGCATTTTTCCTTTGTGAGGGGTTTTGCCAAGGTAAAAAAGATTTGATTTAAGGGGATTAACACAAAGGCCAGATATGTTTGCAAAAATGTGGAGGATGGTATTTAGAGTGGCCATATCAGAGGGGGTGGCTTTGGAGAAAATAATAGTATCATCCGCAAACTGTATAGACCTGATGGAATTTAGTTGCCCTTTCAAATTGAGGTCTGATAAATCCCCCGAAGCTGCACTGCGATTCAGCAGTTTACTGAGAACATCGGCCACCAAAAGGAAGAGAAGGGGTGATAAGGGGTCGCCTTGTTTGAGACCTCTGAAGCATCGGAAGAATTTAGTAGGGGAGCCATTAACTAAAACAGCTGATTTGGAGGAGGATAGAATATATTGGATCCAAAGGCACCATTTGGGGGCCAAAGCCTCTAGCTTTGAGGAGGGACAGAAGGAAAGACCAGTTCACACAATCAAAGGCCTTATAGAAGTCTACCTTAAAAGCACATACTTCTTTTTTCCCCGATGAGCAGAAGTTGACCATTTCGTGACCTAGGAGAAAGGAATCCAGTGATGATTTCCCAGCTTGGAAGGCTGATTGAGAGTTATCAATAAGATGGTGGAGGACTTTTTTAAGTCTGTTAGCCAAAATTTTGGAAAAGATCTTACAAGAACTGTTGATGAGACTAATAGGACGAAAATCTTTAGGAGAAGATGCACCATCTTTTTTGGGTAAAAGGCAAATGTGGGAGTAATTGATGTTATTTAAAAGGTAAGGATGAGAATATATCCCTTGGATAAATTCAAAAACATCGGCTTGAACAACTGACCAAAATCTTTGAAAGAAAAGAATGGGGAACCCATCGGGCCTTGGAGATTTGTTAGGGTTGAGGTCGAAAACAGCCTCTGTGATCTCTTGGGGAGAGAAGGGAAGATCAAGAGAAGATAGATCAAAATTATTGTTTGGGTATAGAATACCCCAGTTAGGAGAAAGTCTTGAAGCTTGAGGTTGGTCAAAGAGATTGGAGAAAAAGGAGAAAAAAGTTTCTTTGATGGCACTGTCAGATGAGATAATGGAATCATTGATAATGAGATGGGGAATAAAATTTTTTCTGCGGTGATATGAAGCAACTTTATGGAAAAAAGCAGAGTTATTGTCTCCTTCTTTCAGCCATTGAATGCGGGACCTTTGTTTCTATTTAATTTCATCAGCTTTGGCCAGGGAGAGAATTTGATCTTTCAAGTCAGATCTAAGCTGAATCTCTCGAGGGGAAAGATTTCTTGACTCCTCACAGAGATTAAGGGCATGAATTTGGGATGACAGTTTGGAGATGGACTGAGATAAAGAACCAAAACAGGATTTTCTCCACCATTTTATTCTTTTTTTGATGAGTTTGAGTTTGAAATAAAGAGGTACTTGGGTATCATTTTTCAGAGAAAGTGATTTCCAGCTGGATTCTATGAAAATTGGGAAGGATGGGAGAGATAACCACATCTTTTCAAATCTGAAAGGAGAGGAAAGGAAAGAGGAGGAGTTAGTATCTAACATGATAGGGCAGTGGTCAGAGCACACAGAAGGAAAGGCGAACTGGACCATATGAGGAAATTTAGATTCAAAATCCAAGGATACTAAGAATCTGTCCAATCTAGCAAGCGATGGGGAGGGTCTATGGTTAGACCAAGTGAATTTCCTCCCACTAAGGGGAAGATCTAAGAGATTGATAGAATCAATGAGCTTTTGGAAAACTTTGATGTCTCGGATAGAACTAGAACGACCACTTCTTTCATCAGAGCTAAGGGTCATGTTGAAATCTCCGAAAACCACCCATGGGAGAGCATGGGAGCCTCTAATTCTTTCTAGTTCCCACCAGCAAACTTCCCTTTCAGACGAGTCACATGGAGCATAGATGGATGTAGCTACAAAACTCCAATTAGTTGGTCTGTGGGTTAGAGTGGCCGATACAGAAAAGATGTCAGATGATGAGGAAGAACAGGAGTAAAGATCATCATCCCACCCTAATAGAACACCGCCTCTAGAGTCAAGGGCGTCGAGAGAAATCCAAGATGTAATGTTTCTCCCCCCAGGGATTTTAGGAGGAAGGAGCTATGGGAAGACAATTTCGATTCTTGCAAACCAACAAGATTTACTTTGGCCAAGGATAGGCACTCTCTGACCAATCTTCGTTTGGATGGGTTGTTTAAACCTCTAACGTTCCAGGAACCTATACGCATAAAGACAGACTTGATGCAACTTGGAAGGAGAGGGATACTCAAGAAGAAGGTGCTACTCCAGACATCAAATTATGAATTTTAAACAGTCCTAGCGGGTCTATCGGTTCTTGGATACCACAATTAACAGAGATTTCCTCTAATTTCTCCAGCTCACTAGAATGGATGGGGGGAGTGGAGACAGAGGATGATGATTTAGGTTTAGATATACCTGAGTGCTTACCCTTCTTCATCTTGGAGAGATGCTTCTTGAAAGGCAGAGTCATGTGGAGTCCACTGCTGGCTTTCTTTTTGATCCTCTTAGATTTACTTTTTACATTCTCAAATCCTGGAGGTGGGTCAGAGGTTGAGACATGGTCCGTCGAGTCTGAAGAGCTAATCTTGATGGCTCGATCTGCTTTGTGGGGGAGAGTAGAATCATCTTCTAGGTTGGGGAAGGCAGCGTTGAGTGTGGCCCATGATTCTCTGGATATATTGATAGAGATACCTTTGAAAGAGACTGTGATCAGATCTGGGGGACCCCCTGTGTCTGCTTCGTCTTGAAGCTTGAGGTTGGTCAAAGAGATTGGAGAAAAAGGAGAAAAAAGTTTCTTTGATGGCACTGTCAGATGAGATAATGGAATCATTGATAATGAGATGGGGAATAAAATTTTTTCTGCGGTGATATGAAGCAACTTTATGGAAAAAAGCAGAGTTATTGTCTCCTTCTTTCAGCCATTGAATGCGGGACCTTTGTTTCTATTTAATTTCATCAGCTTTGGCCAGGGAGAGAATTTGATCTTTCAAGTCAGATCTAAGCTGAATCTCTCGAGGGGAAAGATTTCTTGACTCCTCACAGAGATTAAGGGCATGAATTTGGGATGACAGTTTGGAGATGGACTGAGATAAAGAACCAAAACAGGATTTTCTCCACCATTTTATTCTTTTTTTGATGAGTTTGAGTTTGAAATAAAGAGGTACTTGGGTATCATTTTTCAGAGAAAGTGATTTCCAGCTGGATTCTATGAAAATTGGGAAGGATGGGAGAGATAACCACATCTTTTCAAATCTGAAAGGAGAGGAAAGGAAAGAGGAGGAGTTAGTATCTAACATGATAGGGCAGTGGTCAGAGCACACAGAAGGAAAGGCGAACTGGACCATATGAGGAAATTTAGATTCAAAATCCAAGGATACTAAGAATCTGTCCAATCTAGCAAGCGATGGGGAGGGTCTATGGTTAGACCAAGTGAATTTCCTCCCACTAAGGGGAAGATCTAAGAGATTGATAGAATCAATGAGCTTTTGGAAAACTTTGATGTCTCGGATAGAACTAGAACGACCACTTCTTTCATCAGAGCTAAGGGTCATGTTGAAATCTCCGAAAACCACCCATGGGAGAGCATGGGAGCCTCTAATTCTTTCTAGTTCCCACCAGCAAACTTCCCTTTCAGACGAGTCACATGGAGCATAGATGGATGTAGCTACAAAACTCCAATTAGTTGGTCTGTGGGTTAGAGTGGCCGATACAGAAAAGATGTCAGATGATGAGGAAGAACAGGAGTAAAGATCATCATCCCACCCTAATAGAACACCGCCTCTAGAGTCAAGGGCGTCGAGAGAAATCCAAGATGTAATGTTTCTCCCCCCAGGGATTTTAGGAGGAAGGAGCTATGGGAAGACAATTTCGATTCTTGCAAACCAACAAGATTTACTTTGGCCAAGGATAGGCACTCTCTGACCAATCTTCGTTTGGATGGGTTGTTTAAACCTCTAACGTTCCAGGAACCTATACGCATAAAGACAGACTTGATGCAACTTGGAAGGAGAGGGATACTCAAGAAGAAGGTGCTACTCCAGACATCAAATTATGAATTTTAAACAGTCCTAGCGGGTCTATCGGTTCTTGGATACCACAATTAACAGAGATTTCCTCCAATTTCTCCAGCTCACTAGAATGGATGGGGGGAGTGGAGACAGAGGATGCTGATTTAGGTTTAGATATACTTGAGTGCTTACCCTTCTTCATCTTAGAGAGATGCTTCTTGAATGGCAGAGTCATGTGGAGTCCACTACTAGCTTTCTTTTTGGTCCTCTTGGCTTTACTTTTAGCATTCTAAAAACCTGGAGGTGGATCAAAGGTTGAAACATGCTCCGTCGAGTCTGAAGAGCTGATCTGGATGGTTTCAGAATTGACAATGCTAATGTATATACAGTATATTTACTAATGAATATGGAGTGGTTGTCTATTTATACATGGATGACATGTTGATTTTTGGTACCGATATAGTAGGAATTATAGATCTCTATCTTTGCCTTGTTCCGCAGGAAGAGGGTCCCCAGCCACTCTAAGCTTTACCGAACCTTCCAAAATATGAACTTCATTGGGGGATTCGGACCGGAAGATAACTTCTTGAGGGATTTCTGAAGGTACCCGAACATGCAGCATAACTTTACAGACTTTGGCTTCTTTCTTGAGCAGGACATCGTCAGAGAAGGCGATGACATCTCCTATGTCGACTAGAATGTTGGTGATAAACTCCGAGTCCCATAGATGGATGGGAAGATGAAGGATCTCTACCCAAACATAAAAGAACTTAGGAAGAACTTTGAGGCCTGACGATTCGGACCACCGGGAGAAGACGCCCCCAAAGTTGCCCATATCGAAGAAGGGTTTGGAGCATGCGAGGTCCAGGGTCTCCTTGTCGGGGAACTGAATGAAGAATGATGAAGCCGCCGATTGCCTAATCGCATAGAACCATTTCTCTACCTTGAAATGGAGCTCTAAGTTCTCTACTAGCTCAGCATATGAAGGGTTCCCGACTTGGATCTGGAAGTGAGCATAGCTCACGAACTCCTCCATGCTGGCAATAACGGAGGGAGGAAGAGAGATCTTAGGGACAAAAAGTGGCGGGGGGCAGAGGGTAGAAGAGATGGAGGAATGCTGAGTAAAGTTGGTTGTTTTCGGTTAGGGCAGCAAACTGAGGTATGGCCAACGAGGTTGCAAGCAAAGCATTTGAAATCCCCCAGGGAGTAATTTTTCGCCATGTGACCTGGGTGACCACAAAGATAACACCTAGGGGTTTTAGGAGGGGAATGGGACTTGTAAGAAGATGCTACGGATCTAGGCCTTTTGTCTTTCTTTCTATAGGAAACTGTGGTCCAACCTAGATTTGGGTTAGGGAGAAGACCTTTGGAGGAAGATGAGGGGCCTAGAGGGTTTGGGACAGCCTTGGGGCCCTTAAGGATGTCTGCAAAGGAGGGTTTGGAAGAGGGCGCAAGGTTCTTTGGTGGGTAAAAAGGAGAGGAAGATGGTGGCAAAAGGGTTTTTTGATGTTGAGGGAGAGAGGATGGCGTCTTTGATAGTTACTTTTCTTCTCCTCGGGTCCTGAACCGCCGCCTGGTCACGTCCAACGCCGAATCGCCTTGGAAATCGCCTGTTCCCTTGCTCCATCCCAAGACTTTTCTTCTTAATTACATACATACTTAATTGGTTTACGAGGAAATTGTGCTCTTGAAGCCTGTGCTCTTGAAGCCTTTACTTGTTACTAAAAACCAATGCAGTTTTCTTGAATGATAAGTTATTCGCTTGTCATTCAAGTTCTTTCTGAATGCGCTCAGGAAATTAGTAAAATAGAAAGATTTCATTGAAAAGTGTAAATGAGCCCAATAAATTACAAAAATATGACTAATGTTTTATTTCAAATAGTTACATAATATAAATATTAATAGATAGGTAATTATGATTAAGGTTCTAGTTTGGATCACCCCTCCTCTAGTCCAAACGAGAATTAGTTTAGGATAGAATTGGTGGTTATCAAATACACTCTAAGGTCATTTGGCAAACTCCTCAAAATTGGGCAGTGACTGATTTTGACCCATTTTTGAGATAAAATTAGTTACCTTTTGACCAAAGAGAGGGGTGGATTTAAAAAAAAAAAACTAATTTAAGAGGTGTTTTTTGTCTTAAAAAACTATGCCAACTCTAACCTATTTTCCCCAAATAATTAATTTGCACTCTAAAATAGTATCAAGTCTAAACTTAGTCTCATTTTTTAAGATTACCAGACGGCCCAAGGGTCAATTTGGGAAAACCCTTAATGGGATTCTCCTCCGCAAGGTTGCAACGTTTTCATATATTGAATTCTCCTGCGCAAGGTTGCAACGTTTTCTTATATTGACTTGGCATAGTTCAACCTTTTCAATTTTTTCTTCAAACACTTTTCTCCAAAATGGAACTAAGGTTGATCCTAGTTATGTTTTGAGGAGTTGCCTAAAGATGTCATGGTTATGCATGATATACAAACCTAAACATGACGAACTTACAACGCAAGATAAACGCTAGCTGTTGGCCCTTAGACACGATCATAGTGCTGGGCCAAGCCCCATATATGTTTAATTTGGACTGGGGCCATCTCTCTTAAAGACATAACAAAGGCTTTAGATTAACACAGCGCAGAAGTGATAGCCTCGGAATCTACCAAAGACGTTCTTTGAATCCACAAAGAACAATCTTCGAATCCACGAAGAAATTCGAATCCACAAAAAATATCGAAAAGAGAAATTTTATTGATCATAAGTTATATCTTTAGGGCTTACAAGACTCTGCTTAAAAAGAAAAGTAACAAGACTCCTACTATGACTCAAGTTTTACCAAAAATAGATATAACAAAACTCTTCCTAAAAAGACTCCTTAAGATTAGGAAAGTCAATCGGTCAAATATGAGATCAAACCGGGTTTTTTTCTAATCAAAACAGACTCCTAAAATATTACTAGAAATAATAAAAAAACCGACAAAAACTGATATCTCTCAAACCGGAGGGAATTTAGTAAAACGGATAGCGGAAAACCAAACTTCGGGTGGTTTGGTCGGTCTCGTCTCAAAAAAATACGCGATTTTCATACATAATTCGTCCAATTCCGACTTACAGTTTGAAAGTTATGACTCGTTCTTCATAGTAAGTTATTTTTCTCGACCGGGACCACGTTTGGGCTTGCGACTGTCCCGCTTCAACATAAACATATCCGCCGTGTGTTCTACATCAGCCACCCTACTTGAAAAGAGCTCGACCCCGAGCTTACACTTGTATGAAGAGCTGTTTCTTTTGGTGGGTAATACTCAATCAAATCTGCAACATTAAAGCTGGGAGAAATAACCAAATCCGAAGGAAGGTCAACGATATGAGCATTGTCACTAATCTTCTTCAGTATTGTGCATGGACCATATTTTTTATTCTTCAGCTTGTTGTATGTACTCACTGGAAAACGCTCTTGTCACAGGAACACCATTATCATGTCTCTCTCTTCAAACACCTTCTTCCTTCTGTGTAGATCAGCATCAGACTTACATTTTGTATTAGACTGCTCTATCTTCTCTTTCACTTCCTGTTGTATAGTACGTATATTTTCAGCCATATGATCTGCAGGAACACTCTGTCCTGGAAGTTTAGGCAGTAGAACTAGATCAATGTAATGACTCAGAAGCCTTCCATATATAACCACAAAGGGAGCCTTGCCTGTTGTTCAATTCTCCATATAATTATAAACAAACTTAGCATATTCCAGAGCACGATCCCACTATTTCGGATGATCCCCAGAGATGGATCTAAGAAGGTTACCGAGAGTGCGATTCACCACTTCAGTTTGTCTGTCAGTTTGAGGATGGTAAGCAGTACTGAATTTAAGTGAAGTATTAAAGTGCTGCCACAAAGTCCTCTAAAAGTGGGATAAGAACCTGGAATCATGATCAGATGTGGTGGATTTTGGCACTCCATGAAGGAAAACTATCTCCTGAAAGAAAAGATTGTCAATGTTGCTAGCATCTGCAGTCTTCTTGCTTGGAATAAAGTGTGACATATTTTAAAATCTGTCAACAACAACAAAAACAGAATCCATACCTCGTTGGGTTCTAGAGAGTCCTAATACAAAATCCATCGAGATGTCGTTCCATGGTGCTTCGGGGACAGGTAAGGGTGTATACAATCCTGTATTTTTGGACTGCCCCTTAGCGACTTAACAAACTGGACAACGCCTCACATATTTTTCTATTCCCTTCTTCACCCGAGGCTAGTAATATTGTTCTTCAATGGAAGCAATCATCTTGTCACGCCCCAAATGTCCTCCTAACCCCCCTGCATGAAGGTCTTGAATTATCTGCTCTCTTTGTGAACTCTAAGATATGCACAACTGATCTCCATGAAATAAATAACCATCCTGAATATGAAAGCCTCTGACTAATTTATTTTGTTGGCAGTCGTTCCAAATCTCCTTAAAGTCTTCGTCATCTGCATACATCTCTTTTAGGTACTCAAGTTCAATCACTTTTGCCTGCAAAGTATTCAACAAACCAACCCTCCGACTGAGTGCATCTGCAATCTTATTCTGCTTCCCAGACTTGTGCTTCAAAACAAATGTGAAACACTATAGAAATGCAATCCAACGAGCATGTATACGGTTGATGGTAGTTTGACTATTAATGGACTTTAAATCCTGATGGTCGGTATTAAGCAAAAACTGTCACGAGATCAAATAGTATTCCCAATGCTTAAAAGATTGAACTATGGAATATAACTCTAATTCATATGTGGTCCACTTCCGTCGAGCTTCACTGAGTTTCTCGCTATAGAAAGCAACTGGATGTCCTTCTTGAGATAGAACACCACTAATTCTTATGATGGACGCATCACACTTAACTTCAAATACCTATTAAAAATCTAGAAGTGCAAGCACTGGTGCAGTGGATAACTTCTCCTTGATTAGTGCAAAGCTACGATCCGCATCTTTCCCCCAATTAAACTTGCCTTTCTTCACGTATTCAGTGATAGGCGCTACAATATTGCTGAGATTTCTGACAAATCTCCTGTAGAAAGTTGCTAGGCTATGAAAACTACAAACTTCGCTGATAGTATTCGGTGTAGGCCAATCTCGAATAGCATATACCTTCTCTTCATCAACATGGATGCCCTCTGCACTAATGACAAAACCCATGAATACGAGGCTACTGGTCATGAAGTTGCACTTCTTCAGATTGATGTACAACTTGTTTTCCTACAAAACTGTTAGTACCTCCCTCAAGTGGTCTAGATGTGCGGTCTCAGTCTGACTATAAATCAGGATATCATCGAAGTAAACTAAAACAAACTTACCGATAAAGAGTTTTAATACCTGATTCATCAACCACATGAAAGTGCTAGGAGCATTAGAAAGACCAAAAGGCATGACCAACCACTCATACATGCCTTCTTTTGTCTTAAAGGCAGTCTTCCACTCATCTCCTTCTCTAATCCGAATCTGATGATAACCACTCCTGAGATCTATTTTGGAGAACACTTTTGATCCAGAAAACATATCTAGCATGTCTTCCAGACGAGAGATAGGAAATCGATATTTCACGGTGATCTTATTAATAGCTCTACTATCCACACACATGTGTCACTCTCCGTTCTTCTTTGGGACTAGTAATGCTGTCACGACACACAGACTCATGCTAGCTCATATAAGGCCTTTCTGGATGAGATCATACACCTCTTTCTGCAAGATCTCTCCTTCCTTCGGGCTCATCCGATAGTATGGCAGATTCGGTAGCCGGGATCCAGGGATGATGTCAATTTGATGTTGAACATCTCGAAGCATTGGTAATTCAAAAGGAAGTTCGTTAGGCATAACTACATCAAATTGTTGCAAGAGTGTTTGTACTTCAGGTGGAATTTTGGTGGAGGCAGAATCCTCGCTTCCTGATACAGTAAGAGCATAAACCTCGTCAGACTGCTTCACATCTTTTATAAAATCTTTGTTGTCAATGGCTAAAAATGTCTTCTTTTTAGCAACAATTGTTTTGTTTGGCCCCTTCTCGGTTAAAGGCTTGAGCACAATTTGGCGACCATCCTTCTTAAAGACATAAACGTTATCCTTCCCTTTGTGTGTGGCATCAACATCAAACTGCCACGGCCTACCTATCAGCATATGACAAGCATCCATCTCAACTATATCACACAATGCCTCATCAACATAACTTCGGCCAATGGAAAAAGATACCCGATACATCTCATCAACCTGTATGTCATTACCCTTACGAATCCTACCGATCTTGTAGGGACCGAGATGTTTTTATGTCTTCAAACCTAATTTCTCCACCATGTGCCGAGAGACAATATTCTTGCTGCTCCCACTATCAATGATGACATCATAAGTCTTCTATTTCACAGTGCATCTCTTGCGGAAGATATTATGCCACTGTGGTGGTTTTTCTGTCTTTGGAGCCAATAATAATCACCGCACAATACACGATAGTTGATCCCCATCATCAGGATTCACCCCATCACCATCATAGTCTTCAACACCATTTTGGTCTGTATCCTTTGTTAGACCCTAGAGGGGGGGGGGGGGGGGGGTATACACAAGGTGATATATCCTAGCAAAGAGGTATACTATATGATATATGCAAGGATATGCAAACACAAGGGTAACATAAACAAATGATATAGTGGATGAAATAAACAATGAGAGAAAGGCTATAAAGATGAACAAATATAAGTGTGCTAAGCCAAACTCAAACAAGCAATATGATCATGGAGTTCGGACCTTCCGTCTTACGTCTCCGCTCCCCACTCCCGGGGAGAAATCCACTATCACAATCCGGTTTGGAAGCCAAAATTTCTACACACTCGGTTTTCTAGTTAACTGAAAACTCTACAACTCACACTCATGCAAACCCACTCTACACCCTCACAAGTGTTGGACCTAGCCGTGTCTCCCTCAAGTGCTTGGTTACAACCTCTCCCTAGGTTCGTCAACCGACGCCACTCCTCTTAGGACGATCCCCGACTCTCACCATACACTCCTCTCGGTGTACAAGTATATTACAAAGTGATCTCACGATTAAGCACAATACAAAGAATGATTGTTCAAAAGCTCACACTCAATTATTACAACTCTCACCAACCCAAATATACTATGTATGTAAATACAATAAGCTCAAGTGGGTGTGTGTAACAATGAGAATAAATAAAACAACTAAACTCAAATAAAATCTAGCATATAGAAATTATGAATAAAATAATAAATAGCTAGAAATAGAGTTTAGGAATTCTTCTCTGAAAAACAAGATGGAGAGATAGATTAAAAGGAAGCTCAAACAATATAGATGATCTCCTCCACTTGTGAACCAACCAAAACAGCTTTAAACCAAACTTAAACCCCTGTTAAAACTTTTATAAACTTGTTTAAAACATCCCATTGGTTGTTGAAATAGAATGGGGTTTGGGGGTTTATATAGGAAGAGGAAGCAACAGCAAAAACTCCAAGGGAAAAGACCAAACAGCCCAAGAATCAGAAATCTGATTCTGTACCAAAAGAGTCGTTGGGATAAATGGTGGTCGACCGCGACGGTTGACCGCAAGCAACAAAAACAACAGGAAAATGTTCTAGAGACTTCGGTGGTCGACCGTGGTGGTCGACCGTGGGAAATCTCGAGCTCACGGTCGACCGCGGTGGTCGATCATGAAACTCTCTGCTACTCACTGATGAAAGAACTCAGGCGCGGTCAATCGTGGCGGTCGACCGTGAACTAATATATGAAATTTTACAGTTTTGAACAGTTTTCTAATTTTAAAACACTGTTTAAAAATATCAAATAAATTCTAAAAAATATAAAACTTTGGGAAATTTTTATAGACATGATAATAAACATGCTACAATGAATGGTTTTCAAAAAGGACTTCCCAAATAAAAAATATCATTATTTTACAAAATAGGCCAAAACATAAAAATGTAAACATGTGAATTTTGACATTTTGGCTAAACCATGTTTTGAAACTTTGCACAATGATTATGTAGACTTAATAAAATATGTATATGATTATTGTTAAGTCTAAAAACCAAGAATACAATATTTTTACAAATATAATAGAAAATGAAACATATGAGTATGTATATGAAAATATATTTGTTTCATATCTAAGTAGTTAAACCAAATAAACATGAAATATGTAATTTTATATTTATAAACATAAAAACAAAACTTGTGTTGTATATATATATGACTACATATATATACAAGGAAACCAATAAAATGTGTGTGTATATGATATTGAGCTTAGAGTATCTAACACACATAATATAAAACCTAAACTAGATTACCCAAGCCGATTTTGATCTTCAATAAGCTTGACTTGGTACACTATACGGATGAAGCTGAACTTGGATCTTGAACTTGAATTGCATAAGCTTCACTCCACTATTCTGCCAATCTCCATTGGATATCATCATGAAAGTTTTATTCCATCCATCCTCCAACTTGTTGTTTGCCTAGAATAAATACGAAAACACAAATACTAGACAAACAACATTAGAAGTAAATTATTTGTTAAACATCATCAAAACAAGAAGGCTAACATCCTTCTCTTCATGATCCACCATATTCACAATACTTCTTTTAGGGCATTGATTGGATCGAGGACCAGGTTGGCCACATCTGTAGCACTTGATTAGGTCAGGCATGGCATATGGGTTCGGTGGTGTAGACTTCTTTGCTGTTGTTATCGCTGGACCCATGGCCTTCTTAGTTGTAGAATCCTGATCAGAAACAGTTAAAGACTGTTTATTCCCACCACGATTAAATCTCGTGCACGACCTGCTGGAAGCTACCCACGATCCTCTATTATTTCGTCTAAGTTGTCGCTCCACCTTTTTGGCTAGGAAAACCGTGTCTGCCAAGTAATATGTCTGCTATAAAGACAAACGATCCTGTATTGCTATCCTCAATCCCTCAGTATATCGAGACATCTGTTGGGCCTCGTTCTCATTTAAGTTGTTGCGGGATGACAGCCGATAAAATTCCTACGTGTACTCATCAACGGTTCTTCCACCTTGCTTACAATTATGGTATTATCGAAATAAGATTTGTTCATAATCACTCAGCAAGAAACATGCTTTCAATAATTTCTTCATCTTTTCCCACCTATCGACTTTTAGCTTTCCTTGAATAGATCGATTCAAACAAACTGATTCCCACCAAGCTGAAGCTCCACCTTTAAGTCGGTAGGCCACCAATTTTACCTTACGCTCTTCTGGGATCTCCATATATTCAAAGAACCTTTCTACTTATGCAATCCAATCAAGGAATTCTTCCATACGAAGTTGGCCATTAAAAGATGGCAGATTCATCTTCATCTTGAACCCTCCAACATCATAATTATCCCTTTGTCGATGGTCTTTGCGATAATCACCACGGTGTGGGACTTCATAGCCATCGCCGTCGCTGTTGAATTCATCATATGGTGTCGGATCACGTCGTTGCCGACCATCAATGCGATTTCGAACTCCCGCCATATTCAGACACTCCACTGCCGCCGCAAGCCACTCTATGGCAATCTTCATTTGATTAACATTGGTCTTCAGCACGTCGAACTCAGTTCGAGAGATCGGAGCTTCATTGCTTGCCATCAAATCAGAGGAACCTGCTCTGATACCAATTGACGCAGCGCGGAATTGATAGTCTCGGAATCCACCAAGGGCATTCTCTGAATCCACAAAGAACAATCTTGGAATCCACGAAGAACTTAGAATCCATGAAGAAAATATTGAAAAGAGAAATTTATTGATCAAAAGTTATATCTCTAGGGCTTACAAGACTCTGCTTAAAAAGAAAAGAAACAAGACTCCTACTATGACTCAAGTTTTACCAAAAATAGAAATAACAAAACTCTTCCTAAAAAGACTTCGTAAGGTTAGGGAAGTCAATCGGTCAATCTGAGATCAAACCAGATTTATTTCCTAATCAAAACAGACTCCTAAAAACATTACTAGAAATAGTAAAACAACTGGAAAAAAAACGTTAATATCTCTCAAACCGGAGGGAATTTGGCGAAACAGACAGCAACAAACCAAACTACAGTAGGTTTGGTCGGCCCCGTCTTGATAAAATATGCGATTTTTATATAAAATTTGTCTAATTCCGTGAGGATATTAGCTAGTTTTTTATTTTCTCTCTAGTGCTAGAATGTAGGCAAAGAGTTACTGATTTTACTTGAAGCTATTGGGAATCACACACACGTTTTCATACTTATGTTTTTAAGCGTTTTTCACAAAATACTATTTATCACAAGTATGAGGACCTTAGCAAAGTTCTTTTTCCAAACAGTTTGCTTTTAGTATTAAAAACATTTTACAAAGTTTCATAATTTTCAGAGGTCAGAAACAAGACTCCTACTATGACTCAAGTTTTACCAAAAATAGAAATAACAAAACTCTTCCTAAAAAGACTTCGTAAGGTTAGGGAAGTCAATCGGTCAATCTGAGATCAAACCAGATTTATTTCCTAATCAAAACAGACTCCTAAAAACATTACTAGAAATAGTAAAACAACTGGAAAAAAAACGTTAATATCTCTCAAACCGGAGGGAATTTGGCGAAACAGACAGCAACAAACCAAACTACAGTAGGTTTGGTCGGCCCCGTCTTGATAAAATATGCGATTTTTATATAAAATTTGTCTAATTCCGACTTACGGTTTGAAAGTTATAACCCGTTCTTCACAGCAAGTTATTTTCCTCGACCGGGACCGCGTTTGGGCTTGCGACTGTCCCGCTTCAACATAAACATGTCCGCCGTGTGTTCTACATCACAGATGGACGTGAATATTACAAGAGGAAACGAAATTTCACCGGATATTGAGGCCCTGAGGGCCACTGATTCATGGCGAGGAATCACAACACCAAGAGCTAAAACTCAACCTCTCAAGGACTAGCCAAAGAAAAAGACTCATCCTCGAAGCAATCATCTTCTATTATAAACACTTCACTGAGAAAAGGGGGAAAAAGTTATTTTCACAAAACGGAACCGAGAACCTTGTGCGGTGTTGCACAAGACCTCCATGAAATTTATAAGTCCCCGAAATCCTTCTAAGCTTATTTCGCTCTACCATGATTGACGCCGTTAAATGTAACATGTTTGGACGTCCTTTGGTTCTCCTCATGTGATCAAACGTGGATATTTTTACACATGCTCATCAAATAAAAGTCGTCAATATCCATATTTTTCACCGCACTCCTTTTAAGAAGGGTGGTTCAGCATTTCACTTATCTTTTTAAATCCATTAATGGCAAATTCCCAAGATAAAATAAATAAATAAATAAATAATAAAACTCCTCAAAATTCCGGAGGTCTTGTGAAATTTAACCCCGTAAACTCGACAGAATCTAAAGTACGGTAAGTTCACACTAGGCAACGATTGAAAGAAGCGACTTTTAGAACGAGGACCACAAATAGTCAAGGAGAACCCAAACTTGGACCGCACGTTGAATGTTCACGTGAAGTTTATATACATATGACCCTAACAAGTCACTTTCGACTGGCCCCATGTTTCTAGAGCATCATATATAGGCTAAGTAATGCATGTATTTACACGTACATGAACATAAAATTTATGTACGCATATATTACTGATTTAACTTTTACTAAGAATGTGATACCTCAACTTTAGTTCCACAAGGAATGACTTAAATAGAGAAGCCCAAGGTCCAAGAATAACCAATGCTAGCATTTTGACAGTAGACTTTAGCCAACATCTAGTTGCCCTCGTCGGGTCTCACGATTTGCATGCGCCAGCCCAGGGCACGACATTAGAGGCACAAATATAGCATCTATTACATAGTGAGAACCCTATTTTCCTCACTCTATCTTGAGTGAGAAGCTCCCTGTGTGAGCAGCTAGCCAGAATAAATATGAATGTTTTGGCAGAGTATGTTTACCCCAAAATATAAATTTCTAGTCAACAGTGGGGGAGTTAACAGCAATAAGGTTATAAGCATTGGCAGTTTAAAGCTAACCATGAAGACAACTACTAGAGATTTAAGATATGACATTCTCCGTAGTTCCCCATTTTAGCAATAGGGAATCTCTAAGTTTCAAAATTTGTTTCCACATCCAAGAGTCTCTCATGTTTTGATTTAGCCCAAGAAGTAACGTTTTTCATATATGTACCATGGATCTATCTAATCCATAGTAAGTGTTTTTTTTTTCTCATGAATATCCCATAGGAGCTTAATAGCAGAAGCTTGATTCCAGTGAAAAGCAAAGAAAAAAATAAGGCCATGTCTGACAAACTGTATTAATTCCAAGCAATAGGAGGGGGTTTAGTTGAAACATGAGAGCCATGCCATAGGAAATTCTTGCATATGGCGTCAGTCAACCTCAAGGTCTTATTAGGGAATATATGTAGCTATTAGCCCAATATGATCGTGCACCCCAAAGAGGATACTTTTTACCAGTTGTGTCCTTCCAGCATAAGAGAGAAGCCTAGCTAGTGTGCCGATTGTGAATTTTTGTACTAATTTTGGAGATCAGAGCATTACAATCAAGAGCAGACAACCTCTTAGAAATCATCGGGAGTCTCAAGTATTTAATTAAAAGATTCTCCTCAACCTAGCTAAGATGAGAGAGGACAAGATTTTTTGCCTCGGGAGACACCTCCAGAGAAAATTGAACTCTTAGAAGGGTTGGCAATCTAACCAGAGGTAAGGCTGAAATCTGCAAGTCAGTGATGTATGTTGAGGTTAATCTATCGACAACCCGTACCCTCTAGATCTTGTGACGAACAAATAGCAAGTAAGAAATATCAAAACAAAACGAAAACTTTGCAGGAAAGAACAAATAAAAGGAGAGAACACAAGATTTAACGATGTTCGGCAAAGGTGCCTACGTCCTCGAGAGCCACACCAGAATTTTTTTGATTATTGAAGAAGATTACAAGCATGCAAAAGGCTACTCTCTCTCAGATCTCTCTCTCAAAATGTTCTTTAAACCCTCACTTTTTCGTGTACTAACTCTCAAAAGAACGTTCAAAAATATATAAAACCCTAACTCGAAATAGATTCCCAAACGGGCCAGGAAATTGCTTGACCTGATATCAGTGGACTAATGCTCTTGCATCATTCGACTAATAAGTGCTTCTTAGTTGCTTTGTGCACGGTATCGGTCGGCTGATGAGTTCCCATCAGTCGACTTACCAGAGTGATTTTCAGGCTTGTTTCTTACAACCGAATCGGTTG
>NC_033800.1:128529238-128532973 GCF_001876935.1 Asparagus officinalis
TTTGTTTCAGGTTTCGGTCTACACACCCAAAACCAACAATCTCCCACTTGGAGATCAAACCTCCATCAATAAGCTCTCTTGAACTTCAGCTATCTTCACAAGCACCTTCTCCTTCCCGGAAAAATTTCTTTCTTCAATCAATATCATCATTGGTGATCTCACTTGTCCTCCTAGTGTGGCTCTGCCCTCATTTCCTACATATGAAGGCCAACTGAACTTACACACAACTCCAGTTTCTCAATTGTCACTGTCTTCATAAACATATCTACAGGATTTTGGTTCTCCAAAATTTTCTCCAATAGAAACTTCCTGTCCTCTATCAGCGAGCGTATAAAGTGGTAACACACATCAATGTGCTTCGTTCTGGTATGATATACTGAGTTCTTGGCAAGGTGTATAGCACTCTAGCTATTACAATAAAGAACTCTGTTCTCTCGCTTCAGATTCAACTCTTCTAGACATCCAGTCAACCAAATCATCTCCTTGCTAGCCTTAGTCACTATGACATACTCTGCCTTAGTTGTGGATAACGTTACTCTCTTCTGCAAACATGAGACTCAGCTCACTGCTATTGACCCTAAGGTAAAAACATATCATGTGATACTTCGCTTTGTATCATGATCACCTACAAAGTCTGCATCCACATATCCCTGAATTACAAATTCTTTTCTCCTAAAACACAGTGGCATATATGTAGTCCCTCTCAAGTATTTCAGTATCCACTTCACGGCCTCCCAATGCTGCTTCCCTGGATTGTTGGCAAACCTGCTCACAACTCTCACTGCATGAGCAATATCCGGGCTCGTGCAAATCATTACATACATAAGGCTACCAATGGCTGATGAGTATGATACTCTGGTCATGAACTCCTTCTCTATATCCGTCTTGGGCGATTGCTCCTCAGATAACCTGAACTGACTTCTAAGGGGCATGCTAACAGCCGTTGCATTCTGTATGTTGATTCTCTGAAGTACCGACACAATGTATTAAACATGACTCAACTTTAACGTTCCTTTTTCCATATCCCGACTGATTCGCATCCCAAGAATTTGCTTGGATGCACCTAAATCCTTCATAGCAAACTCCTTTGCCAATTGTTTCTTCAACTTGTTTATCTCTTATAAGCATGACCCTACAACTAACATATCATATACATACAACAATAACACGATATAGCTAGACTTGAACCTCTTGAAGTAGCAACAATGATCTGAATTGCACATTCCATAGCCATTGCTCTGCATGAAGTTATCAAACTTTCTGTACCACTATCTTGCAGCCTGTTTCAAACCGTATAAGCTCTTCTTGAGCCTACATACCATCTCTTCTTTTTCTTCCTCTATGAAACCAATAGGTTGTTTCATGTAGAGTTCTTCATTCAAGTCATCATGAAGAAAAGCAGTCTTCATATCTAACTGTTCAAGGTAGAGATTTTCAGTAGCTACTAAGCTCAACACTACCCTGATGGTTGTAAGCTTCACGACGAGGGAAATATCTCTGTATAATCCACACTTTCCCTCTGTTGGAACATTTTCACAACTAATTTGGCCTTGTATCTTTTGCTGCCATCACTCTCTTACTTGACCCGGTAGACCCACTTATTATGTAAGGCTTTCTTGTTCGTAGGTAGCTGGGCTAACTCCCACGTCTCATTCAAGTGTAGAGAATCCATCTCTTCTCGAATCGCATGCTCCCACTGCTGAGATTCACTAACTTACATAGCCTGCTCATAGCACTCTGGTTCTCCATTGTCTGTCAAAAGGAAGTAATCGAGCGGCAAAAGATATCTGGGATTTAGTTTGAATACTATGGATGACCTCCTAAGGTCCTCGCCCTGAGTATTAGTCTTTGCACCTGGAATCTCCTTCATTCTTTGGTCAGAACTGACATTGTCTCCCCCATCTAGAAGTTCTTTTAAATCCATGTACTCGGATGTAACTGCATCCTTAGTACGCTACCACTGCTTTGGCTATCCTTGTTATTATCCCTGTCCTTGTACATCACCTCTTTATTGAATATGACATCTCTACTCCTGGTAATTTTCATGTTCTAATCATCCCACAGACGATATTCGAACTCATCAATACCATATCTAATGAATGTACACTTCAGTGACTTAGCTTCTAGTTTGTCCTTGACATGATCACTGATATGAACATATGCCACACAACCAAAGAATCTCAAGTGTGAGAGATTTAGTTTCTTGTCACTCCAAACCTCTTCTGGAATTCTAAAGTCTAATAGAACTGATGGCCCATGATTTATTAAGTAAGCTGTTGTATGCACCACGTCCACCCAAAACATCTTAGGTAGATCTGCATGTAGACACATGCTCCTCGCACGCTCTGTCATCGTTCTGTTCATCCTTTTTGCGATGCCGTTCTGTTGTGGTGTTCCTGGAGTAGTATTTTCTAAACAAATCTCATTCAGACCACAGAACTTCTTGAACTCCTCCAGCTCATACTCTCCACCATTGTCCGATCTCAGACACTTCACCTTCAGATCTGTCTCGTTCTCTACCATGGCTTTCTACTTCTTGAAGATCAAAAATACCTATGACTTGTGCTTCATGAAGTATACCCACACCTTCCTCGAATGATTATCGATAAATGTGACATAGTACACCGCTAAGAGAAGACACACTAGCTAGACCCCATACATCTATATGAACAAGCTCTAGCTTGTGAGCTTTAGATAGTCTTCCATTCTTCTTAAAGCTAACCCTCTTCTACTTCTTATAGATGCAATCTTCACAAATACCAACTTCCACTGAATCGATGCCGGGTAGCTTTTCCTGTGAGTGTAGAATCTTCATACCTTTTTGACTCATATGTCCCAACTTATTGTGCCATAGATCTGCACTTTTCTTGCCACCAGTAATTGCGAGGGTGTCACTCACATGTGAAGTTAAATAGAGAGTTTCAGTTTTATTACCGTGAGCAACCATCATAGTACTGTTGGAGATCTTCCACGAATACCATGTAAATGTCAAAACATAACCTTCCGCTCCAAGCTAGCCAACTGAAATAAGATTCCTCTTCAGATTCGGTACATATCTGACATTCTTCATAGACCACTTAGAACTTTTTTATCTGAATCTACATATCGTCTCTTCCCACAATACTACAAGGCTCGTTATCCCCTATGTATACTTTCCCAAAGTCCCCTGCTATATAGTTCTGAAGAAGCTTCCTATTAGCAGTAGCGTGGAATGAGGCTTCTGAATCAATAACCCATGAATCAGTGTTACCATCCATAGCAAGGATCAAGGCATCTTGCATAATATGAGCCTCCTGCTCATTTGTATCCTTCTTTGACGCTTTGCAGACTGAAGACATATGACCCTCCTGGCCGTAGTTCCAACACTTTTCTTTGATAGACCTCACCTTCGAGTTCAACATCTTCTTCTTCGATTTTGATTGCTTCTTGTTCTGGTTACCCTTATTCTCACTTCGGCCTCTCTGCTCAAAATTTAGGACTGAACCTGAACCCTCTGATTCCACTGACTTTCTTCTAACCTCATCGGATAGAATCATACTAACAAGCTCGTTCACCTTCTACTTCTCTTTTCCTACCGAGTTGCTAATTACAGTCACACAACCTGCCTAACTATTCGTCAACTGCGATAGTATCAGTAGGGCTTGCACTTCATCATCAAATATGATGTCGACTGAGATGAGTTGATTAACAATCATGTTGAACTTGCTGAGATGCAACGTCAAGGAGTATTGTTCT
>NC_033800.1:128532983-128541352 GCF_001876935.1 Asparagus officinalis
AGAGCGTCTTGATGAGATGCACCTTGTTTGTAGCTGACAGTTGCTCATACATATTTGTTAGCACTTCCATAAACCCTACCATCGTCTTCTCCTTTAATAGGTTGTGGGTGACTGATTTTGTGAGCGACAATCGGATCTGTCCTAGAGCCTTCTGATCTAGTATTTCCCAGTCCTCGTCTGTCTCCTCCTTCTTCTTTCCCTTTGCTTTTCCTATCAATGGATGGTAAAGATCCTTTTGGTACAGATAATGCTCAATCTGTGACTTCTAGTAGGCGAAGTTTGATTCGTCAAACTTTTCAATCTTCGATTTGATTTCTTCTGTCATAGCTCTTATATAGATCTTTGTCAAATGAAGCTCTGATACCAGTTGTTGGGGTTAATCTATCGACAACTCGTGTCCTCTGGATCTTGTGACAAACAAATAGCAAGCAAGAAATCACAACAAAATGAAAACTTTGCAGGAAAGAACAAATAAAAGGAAAGAACACAAGATTGAACGCAAGCTTGCAAAAGGCTACTCTCTCTCTCTTAGATCTCTCTCTCAAAGTATTCTCAAAACCCTCACTTTTTCGTGTACTAAATCTCAAAAGAACGTTCAAGAATATATAAAACTCTAACTCAAAATAGATTCCCAAACGGGCCAGGAAATTGCTTGACTCGATATCGGTCGACTGATGCACTTGCATCAGTTGACTGATAAGGGATTCTCAGTTGCTTCGTATACAGTATCGGTTGACTGATGAGTTCCCATCAATCGACTTACCAGAGCGATTTCCATGCTTGTTTTTTATAGTCGAATCGATCAACTGATGCAATCCCTTCGGTCGACTGATCGGGAGGTTTTCTGCTGCTGTTGATTTTATTCCAGGTTTCGGTCTACACACCTAAAACTAACAATGTAAAACTTGTTAGGACTCATGTGGTGAGCCTATTACTCTAATCTTGTTTTGATGATTTAACAAACAATTTAGAACGTGTTTCTAGTGTTTAGATTTGATTGATTAACCCAGGTTGAATGATTCAAGAGCTATATTATAAATGGAGCAAATACAAGTCAAGTCAAGATCCACGATCGAGCTTCATATGCAATCCATATAGTATATTAGTGTAGGATATGTATTTTGTGTATCAATACTTTTAAGCTCAATTATATACACATACACATTTCTTATTTTCATCACAATTTGGGTACTTTTAAGTAATTTTTATATTATTGACTTATGGACAAAATAATCTTTGTATACATCTTATATACAGTCCATAAATTAGTTCAAAATATTTTTATAACTTAGTTTAAGTCATATGTCAAAATCAAGTGTTCATACAAACACGTATTTTTGAGTTTTTACAAAACGACGAGTTTTCACAAATGGGAAATGCAATTTCAAAAATTTCTTTTGTAACATGTTCATTTTTATGTTTATAAACACTTTCCCAAGTTTTATAATTTTTGGAATTTATTTGATATTTTTAAAGACGTTTCAAATTTAGTTTTTTAGCAGTTTTGTCATATGTCAGTTTTCGGTCGATTGCACAAGGTCTGCCGGTCGACCGACCAAAACGAGATCTTTTAGTATTGTTTCTCAGGGTATTTCGGTCGACCAAACATGAGTTGCCGGTCGACCGTCCAGAACATGATTTTTAGCCGTTTTTTAGGGTTCCACAGTCGACTGACAACTTTGTTTCAGTTGACTGACAACTTTGTTTCAGTCGACCGACAACTTTTTTTCGGTCGACCGATGGACACCCTTCGGTCGACCGACCAATGTCATCTGGTCGACTAAACTGATGACTATTGACATAATGGTTAGTTTCCTAGATTTTATTGTTTTGTGATATTTTCTTGGTCTTTGGGCCTTTGTTTCTTGATCCTATATATACCATATACCCTTTAACTTCAGAACTAATGAAAAAAATTTAAAACAATTTTACAAAGGGGTTTAAATTTGTTTAAGAGTTTTTAAGTGATTTCAAGTTTGTTTTTGTGAAGAAACTTTCACAAGAGGAGAAGATTGATTCTTTCGTGATTGAGCTTCAATTCCATCTCTCTTTCACTCATGTTTTTCAGAGAAATTTTTTCTAAACTCAATTTGTAGCTTTATATATTTATTTGTTGATTAATCATTTCATTAAGCTAGATTTCAGATTGAGTTTAGTTTCGTTATTGCTCATTGATTACACACACCCACTTGAGCTTAAGTGTTTCATACATATTATATTGGGGTTGTGAGGTTGTAACATTGAGTGTGAGCTTTATTGAGTTCTTATCTAGTGCAGAGAACAAACACTTTGAATTTGTGCTTAATCGTGAGATCACATTGTAATACACAAGTACACCGAGAGGAGTGTGTGGTGAGAGACGTGGTCGATACCAAGAGGAGTGGCGTCGGTAGTAAAGTCTAGAGAGAGGTTGTAAATCCGAGCACTTGAGGGAGGCGACACGTGAGAGACCAACACTTGAGGTTGTAGTGTGTGATTACATTATGAGTGATTATGAGAGTTTTCTGTGAGCTAAAAAACCAAGATTGTATGGAGTTGTAAATGTTTTCGGTTAGTGTTGAAAACCGATTGAGATAGTAGAGTTCTCCTCGAGAGTGGGGAGCGGAGACATACGTCGGAAGGACCGAACTCCATGATCATTTTCTTGTGTTTGCATTGGTTATTTGCCCACTGTCTTGTTTATATTATTTCATGTCTATTTCACCCTTGTGTTAATTACATATCCTTGCACATATAAGTTATTGAATATCATACTTGTTAGGATATTTGTTAATAAGTTTTTAATTGGCATTAAATTGGATTAGATTAGCATATTACCCTATTCACCCCCCTCTAGGGAAATTTTAAAACTCTCATAGAAGTAATATCACATCTTCAATGCATCAGGAGGTCATCTGCAAAGATTAGGTGAGAGATCTTCAATCTGATGCATTTGGAATGAAACCTGAAATCACTTTGCGAAGTAACATTAGAGAGAATTCTTGAGATGTACTCCATAGAGATAACAAATAAGAATGTGGAGAGAGAGAGAGAGAGTCTGCTTGATGAAATCCCATTTTCCCTTCAAGTTAGCCATGTAGAGCACCATTGAAAAATATGAAATATCTTGGGCTACTAACACATTTCATTATCCAGAGAATAATTTGGTGTAGAAAATCCGTAGATGCATGTGTAAGCATGTCTTGAAGAAATCCCCAATCAATAGAGTCAAAGGCCTTTCTTATATCAATATTAAGCATACATCTTGGCGAGATGTGTTTTCTCCCATATGTGCAACTAGAATGTATGGATAATCCAAATAGATCCAACTATTATTTGGTCTACAAATCTAGCCGAGTTGATCAATGGGTCGCAACTGAGTGCGTTTTCTATTAGAATCCCGCACGACGCAAGGTTCGTCACTACCAAACAAGTAACAATGAATTAAAAACTGCCCCCACCTTACTATAATATGTGGCTCAGAACGTCCTGCACCGTGCGTGGCATTCTGATATGATTTTTACCCACTGTAGCCCACCGTAAACACAAATCTGATCCCATAATTCTTGGTATATATAGATATTGCGTACCATTTGAAAAACTATAATTATAAAAATATAGTTTTTGAGAAATTATTGGTAATTATAGGGGTTTTACATCCATAACTTTATCTATTTGCTTTTTAAAATCATAAAAATTAAAAATCTTGAAACACGCATGTAACTTTATCTGTTTATTTTTAAAATCAAACAACCTATTACTTCTAGGTGGAAACACATGCCAAGGAACAGAGGAAACCAAGTAGCATCAGACGACCCGGTTTTTGCGACCCAGAAGAAATGAAGATTCATAGAGGAGAGTGGATTGACTAATGTGGATGTTGTTCAAGTAGGGGTGGCAAACGGGTCGACCCGACCCGACCCGACCCATATAAAAATTGACCCGACCCGTATAAGTGTGACCCAACCCGACCCGTTTAATAAATGGGTCAATGTGACCCGACCCGATTATTAAACGGGTTACCCGACCCAACCCATATAACCCGAATGACCCGTTTATCAAATACAAGACATATCCTAACACACATAACTAGTAAAGAAATTTATACATACACAAAAAGAACACTTTTTGCAAGCTCTTTAGACAAAAACTATCACTACTTACAACATGAAATTATTTCAAAGACACATTCAATATTTAAATGTACTTCAACGAATTGCAAATATCGACAAACAAAAATACATCGATGCAGCTCTTTAGACATAGAATAATCTAAATTAAGAACTAGCAACAAAGAATTTAACACAAGTAAATAAAGAGAATATACACAAGTTTACAACAAAATAGTTAGGAACTTGATTGCCATTATCATAGTCCATCTCCAAATTTACAAAAAATGCAATTACAGTTTATAAAAAAATTTAACTGTCCCATTTCCAAATTTACAAAAAATATAATTACAGTTTACAAAAAAATTAACTGACCCATCTCCAAATCTCCAAATTTGAGTCAAAAAATTCATTCGCAGAAATGCTCCATAAACTCTTGCTTGATATGTTATGGTAGATAACAGCTGCAAGGTTCCTGGCAATCGTATCTTTGTATATATATTTTCCAAGGAAATTGTCTTTTGTGGCAACCATGATCTTCGCAGTTGTGCCGCCAGTTATCAGACTCAGTGGATACCAAAGATACACCTGCAATTAAACCTAATCAGATATTTCCTCAATACTGATATCAAACAAGATATTAGCCACTATATACCCATAAATTTTCAAATGTACAAAATTTTGCATAAATCATTCCTAATCCAGTTCAATTTCTTCTTCCAACAAAACCAAAAAAATACCCAATTAAGCGATCGAACAAAAAGCCCAGATAAACCCAACAGAACTAAAAATCAAGAGCGACCCATGTCAAGAAAAGACACCGGATATATTTCACCTTATTTCAGTATTGATAACATTGATGTTGGATAAGTACATTGATGAAAGGATCATTCTTTTATAATAATGGAAATCTAATGCATATAATATGTATATGTGGATGTCAATGTAATATATATAGTATAAAGATGTGGATATATTTTATTTGCTAGAAGCACAAGGTGTAAAATCTATGAAGGAAAAAAGAAAAAAAATATATGTTACCTGCCAATCCAGCACATGCAGAAGAGAAGACGATGACAGGAGGAGCCTACAGAAGTCAATAAACAAGAGAAATGTGGTTATTTCTTTGCTATGTCTACCGCCAAATAAATGTGTTAAGTGACACAAAATCAAAAGAAATCCAGATTTTACATAGAAATATAAGTAACTTGGTGCAATAATAGTAATAAAAATTTGATGAAGCTTACATCAAAAGCTGATGAAACCTTATAGTAATACAACATTGATGCAACACTAATAATCAAATCGATATGATTCTTGAAATCTTATAGTAATATAACAATTGATGCAACACTACTAATCAAATGGATATGATTCTTGAATCAATTACTTGCATGAATAAATAGAGAAGTCGATACACATGTTAAAAAAACAAACTTCACAAAGCCGCATATATAACTGAACATTACAACATTCCGCAATACTAGTAATAAAAATTTGATGAAGCTTACATCAAAAGCTGATGAAACCTTATAGTAATACAACATTGATGCAACACTAATAATCAAATGATATGATTCTTGAAATCTTATAGTAATATAACAGTTGATGCAACACTAATAATCAAATGGATATTATTCTTGAATCAATTACTTGCATGAATAAATAGAGAAGTCGATACACATGTTAAAAAAACAAACTTCACAAAGCCGCATATATAACTGAACATTACAACATTCCACACTCAGAATTCAAGATTGGGAAAAATGCCATGCTAACACTTCCACAGCTGTGTTTTTTTTTGGGGGGGTGGGGGGGTGGTAATCTCATAATCAAAGAGTAAATTTGAAGGCATGGAGGCAATAGGAAAATATATAAGTCAAATGGCAAGCTTCAACCTACAACTAAGTTACAAGTTGCAGGGAACTGTTATAAAACTCAAACCAAGTCTAAGCTTGGATACCAACTATTTTTACTATCTCAAACATACTTCCCCTTTTTGGTATAACTACTAAACTATTACTGTAGATGGATCTCTGATCAAAATCAATTTGAAATTAACAGGGAGGTTAGTTTTCAATTGGATTGGTCAAAATCCAATCCAAATATTCTGTACATATCAGTTACAAGTAACTTTCCAGACTGCACTTAGCTATATGGAAACAGCTACTGCTAACTCAAAATTTAACCCACTAGGCAAAAAATTATGGCACTTTCAACTCAAATTTGAACTATCAATACATTACTGTTCATTGACAAGCCTTCATCAAAAGGCCCTCATTTTGCTTCATGAATACATTAGCAACCTCCCTTTTCTGTAATGCATTACACAAGGTAGTGTAACAGGTAGCTGCTCCTTCGTTAGTCGCCCTCTTTATCTCAAAATGCATTCAGTGACTCCATGATGATTAAGCAAATAAAGTGATACAGAGTGATTTTCAGTAAAATGAGGTTCTTAAGAGTGTTTTTCTTCTTGCTTGGTATAATTTTAAGCCATAAAAATGCTCAAAAGATGTCTGCCTCATTGTTAGAAAGAGATGATCTGGTTACAAATTGATTAATGTGTTAACCGGCACTAAATTACTCAAATAATCAACAAAATTGCAACCACAAAATCAAGCTAAGATCTTAGTCTCCAAATTTTAACCTAGAATTTAGAAATCGGGACTGAAAATTACCAATCTAGGGTTTCTGATCTGATCCTTGAGCACTTGAGAGAAAATCGAAGGTAGCGCTCGTGCTCGAGGGGAGAGGAGATGGATCCCTGAGGAGAGAGGAGATCCAAGATGAAGCTCGAGCTTCAAGCGAGAGGAGATCAAAGGTGGGGCTCGAGCTTGAGGAGAGAGATCAGAGATGAGCTCGAGGGTAGAGATCGGAGATGAGCTCGAGATCGGAGATGAGCTCGAGGGTAGAGATCGGAGGTGATGAGTTTTTTCCGGAGACGAAGGGACCAAGGGCTTCTTCGTTTATGAGAGACGAAGCGTGGTTATTGGGTCGGTGCTATACGAGTATACGGGTTGTTATATGGGTTATACGGGTTGTTAAATAGGTCAGGCGGGTCAACTTAATTTACCCATCTAATAAACGGGTCAGTTCGGGTTGACCCGTTTATGACCCGACCCATATAATTTGACCCGTACCCAATATAAACGGGTCGGGTCGGGTCGGGTTGATGGGTCGGGTCATAAATTGCCACCCCTACTAGCAGTCAGATCTACATTCAATCATTTCAGCACAGTACAAGATGGACCGATAGTAGTAGGTGTGTGGCCTTTCTATCATTATTATTCAGGAGAAATGCCCCTATAGTTTCATCGATCTTGCATTTGAGTGATCCCTATTTTAAAACTAAGCAAATAAATATCTAAAGTATTTAAATGTTGCACGTAAATGACAAAGTTTCAAAATGTTATACTTTAGTGCCCTCTTGTTTCTTCAATGTTGCATATTGATGTCTTCTTGTTTATCCAATGTTGTACATAAATACCCAGAGTTTGTAAATGACCTCACTTAAATACCTTAAATTTTCTAAAACTTGCACTTTAGTACTCTCTATTATGTAATATTCTTGATATTTATAGAAAGGTTAATGTCATCTTGGTTCTTTTAACTTTGGGGCATTTATCTGTAAAAAGTAGGATTCATGTATACCCCAAATATTTAAGATAGATGCAATTTGTTGTTGTTACTGTTGTTAGGCATTTATCTGTAATTTTTATATACTTTGGGGTATTTATTTCCTCAGTTTTAAAATAGAGATCACTTAAGTTCAAGGTTAATAAAATTATAGGGCATTTAAATACTATTTAGCGAGAGAAAAATAGTATATGCTTGAGACGATAAGTGGTGGCAACCATGTGGGTCCTCTAATAGATTAAAATGATACACATGCAATCATGTCAATGTTTGTGCAAACCATGCATAAAAATAACTCTTGTTTAGAGATTACTTTTTCTTGGATCTTTTAGAATGATCGACACACATATACTCTTGATCTTCAAACAATGGCCAGAAGGAGACCACACCAATAAGACGAGAAGTCCTTGCATATCACCCCGTGAATACCGCATAAAGCAGAAACTTGATCAAAGAAGGAGATGAAGGCTTTGTGAAGGTTTATGGTCATTTCTATCTTTTTTTCATCATGAAAACCCTATATCTATATATAAAGGTATCACAGATAAAATTCTGCGCTCATTAGGATTATGAATATGTTAGATCTACATCATAAACTTGAGATCTAAAACCATATAGACATGATTAATTCAAAGAGATCAACAA
>NC_033800.1:128542352-128575427 GCF_001876935.1 Asparagus officinalis
TCTCCCCATCCCTCCGAGCGACAGTCTGGCCCCAAATCAAGCCCCCCCCGAGCCCATTGAGTTCTGTATCTCGCCGTCGGCCTCATCCACTCGCCGTCAGCCCCTAAAACCTAGCCCATTAAGTTCGTCGATCTCGCCGTCAGCCCCAAATCAGTTCAGTCGTCGGATCTGGCCCCAAATCAAGCACCGCCGACGCCGACTACGCACAGCTCCCCCCAAATCCGTTGGATCTGGCCCCAAATCAAGCACCGCCGACGCCGACTACGCACAGCTCCCCCCAAATCCGTTGGATCTGGCCCCAAATCAAGCACCGCCGACGCCGACCACGCACAGATCCCCCAACTCAGGTAACGATCAAGCCCCAAATTTCTTTTACCTATTATCTGTTATTTTTCTGTAGTTTATCTGTTATTTTTGTTTTTGCTGAACTGAGCTGAGCTGAGCTTGTCAAAAAAAATCCTCTTGGCTGAACTGAGCTTGTCAAATTTTTTTTTGTTTTTGCTGGAATAATTGATGCTTAGAAAGTAGGAAACCAAATCTAAAATATGAATACAATTGCAATTTCCTCTTGGCTGAACTGAGTTTTTCAAAAAAAAATTCTTTGTGTAGTTTATCTGTTATTTTTCATTAGTATTATCTGTTATTTTTGTTTTTGCCGAACTGAGTTGAGCTGAGCTTGTCAAAAAAATCCTCTTGGCTGAACTGAGCTTGTCAAATTAGTTTACAAAATTTGATATACAGTGTATTTTTTATAGGTCAATTAAAAATTTTTATGAGAAATGAAAAACTTGGACACTGAAGCAAGTGAATTAAACTTGGATGACGATATTTCGACATATACTCCTCAAGTATCAGATGAGTTGAGGCCAAAAAAAGAGCAAGAATTTAACACAATAGATGATGTTGTAATATTCTACAATGCTTATGCTAAAGCAGTTGGGTTTAGTGTAAGGGCTTGGACTACTCAAAAAGAGCCGGGAAGTGGTGAAATAAGAAGGAAGGAGTATTGGGTTTAGTGTAAGGGCTTGGACTACTCAAAAAGAGCCGGGAAGTGGTGAAATAAGAAGGAAGGAGTATGTTTGTTTTAAACAAGGAAAATCTCCAAGAATCGCGGATGTTGGAAATAAAAGACGTCGAGGAAGCGTAGCTGAAGATTGTCATGCCAAAATTACAGTTTTAAAATCAACCTCTGGAAAATACATTGTTACTATTTTTAAAGAAGAGCATAGTCATCCGCTATCAACACCATCAAAGGTTCATCTTTTAAGGTCTCACCGACACGTTTCAGCCACAACAAAGTCTTTAACTAAACAGTTATCAATGGTGAATATACCTCAGCATCAACAATTCAGTTTTCTTGGAGTACAATCTGGAGGTATAGAAAATATTGGGTGCACTCAAAGAGATTTGTATAATCATGAAAGGGATACACAGGCTGATTCGAAGGGGCATGATGGTCAAATGTTTTATGAGTATTTAAAACTGGAACAAGGAAAGAATCTCGGATTTAATTTTCAAATTGAGGCCGATGAGGAACAAAAGATTACTCGTTGTTTTTGGTCCGATGCAAGTTCAAGACGGACGTACAATTTCTTCGGTGATGTTGTAATCTTTGATACTACGTATAATACTAATCGCTATGGCCTGATATTTGCACCAATAATGGGGGTTAACAATCATGGTCAAACAGTTGTTTTTGCTTGTGGATTTTTGAATCATGAGAGCGTTGATGATTTTGTATGGTTATTTAATAAATTTTTGGAAAGTATGCCTCGTGGTGCCCCGAAGATGATTATTACTGATCAAGACCCAGCTATGACAAAGGCATTCCCTCATGTTCTTCCAAATACTTTTCATAGGTATTATAGTTTGTATAGATTATTAAAAATATTTATATACATAGCCTTTCTTTTTAACATTTTATTTAATTCTTTTGACAGGTATTGTAGTTGGCATATATTAATGAAGTTTTCTGAGAAAATTGATGCTGTGAAGTATAGTATTTATAAAAGTGAGTTCTCGGCTTGCATTTGGAAATCAGAGACTCCTGAAGAATTTGATTTACAATGGGAAAGTCTGATTAAGAAAAGTGGGTTAGAAGGAAACAGGTGGTTGCAACCAATATGAACTTCGGACAAGATGGATTCCTGCATATGTTAATCATATTTTCTCAGCAGACATGTCAAGTAGCCAACGAGCAGAAAGTGGTCATGCATTTTTCAAGAAATTTGTTTCGAAGAATAATTCATTGGTGGATTTTATGATACAGTTTGGCAGAGGACTAGTGCGCCAACGTTACGAGGAGTTGATGGCCGATCACAAAGACGTGGTTGAGAAACCTAAACTTAGAATAAATCATGACTTTTTGGAGCAAATGGTTGATATTTACACTAATGAGATGTATTACAAGTTTGAGGCTGAAGTGTGTGACAGCTTTAACTACAAGTTGCAGTTTGTTAGGGAAACCGACAATCGCCGTGTGTATCAAATTAAAGAAAGAAGGTTGCAACAAGCAAAGTCCGCGAAATCGTTTACGACAAGCAGTTGGATTTGGTTTCTTGTAGTTGTAAAAAGTTTGAAAGCGTCGGAATCGTATGTACTCACATTATCTCTTATTTGATGAAATTTGATGTTGAAATATTGCCCGATAAATACATCTTATTGAGGTGGATTAAGTCTGCAAAATCGGGGACAGTTCATGATAATAAAGGCATGCAGATAACCCCTGATAATCCTTATCTTTTAACGCGGAGTTAATTTATCCAATCATCTTTGGATTGAGTTGACAAGTCCCTCGTATGTGAAGAAACAAGGGAGATGTTTACCGATGGATTGCGTAACATTAATGAGCAAATTGATCAATTTCTTAGTAGCCACA
The DNA here is from genome assembly GCF_001876935.1 of Asparagus officinalis. NCBI lineage: Eukaryota > Viridiplantae > Streptophyta > Magnoliopsida > Asparagales > Asparagaceae > Asparagus > Asparagus officinalis. Next base: position 128,545,231 of record NC_033800.1, read on the forward strand.
TGGCTGTAATGAGCTTCACTGAGAAAAGTAATCCAATATGTAGTAAGATAATTACTGAGGGGGCTAGTGCTCATGGTTCTTGTAGTTATGAAAATAGTTTCAATGAACCCGATCAAGTGCGAGCAAAAGGGTGCGACAAAAGGTTGAAAGGAGGAAAAGAGAAAGCAATGACTAGAGCCAAAAATAAAAAAGATAGACGTTGTCACGGGTGTGGTAAAGTAGGCCAATCACATGATAAGCGAAATTGTCCGGCACTCACAAATCCGTAAGTAATAATTTTTTTATTATTTATGTTGTCTTATTTTTCACATTCTAGTATCCTTCTTGATGTATATATGTATGGATATTTTAATATAATGTAGGTTTTCTACATGCGGTGATACAAATTTGCAAGAGGGTAATGAGTCATCAAGTGAAGATGTCGATCTTTTTGAAGATTAAGAGGGTAATGGTCCTGTATATGCTTTTGATTTGTGATGTACAAAGTCTTTTACCTCTTTTTTCCCTCGCTTGATTTCATGCAGGGATTTGCTAACTTACTTTAATAATACTAATTTTTTAAATAATTACCTAACTTACTTCAAAAGCTTATATGTTTCTCAAACTGATTTCTGTTGTTTGAATCAGGATGTGGAAATTACTGAAGGATGGCTTTACTAAGGCTAACAAGATGAGCTATTTGTGCGTGCTCCATGCTCTTAAAAAGCTCGGTGATGTAGATGGTCTAAAGAATTGCTTTCAAGAGTGGGAATCAACTTACGTTTCTTTTGATGTTCCTTGATTATTACTTGAAGAGACATGAGATAGATTTTGCTTTGAAGTACTTGAATATTATTTAGATTGACAGGGTTATATTTTGATGTCGCAACTTAGAATGACTGATGTGTATCATTTTCTGAGAGCTGCTTCTTTTCCCTGTAATGATATTATGTAGTGTCTTATTGACTCCATCCTTGTTTCTCTGAACTATCGTAAATTGGTTCACTTCTGGACCAGTTCTTACTAAACAAGATGAGTTGTAAACATGCAAGTTTATGGTGTTGCTGAATTTTCTGTTGGGACTTGAGTTGTAAACATGCAAATGAATTATTTGACATGAAGGCAATGCTCCAAGGTGCGTGTATAAATGTCAGCATGTTTATGCTAGAACTTCACGTTGTGTCTGTAGATTTTATGAAACAGACCTTCTATCAGGAGCTTATGAATCAGGAGCTTGAATGAGGAGTGTGTTAAACAGGAGCTTGAATCAGGAGTTGGAAGCATTATTTTTTAGTTTTCTTTTCCCTTTTTTCTTGAATTACAGAAAATGAACGAAAGGATTCACACTCATTAGTGACTGCATATTTTACTTGGGATGTTTATTAACTGGAACTATAATGTAAGGTGATGAGATATCTTATTTAAGCTGCATTTTGTTAATTCATACCAATTTCTTGAAAATTCTGCTGTGGTGACGACCAGAAATTTTGTACATTTTAAAGATGTTTAGCCCATCATTTTCTAGGTTGATGGTATTGACTTCCTGTCTCCATTTTGTATTCAGTTTGATCTGTTGTTGCTAAAATGGTTATTGATTGTTAACGTGCAGAAGAAGAAGAAGAAGAACAAACAGAAGCAGCAGCCAAGCAAGAAGAATCGAGTGAAGCAGTTAGCAAGCAAATTAAAACTCAATTGTATCTGCAAAACTTAATTAGACACAAGGTTGCATGATAAGAGTGTAAGATACAGCTTACGTGCTAAGATGAGTCTGCAAAACTTAATTAGACACAAGGTTGCATGATAAGAGTGTAAGATACAGCTTACGTGCTAAGATGAGGTGCTCTGTGTATCAAATTAAAACACAAGAAAGGTACTCATTCCCCTAAGATGAGGTGCTCCCTTCTCTCACATTATATCTCATCGTGAAAAAGCTTGTTTCATTCCAACACATCACATTTATTTCAACATAAAAAGCAAAAATTAACAAACTTGTTTCATTCCAACACATCAAAGCGTGAAGCATTACAAAATACTGATTCCAACACATCACATAATTTCTTTCATGGCCAAATAAAAAGACAACAAAAAAGCTATAACAGTTAACCATTTCCACAACACTTTTTCACGTACAACAACCACATCACGCGCCTCTGGTGGGGCAATGACGAGTGGTATTTGTTCAACTGATGAAATCTTGCACCAGCCCAAAATTCTGATCTGATCCTTGAGCACTTGAGAGAAAGTCGAAGGTAGCGCTTGTGCTCGAGGGGAGAGGAGATGGATCCCTGAGGAGAGAGGAGATCCAAGATGAAGCTCGAGCTTCAGGCGAGAGGAGATCAAAGGTGGGGCTCGAGCTTGAGGAGAGAGATCAGAGATGAGCTCGAGGGTAGAGATCGGAGATGAGCTCGAGGGCAGAGATCGGAGGCGATGAGTTTTTTTCCGCAGACGAAGGGACCAAGGGCTTCTTCGTTTATGAGGGACGAAGCGTGTGCTGGAAAGAGACATAGGAGAAATTTATAATTCGAGTAAAATTAAACTAACTGCAAAATGAACTTTCCACTTGAATTCTAGAAAATTTTTTTTCCCTTGCATCAATTAAACTAACTGCCATTTCAATCTTCCACAGTTTTCTTTTCCCTTGCATCAATTATTCCAAGCGTGGTTATTGGGTCGGTGCTATACGAGTATACGGGTTGTTATATGGGTTATACGGGTTGTTAAATGGGTCAGGCGGGTCAACTTAATTTATCCATCTAATAAACGGGTCAGTTCGGGTTGACCCGTTTATGACCCGACCCATATAACTCGACCCGTACCCAGCATCAATTAAACTAACTGCCATTTCAATCTTCCACAGTTTTCTTTTCCCTTGCATCAATTATTCCAGCAAAAACAAAAATAACAGATAAAATACAGAAAAATAACAATTTTTGACAAGCTCAGTTCAGCCAAGAAGAAATTGCAACTTAGTCTAGCTTGAAACCCTAAGGACAACAAATAAACTACAGAAAAACCCATATAACTCGACCCGTACCCAATATAAACGGGTCGAGTCGGGTCGGGTTGATGGGTCGGGTCATAAATTGCCACCCCTATGTTCAAGTAGGAAGCAAAAAATACAAGTCAATTAATTCTTTAGCTAATGATAATTCAGCCGAGATTTGCTCCGACTAACCCCACCGCATGCAATAAGTTGTAAAGCATAGAATTGTTTGGTTCCTGACTTGCTCTTTCTTATTGAGATGAAAAAAAAACTACAAAAGAATTAGAATCGATTAAAAGAGCTTCTGGTTATGATAATGTGTTTGCTGTCAGTTGTGAAGGAAGGATTAGCATTATTTTTTAATAGCAGTAGCATCATTAACCTCTTAAGCTATTCAAAGAATCATATCAATGTGAAGGTGGCTCGTGGTGAAGGAATGAAGGAATGGAGATTTACAGGTTTTTACGGAGAACCAGAAGCAAGTTGGTTTTTTACAACCTAGACGGAAATTCCGTCTAGGTTGATTCAATCTAGACGGAATTCCGTCTAGATTGCCTTTTTTCAGGGAAAAAATTAATTAAAATTTGTATTTCCCTGTACAATTACATTAATATTTGAATACATCCAGAAAATACTGTACACGCCACATTTAATCATCCAATCATAATCAAAATTCATAACAATTCCATTCAAAAACATCTATATAACCAAATCCAACACATTGTACAAATCCAACCATCCACTTCAAAATATACATCAATCAGTTCCGTCTAAAACACATCCAACAACATATATACTAACAATGCCAGTGACTAAGATATGATACACGACATGAATAAATGTAGTGTTATAACAAATAAAACTGTTTATTGCATTAAAAATAAAAAAACCTCATCCATCGTCGTCGGCGAGGGTATCTCTATCCCGATTACGAGAAAGGGTGCTGCTCCCTCCAATATCTCCACTCTGAATGTTTAATTGAATAATCATTATGTGGTGTTTGATAACATATTAGATAAAAATGAATTTATAAATATAAGAAAAAATAAGGTACCTGAGCACTACTCTGTCTAGCGCCGGAATTATCGCCAATCGTGCTAATGATACGTATGACACCACCATACGCGCTATAAGGAATAGCACCGCCTAAATATTGTATAACATACCCCATGAGATCGTCCATCGAGTTCGCCGTCAGCGCAACTCTAGTCATCTCATTAGTCACCTGAATATGCAGCTCCGGGTCAATTTTGTCAATCAAGAAGGCAGAGATACGTGCGACAAATGGCATAGCCTGGAAACTGCTTGTGGCTGCTCTCGTCGATGTAGATGGTGTGGAGGATGCTGTGGACGATCTGATGCTTATACCAGGTGAAGCTCCGACACCATGTAGAGGATATCTTCCTCTCCTATTATTAGGGAGAAATAAATATTAAACTTTGCTCTCAAATTCAATAATGGTAAACAAATATAAATAGTATGTAGTATTCAAATTGATTCGATTTTTCACCATCCTTACCTATTATGACCCATCAGGTTCTGTGTGAGATTGATGTTCTCCTCTGCAGAAAGCATGTGAGGGTCTGGCTCGGTTTGTTCCTCCTCCTGCGAAATGTAGACAGATGCAGCCTCCTTGGATGCGGTCTCAAATCCCTCCTAAAGCACAAATTTATAGTTAATTCAAGATAATGACCATATTATTTGTGTTCTCGTTTCCTCGTAATGTTAACAAAATAGAATTAATAATACTACTCAAGATATGTATAAATCTCACCACTTCGTAATGTTCAAAATAGAATTAATAATACTACTCAAGATATGTATAAGTCTCACCACTAACTCGAGATTTACCGTGATCTTATCCCGATATCTCTTATCACTTCTATATTGTTCACTACGCCGCTTTCGCCCTCAAGTGTATTGGCATTAATGATTTTCCCTGTCATATTATATATTATCACACTCATAATCATACTAATCATTAAATTCATCAAAACTTTAGACGGAAATCTACCGTATCCTGACAATAAACATCCTCCAGATTGGCATAGGAGTGTGAGCCCAAGTGGTGGTCATGCAGCTTCTTTCTTCTATTTTCTGACCCCTTCGTGGATTTATTCTTTTTTAAAAGAAAAAAATTAGCAAATATGCAATAAATTAATATCTTAAAAGTATAAAGTAATTTTCATGAAACTAACCTTGGAGGCATCGCTGTCCCAATACATGAGGAGAGCTGTGAAATGAACCTCGTCAACTCGGGCGTCGAGGTTTAAAAACCTCTGCCAGTCCTCCTCATACCTGTCATAGGTTTCATGTTTGATCTCATGCCTCCATTGTTTGAGAACTGCTTCAACCTTGACATTGAACACATAATTCCAAGCCCCCTCAAAGTCCTCAAGGCAGAAGCAGTCCTGTAGATTTACATACACATTTAGGAAAGATAATTTAATATCAAATACTAATTATTAATAAATAAAAAGTAATAGCAATATGTAGTTACCATAAGCTCTGTCCATATCGCCTCGTATGCGGTCCACGGTAATTCTCAAAAATGAAAATAAGGGTTGATAATGGTCGCTCTACGCACGAGAACCCCAATATATGCATTCAATCGGGTCGACCAAGGACCAACGGGCAAATTAGAACTATTCCACCTAATAATGGCCCTCATTCCTCTTGGCGATTGTTTAGAATCAGGCTTACCTCCGCCACGTCGTCCCTCTATGCGATCCTTCTTAGCACCTACAATAATGACAACATGATAATATATCATATAATATACAAATATGAAAATTAAAAGTATTTATATAATTTACCATTCGCTATCTCTCTTTATTTTGCTGCGAGTGCAACAGCTTTCCTAGTCTCCAACATAGGAAGCATTTCCTGATACCTTCTCGCAGCACGTGGGTGGTACTTCCTTGAATCAGCCTTGGACTTATGAGAGTCCGGAGGTAAAGGTAAACTGAGAAAGTCCTGGGTCTTTGGCCGCAAGTCAGTATGGAATGTATATGATGGATATGTCGGGGTCCAAGTAGCACCTACATAAGAAAGAAGAATCAATAATATTAAATTTTAATTGACCATTATCAATTATTAAATATTTAATACCTGTGTCGGGGGATTGTTCTGGTGCTGCATCAGAACCGTCGGGTGATGAATATCACACATCTACAACAAATGAACACTATGAGCTAGATAACTAAAAATTTATAAAATATATTAAAGTATTAATTAATTTTTATACCTACATCTGTAGAAGGTAGTGGATCATCAGCACCACTACCTAGCGTGATACTCCGTGATCTATCAGCCGGCTGGTCAAAGAGCCTCCTAATCCTCCTCATTTGCAAATATAATAAAGACAATTGTTAAGAAAAAATTGTATACATGCTCATGAGATATGTTGTTATGAAATGCATTATTGTTTTTTATTATGATAAGATAAAAATCGATAATGTGGTGTAACATATATAGTTCATACCTACATCCAGCGATACATTCTGTGCGTAAGAGAATTCTTGCCAAACATCATTAGATGAACCGATTGGTTCACTATAATTATCTTCACTTTCTTTAATATTTTTTTTCATTGTTATTAGGAAGAACAACAGATCTTGGTTCCTTGTACAAAACCACCTAATCAGACATGACATTCGGATCTTTCACATAGAAGCACTGATCAGCTTGTTCTGCGAAAATGAATTTCTCATCCGTATATACTTCTCGGTGAAGATTGACTAGTGTAAATCCATAATGATCATTTTGCTTTTTTGTAGGACACCACCGAACCTTGAACATCGTGTAAGTACATTGTTTTGGTTTACCAAACCCGTAAATTACCTCAACGATATCTTCTAATTGGCCATAATATAATATGTCAGCTAGAATTGGATTCTGATCTCTTATACTTGAAAAACATTCTTGGGCAAACAAGCCCATGACCCCACTGTTCTGAGTTACCCTCCTATCATCGGTCTCTAATGTTCGAAATTTATATCCATTCACCAAATGCTCATTATAACGTCTCACTTCGTGATAAGGACGTTGTGCATGGATAATAATTTCATCTGGTAATGTAGTATCATCAAGAAGTGATTTTTCAACCTAAGACAAACAATTTGAGAATATTTAGGCGATGTTATATTATGAATGTTCAATAATTAATTGTAAAACACTTACATCAATTCTTAACCAATCAGAAAATTCTTTCTTATGTCTTTTCTGAATATTGTGCGCTGCATTCCTACCGGTTGTTTCATTCTTAAGCTTCTCCAGATGTCGCCTATATAAACAATATATAACTTTGTATTGATAAACTATATATAAAATGAATATTTCTCATCTATATTACAGATTTTATTTGTTACATTCGATAGTCTTCGAACATATCAAGGTTTTCCAACACATATGCATGAATTTGATCTAAGAGAGATCTCGGGTATTTTTCACGCTTCCTCTCCTTTTGAGGTGCTTGAGATGTGGTTTTCTTCTTACGCATGTAACGCGATGCAAACACAAAGCATTCGTTAGCCACGTATCCTTCAGCTATCGAGCCCTCGGGACGAGCTCGATTGCGAACATTGTTTTTCATGCAGCCCAAGTATCTTATAATCATAAAAGTTAATTATTAGCACGGTAATTTTAAAAACGCGTATACAATTAATAAATATAAAAAAAATCGTAAATTACCTTTCAATCGGATACATCTAACGATAAGTAATAGGACCGGTGATTCTAGTCTCTCTTGCAAGATGCTGGGTAAGATGGACCATAATTGTAAAAAATGAAGGAGGGAATATTACTTCCATATTGCATAGAGTAACTCGGACATCGGCTTTAAGTTTCTTAAAGTCATCTACATCTATGACTTTAGAGCATAATTTTCTGAAAAATCCACAATACTCAATAATAATCTTCGACGCTTCTTTATCCATATTGTTACGGATTGCAACAGGGAGCAATTGATGGAGAAGAACGTGATAATCATGTGTCTTCAGATCTAAGAGTTTTCTCTCTTGCACCTGGACATTATTTGAAATGTTAGTAGAGTAACCATTCGGCAACTTTACCGATTTGAGAATTTCACAAACTCGTTGCATCTGCTCATTTGACGTTATAACACGAGACGGAGGCAACTTTAATTTTTTAAGGCCAACGTCTTGAGCTTGCAAATCATTTCAGATATTCAAAGCAGTCAGATCTTGGCGCGCCCGTAGATCATCCTTCGACTTGTTTGCATCTTGTAGGAGAGTTGATACTATGTTATCATATATATTTTTCTCAATATGCATAACATCTAAGTTGTGTCGGATTTTTAGATTCTGCCAGTAAGGTAGCTGAAAGAAGATACTAAATTTAGTCCATACTCTAGGTAATGTTTGGGCTTCGTCCTCAACTTGCATTTTACGGACCTTTCGCTTATGCTTCAATGGCTTTTTTAACTTTAAGTAATCTCTTACTCCGAGCGTGTTAAATTTATAATAGCGTTTTTTCCCAAACACAACTTTTGGAAACCCCTCAAGTAATTGAACGATCTCAGTACCTGTCAGTTGACGTGGCTTCATTCTTTTCTCAACTGTACCATCAAACTTAGCTGATAATTTTCTGTACTTATGACTCAAGGGCAACCACCTTCGATTAAACCAATAACAACTCTTTCGGCTATGTGGTAATTGAATAGTTTCAAATTCTGGAGCACATACAGGACAAGCACACTTGCCCTTCGTAGAGTACCCTGACAGATTAGCATAAGCTGGAAAATCATTAATCGTCCATAGTAGAATAGCACGTAATCTAAACGACTCTTTTAAATGGGCATCATATGCTAAAGAACCCTCAGACCATAATTGTTTTAGCTCATCAATTAGAGGCTCTAAGTAAAAATCAATATCATTTCCTGGAGCATGCTTACCGGGTATCAGTAATGAAAGTATCATAAACGGCTGTTTCATACAAAGCAATGGAGGTAAATTATATGGCATTAATACAACTGGCCACGTAGACCAGCCAGAGGTCATTACCCCAAATGGATTGAATCCGTCGCTTGATAGACCCAGTCTTACATTTCTGCAATCTTTGACAAAACGAGGATAAATTTTATCAACATGCTTCCAAGCTAAAGCATCAGCAGGATGTCTTAATTTACCATCGTCTACTCGATCATCCTTATGCCACCTCATATTCTTTGCCGTTTCCTTGTTCATGTATAATCTTCGCAATCTAGGAGCCAATGGAAAATGTCGAAGCACTTTGACTGGAATTTTCTTCTGTGTTATCACTGTCTCCGTTGTAATCCTTGTTGAAGAATTAATACAATCATTCGGACATACATCAATCGTATTATAATCAAGACCCAGAGCAGAGACAATCTTCTCAGCTTGATAAGTTGTTTGGGGTATGCTATTCTCTCCTCCAGGGATTACAGTCCGAAGCAAATCAAGAAGCATTTCAAAATAATTATCTGACATACCGCTAAGTGTCTTAATATGAAGGAGTTTCAGCATAAATAAAAATCTGGAGTACTCGGTACATCCCTCATATAAGTCCTTTTCACTATCTTCTAGTAGCTCCATTATTCGCTTTATTTCTGCGGAGGAATGCATATCATCAATATTTTCGACACTTTTCAGTATCTTCTAGTAGCTCTATTATTCGCTTTATTTCTGCGGAGGAATGCATATCATCAATATTTTCGACACTAGCGACACCTCCTACCTCTTCGGCATCAACTTCGTTATCATCTTCACTTTTGTCTCCAATATCATCCTCGACATTATCATCAACATCATATTCTGTAGGTCGAGGAAAAATATCATTCAACAATATTTCTGTGTCATCTATTCGTTGGCCACCGGACGTACCAACATGCATATTTGGATCCTCACCTTCAGTGATACCTTCCCCATGCCAGTTCTAGTATTTATATTTCTCATCAAAACCTGATTTTATTAGGTGAATCCGTATATCATTTCTATTCAGCAGCTTCAAATTCCTACACCTACAACAAGGACAGTACATAGCACCGCTTCTTAAATTTCTCGGATTTATTTCAGCATAACGCATGAAGGCGTCACATCCCTCCTTGTATCGCGTGTCATGAAAAGTATTTATATAATTTACCATTCGCTATCTCTCTTTCTTTTGCTGCGAGTGCAACAGCTTTCCTAGTCTCCAACATAGGAAGCATTTCCTGATACCTTCTCGCAGCACGTGGGTGGTACTTCCTTGATTCAGCCTTGGACTTATGAGAGTCCGGAGGTAAAGGTAAACTGAGAAAGTCCTGGGTCTTTGGCCGCAAGTCAGTATGGAATGTATATGATGGATATGTCGGGGTCCAAGTAGCACCTACATAAGAAAGAAGAATCATTAATATTAAATTTTAATTGAACATTATCAATTATTAAATATTTAATACCTGCGTCGGGGGATGGTTCTGGTGCTGCGTCGGGGGATGGTTCTGGTGCTGCATCAGAGGGGCCGGGTGATGAATATCCAGCATCTACAACAAATGAACACTATGAGCTAGATAACTAAAAATTTATAAAACATGTTAAAGTATTAATTAATTTTTATACCTGCATCCGGAGATGGTAGTGGATCATCAGCACCACTACCTGGGGTGATACTCCGTGAGCGATCACCCTCCAGGTCAAAGAGCCTCCTCATCCTCCTCCTCATCTGCAAATATAATAAAGACAATCGTTAAGAAAAAATTGTATACATGCTCATGAGATATGTTGTTATGAAATGCATTATTGTTTTTATTATGATAAGATAAAAATCGATAATGTGGTGTAACATATATAGTTCATACCTACATCCAGCGCCACATTCTGTGCGTAAGAGAATTCTTGCCAAACATCATCAGATGAACCGATTGGTTCACTATAATTATCTTCACTTTCTTCAATATTTTTTTCATTGTTATTAGGAAGAACAACAGATCTTGGCTCCTTGTACAAAACCACCCAATCATACATGACATTCGGATCTTTCACATAGAAGCACTGATCAGCTTGTTCTGCGAAAATGAATTTCTCATCCGTATATACTTCTCGGTGAAGATTGACTAGTGTAAATCCATAATGATCCTTTTGCTTTTTTGCAGGACACCACCGAACCTTGAACATCGTGTAAGTACATTGTTTTGGTTTACCAAACCCGTAAATTACCTCAACGATATCTTCTAATTGGCCATAATATAATATGTCAGCTAGAATTGGATTCTGATCTCTTATACTTGAAAAACATTCTTGGGCAAACAAGCCCATGACCCCACTGTTCTGAGTTACCCTCCTATCATCGGTCTCTAACGTTCGAAATTTATATCCATTCACCAAATGCTCATTATAACGTCTCACTTCGTGATAAGGACGTTGTGCATGGATAATAATTTCATCTGGTAATGTAGTATCATCAAGAAGTGATTTTTCAACCTAAGACAAACAATTTGAGAATATTTAGGCGATGTTATATTATGAATGTTCAATAATTAATTGTAAAACACTTACATCAAATCTTAACCAATCAGAAAATTCTTTCTTATGTCTTTTCTGAATATTGTGCGCTGCATTCCTACCGGTTGTTTCATTCTTAAGCTTCTCCAGATGTCGCCTATATAAACAATATATAAGTTTGTATTGATAAACTATATGTAAAATGAATATTTCTCATCTATATTACAGATTTTATTTGTTACCTTCGATAGTCTTCGAACATATCAAGGTTTTCCAACACATATGCATGAATTTGATCTAAGAGAGATCTCGGGTATTTTTCACGCTTCCTCTCCTTTTGAGGTGCTTGAGATGTGGTTTTCTTCTTACGCATGTAACGTGATGCAAACACAAAGCATTCGTTAGCCACGTATCCTTCAGCTATCGAGCCCTCGGGACGAGCTCGATTGCGAACATTGTTTTTCATGCAGCCCAAGTATCTTATAATCATAAAAGTTAATTATTAGCACGGTAATTTGAAAAACGCGTATACAATTAATAAATATAAGAAAAATCGTAAATTACCTTTCAATCGGATACATCCAACGATAAGTAACAGGACCGGCGATTCTAGCCTCTCTTGCAAGATGCTGGGTAAGATGGACCATAATTGTAAAAAATGAAGGAGGGAATATTACTTCCATATTGCATAGAGTAACTCGGACATCGGCTTCAAGTTTCTTAAAGTCATCTACATCTATGACTTTAGAGCATAATTTTCTGAAAAATCCACAATACTCAATAATAATCTTCGACGCTTCTTTATCCATATTGTTACGGATTGCAACAGGGAGCAATTGATGGAGAAGAACGTGATAATCATGTGTCTTCAGACCTAAGAGTTTTCTCTCTTGCACCTGGACATTATTTGAAATGTTAGCAGAGTAACCATCCGGCGACTTTACCGATTTGAGAATTTCACAAACTCGTTGCATCTGCTCATTTGACATTGTAACACGAGACGGAGGCAACTTTAATTTTTTAAGGCCAACGTCTTGAGCTTGCAAATCATTTCGGATATTCAAAGCAGTCAGATCTTGGCGCGCCCGTAGATCATCCTTCGACTTGTTTGCATCTTGTAGGAGAGTTGATACTATGTTATCACATATATTTTTCTTAATATGCATAACATCTAAGTTGTGTCGGATTTTTAGATTCTGCCAGTAAGGTAGCTGAAAGAAGATACTAAATTTAGTCCATCCTCTAGGTAATGTTTGGGCTTCGTCCTCAACTTGCATTTTACGGACCTTTCGCTTACGCTTCAATGGCTTTTTTAACTTTAAGTAATCTCTTACTCCGAGCGTGTTAAATTTAGAATAGCGTTTTTTCCCAAACACAACTTTTGGAAACCCCTCAAGTAATTGAACGATCTCAGTACCTGTCAGTTGATGCTGCTTCATTCTTTTCTCAACTGTACCATCAAACTTAGCTGATAATTTTCTGTACTTATGACTCAAGGGCAACCACCTTCGATTAAACCAATAACAACTCTTTCGGCTATGTGGTAATTGAATAGCTTCAAATTCTGGACCACATACAGGACAAGCACACTTGCCCTTCGTAGAGTACCCTGACAGATTAGCATAAGCTGGAAAATCATTAATCGTCCATAGTAGAATAGCACGTAATCTAAACGACTCTTTTAAATGGGCATCATATGCTAAAATACCCTCAGACCATAATTATTTTAGCTCATCAATTAGAGGCTCTAAGTAGACATCAATATCATTTTTTGGAGCATGCTTACCGGGTATCAGTAATGAAAGTATCATAAACGGCTGTTTCATACAAAGCAATGGAGGTAAATTATATGGCATTAATACAACTGGCCACGTAGACCAGCCAGAGCTCATTACCCCAAATGGATTGAATCCGTCGCTTGATAGACCCAATCTTACATTTCTGCAATCTTCGGCAAAACGAGGATAAATTTTATCAACATGCTTCCAAGCTAAAGCATCAGCAGGATGTCTTAATTTACCATCGTCTACTCGATCATCCTTATGCCACCTCATATTCTTTGTCGTTTCCTTGTTCATGTATAATCTTTGCAATCTAGGAGCCAATGGAAAATGTCGAAGCACTTTGACTGGAATTTTCTTCTGTGTTATCACTGTCTCCGTTGTAATCCTTGTTGAAGAATTTGTGCGCTGTTTCCACCTAGAAACTCCACATGTCGGACACTCTTGAAGGTCTTTATTGGCTTTGTGGTACAAAATACAATTATTCGGACATGCATCAATCTTATTATAATCAAGACCCAGAGCAGAGATAATCTTCTCAGCTAGATAAGTTGTTTGGGGTATGCTATTCTCTCCTCCAGGGATTACAGTCCGAAGCAAATCAAGAAGCATTTCAAAATAATTTTCTGACATACTACTAAGTGTCTTAATATGAAGGAGTTTCAGCATAAATGAAAATCTGGAGTACTCGGTACATCCCTCATATAAGTCCTTTTCAGTATCTTCTAGTAGCTCTATTATTCGCTTTATTTCTGCGGAGGAATGCATATCATCAATATTTTCGACACTAGCGACACCTCCTACCTCTTCGGCATCAACTTCGTTATCATCTTCACTTTTGTCTCCAATATCATCCTCGACATTATCATCAACATCATATTCTGTAGGTCGAGGAAAAATATCATTCAACAATGTTTCTGTGTCATCTATTCGTTGGCCACCGGACGTACCAACATGCATATTTGGATCCTCATCTTCAGTGATACCTTCCCCATGCCAGTTCCAGTATTTATATTTCTCATCAAAACCTGATTTTATTAGGTGAATCCGTATATCATTTCTATTCAGCAGCTTCAAATTCCTACACCTACAACAAGGACAGTACATAGCACCGCTTCTTAAATTTCTCGGATTCATTTCCGCATAACGCATGAAGGCTTCACATCCCTCCTTGTATCGTGTGTCGTGAAATCTACGATACCTAGGGATATCTATCCATGACTTGTCAGGAATTATCCTCATCTGTAAATTATATATAAATATTAAATACGATTAGTCTCACAACTACTAATACATCCATTACTCTTATACATTCAACACACATCAAACATACGTTCATATATCATTTAACAATATGAATATTTATCTACATAAAATATATATAAAACATACGTAAAAACTAATTACACTAATCTTGCGGCTGTCATAGGAAGGCTTCTATCCATTAAGAATATAGTAGTGCTTACATCCAACTTCATATACTTTGTATATTTTCATTTCTTGAAAATTTTGGCAGCACCTACCCGTTGTTCTCCCTGTACACTGTGCGGATGTTATTATGCGTATCAGTAATAACCTGAAACGCAGAACAACATACGCTTATTGTACACGGAGAACAACGAATAAGTGCTGCCAAAACTTTCAAGAATGAAAATATACAAAGTATACAAAGTTGGATGTATGCACTACTATATTCCTAACCCGTCTGAGAAGGACAGATCCAATAATTACGAATTTTAGTACTAATTTTTTATTCGTATAATATAAAATAAACGCTCATTTTCGGGAGAAAACTTCGTCTCCTACCCAAATCTGAGTCGTATTCAATGTATATTATAAGTCCAAATAATTGGACTGTAATTGGTTGGACGAAAGTCTAGGATAACGTTATTTTTTTATTCACTAAACTTGGATTATAACACATCTAATAAACAATTATAAGGTGTATATATAATCACTCTATTTTTAAAAAAAAGTATTTTACATAATTTTCAGCATCAACAAACTATAAATAATCACACCCATACTTAATAGCCACGAGATGAAACTTAAATGAGTATAACTTCGTAATGTTTAAAACTCAATAATGATTACTCGATGTTGTTCAACTGAATTAACATTTAGCTGATTAGGGTTTTCAGAATTTAAACTCGTTTATTTTATATCATTAGTTTAAACCAAACTTCACAAAATAATAATAAAATTAAATTTTTTAAAGGCTCAGAGAAAAATTCCAACCTTTTAAACTGATTCAACAACGGACAGCACCGGGGGGCCGGGGTGGCGGCAGAGGGGGGCCTGCGATTTTGGGTGGAGGGCTGTCGATGGGGGGAGGGGAGGTTCACGAGGGGAGGGCTTCCAAATGGGGAGAATGGGCGGGGGATGCGGGGCTGCGAGGGGGAGAGGGAGGGGAGGGGGTCTCCGGAGGGGATGGAGGGGATCGAGGAAGCGGAGGATGGGGGCTCGGGGTGGGTGCGGTGAGGAGGGTCCGGCAGGCTCGGGGGGCGGCGAGGGGCAGGGGTCAGCCGGAGGAGCTGGGAGGAGCCGGAGAGGCGGGTGCGGTCGGTATTCGGGGCCGGCGGGATGGTGGCTCGGGGAAGGGGCATTACAGGAGGGGTCGGGAGGGGGGCGGGGGCCCTCCGAGCGCACCGGTGAGGGGCGGCGGGGTGAGAGCCGGGGAGAGAGGGGATGGATGGGAAGGGGGCCTGAGAAGTGCGGCGACGTGGATGGGGCTCGGGAGAGGCGCCAGGATGGGGGGTCGGAAGGGGGAGAGGTCTGCCCGGCGGTGGCGGGGCGGAGGAGGGGGGTGGGAGGGGAAGGAGGGGGAGAGTAGAGAGTTGAGAGAGAAATGGGGGAGGGGGGTGGCTGGCAAACTTGATAGTTTGCCCTAGGCAACCTAGACGGAATTTTCGTCTAGGTTGCCTCAACCTAGACGGAATTCCATCTAGGTTGACTGTTCCGTCTCGTTTGTCAAACTAGACAGAATTTTCCGTCTAGTTTGATCCAAACTAGACGGAACAATCTAGACGGAAATTTTCCGTCTAGTTTGCTCCAAACTAGACGGAATTTTTTTCCGTCTAGGTTGTTCCGTCTAGTTTGGTCGTTTTTCTACTAGTGACGGGAAGTCATTGTTTGCCTGGGCTTTGTTGTGGTGATTTTAATGAGATAGTATCAAATGTAGAAAAGAGGAAAAAAAAGTAGACTTTTAAGGAGGTGATAAATGATTGTCAATTTTTTGACTTGGGTTATGAAGGGAATGGTTTCATCTGGAGCAACAACCAACAAGATGGAAATTTAGTTCGAGAAAGATTGGATCGATTTCTAGCCACTCTCAATTGGAACAACTTATTCTCAAATTATAAACTGAGAAGTGACACGTGTAGAGCATTCTCGAGTGATCACTATGCAATACAATTTTTACTTAATTATGAACCCCATACTTGTAGATATGGGATAAATAATTCAAGGAAGAACAGACCCTTTCGGTTCGACGCACTGTGGAGTTAAGATGATGAATGTGCTGATGTTGTCGATAGGAGTTAGGGAAGCTAGAGTCTGCAGGATTCTTGGGAAGAAATACAACTAAAGATTAGAGTTACAAATCAAAATTTGATGCAATGGAGTGCTAATAAATGCGGCCAATTGGGGAAGAAGTAAAAGCTGTTAGTCTAAAGTGTAGACCCAAAGTCGAGATAAGAGCTGGAATCAAAACGACGAAGAAAACAAGCGGACAGATCCACGGTCGACCGCGAGTCTTCAGCGGTCGACCGCGAACAGGCACAAGGGCTCAGGAGGAGCTGGATCCGAAGGCAGTCGACCGCGGCGGTCGACCGCGGCGGTCGACCACACAAATCTCTGTAATTGGTTTTGGTCTCGGGTTTTGGTTCGGTCGATCTCCGCGATCGACCGCGATACTTGAGCGGTCGACCGTCACGGTCGATAGCGACGCAGTCAGCCAGTTTCCTAAACTATTTTGGATTATGTTTCTACCAG
Organism: Asparagus officinalis; assembly: GCF_001876935.1. Lineage (NCBI taxonomy): Eukaryota > Viridiplantae > Streptophyta > Magnoliopsida > Asparagales > Asparagaceae > Asparagus > Asparagus officinalis. The sequence continues at coordinate 128,562,426 of NC_033800.1, forward strand.
GACTCTATATATACCTTAAACGATTTTTAGGGTTTGTAAGAACACGAAAAAGAGAGTTTTTAACTGCAGAAAGAGAGAGAGAATCTCAGAGAGATTAAACCCTAGTTTGAGAGCTTGTATTTCTTCTTCAATTAATAAAAAAATTGTGTGGTGTGGCTCCCGATGACGTAGGCACGTTGCCAAACCTCGTTAAATCTGTGTGTTCGTCTTATTTACTCTTTTACAAGGTCAGATCTTTATTTGCGGTGAATTTTTCACTTTCCTACTTTCAACAAAAGGTCTGGAAAGGCAAGGATTCGATTGATTGTTTCAAATCCCCAACAACTGGTATTAGAGCTTCGTTCAGCAATTTGTGTGAAAGCTATGGCAGAGGAAAACAAGTCAAAGATCGAGAAGTTTGACGGTTCAGACTTCGCCTACTGGAAGTCGCAGATGGAAGACTATCTGTACCAGAAGGACTTGTATCGCCCGTTGATGGTCAAGGAGAAGGGACAGAAGAAAGAGGAGTCAGATGGTGACTGGAGATACTGGATAGGAAGGCTCTAGGGCAAATCCGGTTATCGCTCGCCAAATCAGTAGCCCACAACATATTAAAGGATAAGACGGGGCTTATGGAAGCGCTCATGAAGATATACGAGCAACCGTCAGTAGCAAACAATGTGCATCTCGTCAAAACTCTTTTCAACCTCAAGATGGCAGAAGGATGGTCCTTCACGATGCACCTTAACGAGTTCAACACAATTGTTGATCAGCTTATCTCCATAGACATCATGTTTGATGACGAAGTGCAGGCCCTATTGTTACTATTGTTAAAGCCTAAGGTCGCTATGAAAGAAACCTAGAGGGGGGTGGGGGTGAATAGGGTTTATGCTAATCTAATCCGATTTAAATATTAATTAAAACTTACTAAAATATATCCTAGCAAGTATGATATGCTACAAGATATGTGCAAGGATATATAATATAAACTAGGGTAAATAATATGATCATGCAACAATGGTGATATAACAATATGCAAGAATAAATGCGCCAATGCCAAACCCAAACACAAGGAAATGATCACGGAGTTCGGATCTTCCATCCTACGTCTCCGCTCCCAACTCCCGGGGAGTATCAACTACACAACCCAGTTTGGAAGCCGGAACTTCTCTACACACTCGGTTTTCTAGCTAACTGAAAACTCTACACACTCGGTTATCAAGTCAACCGAAAACTCTCACAAATTCTCACAAAGTACATACACAAGCTACAACCTCAAGTGTTGGTCCTCACGTATGGACTCCTTCAAGTGCTCGGAATTATCACCTCTCACTAGGCCACTGACGCCACTCCTCTCGGTATCGACTCCGTCCTCACCACACACTCTCTCTCGGTGTATAAGTGTATTACAAAGTTATCCTCACAATTAGATACAATTACAAATAAATTTGTTCTCTACAATGGATGAGAACACAATGTAAGCTCACACTCTAAGTCATACAATCTCACAACCCAAATTATACTAAGTATGAAAATACAATAAGCTCAATGGTTGTGTGTGTACAAAGAGATAAATAAAATTAACTAAACTCAATATAAACACTAGCTTAATAAAATGATAATCAAACAATAAAATGTAAAGCTAGATTGAGTTTAGAAAACTTCTCCAATAAATGACAAGAGTGAGAGAGAGATGATTTGAAGCTCAAACACCAAAGATATCTCCTCAAGCCCTTGTGAAATTATCTTCACAAACGAAACTCTTAAACAATGCTTAAACACCTTTAAAAAAACTTAAACAAACTTCAAACCCTTGTTAAACTTTCTTAAAACATTATCTTAGATTAAACTGAAAAATGAGACCAATGGGGTATTTATAGGAACCCAAAACTTTAGCAAAATACCCAAAAAAAAGACCAAAACCCCCCAGAAAACACTACTGGAAACTAGCTGTTACTGTGCAACGGCTCTTTCATAAGTCGACTTATGAGTCGACTAATGAGTCGGCTTATATAAGTTGACTCAGCAGAAGAAAAATCACAACTCGTTGCCCTTCGTGAGTCGACTTATGAGTCGACTCATGAGTCAACTAATACGACTAAACATGCACAGACCTGAAGTGCACAGAAAAACTCAATTTTAAACTGGGTTTAAAAATATCAAATAAATTCCAAAAAATATAAAACTTTGAAAAATGATTGTAGACATGATAATAAACATGTTACAAAATTTGGTTTTTAAAAAGGACCTCCCAAATGAGAAATATCATTATTTTACAAAATAGTCTAGAACATGAAAACGTGAACACAATCATTTTGACATTTTGGCTAAACCGTATTTTGAAACTTTAAAAAATTATTTTGTAGACTTAATAAAATATGTATATGATTATTGTTAAGTCTATAAACCAAGAAAAAAATATTTTCATAAAAATACTTGTTTTGCAAACTTTCAAAACAATAAACATGATTTCATTAAACTAAATAAAATTGATATTGATGAAATCATATGTAAGCATATAAACATGAAATAAAAATGTATTTTCCAATTATATTCAATTGTTTCATATTTAAACTTGAAAAACCAAAACAATAAATATGAAAGATGTAATTTCATATTTATATAAACTTGGAAACAAAAACATGTATGTATACATATGCCTATATATACCAAAATTAAATTGTGTATATATATATATATATATATATATATACACACACACAAGGAAACCAATATAATGTGTGTGTATATATGATTGAGCTTAAAGTACCAACACACATAATATAAACCTAAACTAATGTTACCCAAGATTGATCTTGATCTTCATTGTAGCTTAACTTGGTAAACTCACGGATGAAGCTTGAACTTGGATCTTGAGCATGAATTGCAAGGTTTCACCTACTATTCCGCCAACCTTTATTGGATATGATCGTTGAAGCGCAATTCCATCCATCCTCCAACTTATTGTTTGTCTACAATTGATACAAAAACACAAACACTAGATAAACAACATTAGAAATAAATTATTTGTAAATCATCATCAAAACAAGAAGGTTAACAATCTTCCCCTTTTTGATGATGACAAATAATTTACAAAAAGATATATACATGAAAGGAAATGAATATACAATATTATAATTATCATGCATATAAACAAAAAGAATATACTCACAATATTTCTCCCCCTTTAACAACATCAAAAAGGGGATAAAAGATAAAGAGAGCGAAAGCTCCCCCTACAAATAAGCATGTGTGAGTATAAAACGAGTATAGGGATTGCTCCCCTACCAAAATGCCTTAATGGATATATATAATGAATGCTAAGGCAAAATCATGTGAGTAAGCATAAATGAAAGATATGCTAAATATAACCCACATACAAACAAGACAATGAGAACATATATTGATATGTCATTATGAAATAATATCTCATTACTCAAACATAAAAACCATGTATGAATAAATTTATGAAAACAAATGAACAAGGAAAACATGGGAACCATGAAAAAAGTTTTCAAATGAAAACAAATCACTCAAATGAAATCATAAATCAAGATTTGAGTCCCATGAAAAAAGTTTTCAAATGAAAACAAATCACTCAAATGAAATCATAAATCAAGATTTGAGTCCAAAATTAATGTTTGATCAAAAAAGAAAATTTTCTTTGTATAACTTGATCAAACCACTCATAGAATACATTATAAGGCACGAATAGATGATCCATAAGCACAAACATATAAATATCATCATATAAGTGAAATATAATGAATTCAAAGCAACAAATCAAAACACAATTTTTAAGAGAGGCAGCAATATCAAGCTCTTGAGCTTGTTCCAACCCGTATAATCATTTTATCATCCGGTAAACATGATTTGGGAAATAAACACCCAATAAACCCGGGGAGGGGAGGGGTTATATAAATACAAACCTCTCAACAAAGATCAAAATTAATAATCATGAAAACAAAAGAATTGATCAAAGAAAAAATTATTTTCATATTAAAAAAAATTTTGAAACATAATTTTCTAAACAAGACATGAAAAATAGAAATGATAAAATTCTTAAAAAAATCAAAATGGTTTTGGCACTCATGCACTATTGGTGCCGAAAAATTTAGGGACATGACCCGTATCATTTAAGCTCAAAGCCCTAAGGTTATGAACCCTCTTGGGCACATGTGATGCACTAGCACGATCAAAACAAAAATTATACACATGACCTTTCCGATTACAATAGGTGCAATGAAGAGGGTTAAATTATTTGTGTTGACCAAGTGGACGTGCACGGGAATCATTTGCAAAAATAGGTTTTTCTTTTAAATTGTTTTGCAAATGAGAAACTTGTTGGCCTTTTAGTTTTGATGATGTTTAACAAACAATTTACTCCTAATGTTGTTTGTCTAGTATTTGTGTTTTCTATTTATTATAGACAAACAACATTGTTGGAGGATGGATGGAATTGCGCTTCAACGATCATATCCAATGGAGGTTGGAGGAATAGTGGAGTGAAGCCTTGTTATCAAGTTAAAGATCCAATTACTAGCTTCATCCAAGTTTACCAAGTTGAGCTACAATGAAGATCAAGATCAAGCTTGGGTAATAGTTAGTTTAGGTTTATATTATGTGTGTTAATACCTTAAACTCAATATAATATACACACACATTTATTGGTTTCCATGTATATATATAGTTATATATATACATATATGTTTTGGTTTGATAGTTTTCAAGTTTTACTATGAAACAATTAAATATAATTAGAAAACATATTTTAGTTTCATACTTATATACATAAATATGATTTCATCAATATCAATTTTATTTAGTTCAATGAAATCATGTTTTAGTGCATTATATGTGTATTTTGATAAAATACTACATTCATTATTTATAGACTTCATAACAGTAGTTTACATCTTTCCTCAAGTCTATAAAATTATTTTGTAAAGTTTCAAAACATGGTTTAGCCTAAATGTCAAAATTCATATGTTTACATTTTCGTGTTTTGGACTATTTTACAAAATAATGATATTTTTTCACTTGGGAAGTCCTTTTTACAAACCAGTCTTTGTAGCATGTTTATTATCATGTCTACAATCATTCTTCAAAGTTTTACATTTTTTTGAATTTATTTGATATTTTTAAACAGGGTTTTAAAATCAGAATAACAGCTTTCAAAACCTGTTTTTAGTCTGTGTCAGTTCGCAGTCGACCGCCACGGTCGACCGCCATGAGTTCAAGACTCAAGTTATATTTTGTTGGCTCGCGGTCGACCGTGACGGTCGATCGTAGCAAGTCCAGAGACTTTCGCGGTCGACCGTCGCAGTCGACCGTCGCTTGTCCAGAGCCATAGTTCTGTTTTTTGTTGCTCACGGTCGACTGTCGGCTCGCGGTCACCCGCCGCACTGTCATATCAGTTCTAATGGCTAGTTTCCAGAGCCGTTGCTGAGTTAGCTTTTTTGGTCTTTTCTTGGTTTTCTCTTGGCTTTGGGGTTTCATATAAATACCCCCTTATACCTCAGTTCATATAGAAATCCAAGAAGTTTTAAACAAGTTTAAGAAAGGTTTAAACAAGGGTTTAAGGTTCTGTTTAAGTTTGTTTTGAGAAGCTTTTAAGCAAGTTGAGAGTTTGTTTTAAGAAATTAATTTCACAAGAGCTTGAAGAGATCATCTATTTGGTGTTTGAACATCCAACTCTTCTCCTTCCACTCTTGATCTATTGAGAAGTTTTCTAAACTCAATCTAGCTTTATATTTTATATATTGTTTGATTGTCATTTTATTAAGCTAGTGTTCATATTGAGTTTAGTTGATTTTATTTTCTCTTTGTTTACACATACACAACCATTGAGCTTATTGTATTTACATTCATAATATAATTAGGTTGTGGGTTTGTGTAACTTAGAGAGTGAGCTTATAATTCGTTCTCATCCATTGTAGAGAACAAACACTTTGTATCGTGCTTATTGTGAGATTCACTTTGTAATACACTTGTACACCGAGAGAAGTGTGTGGCGAGAGTCGGGGATCGTCCCAAGAGGAGTGGCGTCGGTTGATTAACCTAGGAAGAGGTTTTATCCGAGCACTTGAGGGAGACACATCTAGTTCATCACTTGAGAGGGTGTAGAGTGGGATTACAAGAGTGTGTTAGTTGTAGAGTTTTCGGTAAACTAGAAAACCGTATTGTGTGGTGTAAACGTTATTCGGGTAAACGTAGAAAACCCGGTTGTGATAGTGGAGATCTCCTCGAGGTGAGGAGCGGAGACGTAGGTCAAGTGGATAGACCGAACTCCGTAATCATATCGTTTGTTTGTGATTGCATTGGCGCACTTAATTTTATGTTTATACCTTATATCGCCTTTGTATATTGCTTGTTGATTATTGCCCACTATCTAGTTTAGATTGTTTTCCCTTGTGTTAATTATATATTTTTGTATATATCTCATAGTATATCTCATTGCTAGGATATATCTCTTTGTTCATATTGCTTATCCTAGCTTATATATATTGTTGTATTTCATACTTGCTAGGATAACTTGTTATTAGTTTTAATTGGCATAAAATCGGATTAGATTAGCATAAGACCCTAATCACCCCCCTCTAGGGTCTAACAAAACTCACTTCAAATCAAAATAAAACTTGGTCAAATGACCAAATCTACCACAATGATCATACTTAAACTTTTGTGGTCTTTTAAAATTATTTGGCAAAAGTGAAATCTTTTTCAAATCAAAGCAAAACTTTGCCAAATGACCAAATCGTCTACATAGATCACATTTAAACACACTGCATGTTTATGATGTACTTTATGTGCATGTGTGTGTACATGTGATGAAGAAACTTGATGAGATGCACAATAAGCATTAGTATTCTTATGTTTGTGTGCATCATAGCAAAATTTAGCAATATGGCCTTTTCGGCCGCAAATTGAACACTTGTAAACTTTGATATATGTATGCATAATGAGTGGATGATTTAGACTTGGCACACATATCCATAAGTTTCTTATGATTAATAATGCATGAATTAAGAGTTGAATCTAAAGAGGTAATACGATTTTTAACATCATTCAACTCATCATTAGGCACATATGCATTAACATTAGAAGTAGAATATAAATAGTCATTTATGAAAGAAGCAGTATCATTTTGTATGTTCTCTACTTCTAACATGGCATTATTTTTAGCATGAGATAAGCTAGTGATGGATGAGGTTAATTTTTCATTTTCCAAATTTAACATATCATTGTTTTCTTTAAGCATAGTATTTTCTTTTGCAATGACATTAAATTTGGATACTAGCAACTCATGATCGGATTTCAAATTAACATGCTTGCTTTTTAAATTAATAAAATCATTTTGCAATTTCTTGTAGGAATGCACTAATCTATCATATGCACAAGCGAGTTCATTAATAGATAGATAATCATCGGATTCCGAATCGCTTACCACACTAGGGCTATCGCCTAGTGGTCGTGTGCATGATGAAGCTCTAATATTACTTGAGGAAGAATTCGCCGGAATCCTTTGGATCTCCTCCAATTTACCATGATGTGCTTCTATGAATATCCACAATTTGTAAGCACTATTAAAATGAGCAAGCTTGTTAGAGATAGAAAAATCAAGTGCATTAAGTATAAATTCTAACACAATCTTGTTTATGGTAAACAATCTTTTATCATTTTTACTCCACTTGGATTTCTCCATAGTGGATACAATATAAGCATTATCAATAACACCCCATAAATTAATATTTTTAGATCACACAAATAGTTTAAATCTAGAAGCCCATTGTGCATAGGAAAAATTAATGAATTTAGGAGCAACATTTGATTCATAGCCTAACAAAGGTGCACAATTCATGTCCATGATAAATATATATGTGCAAGCAAGACAAATGCAATCAAAACAAGATTAACACAAAAAGATAACTTGGATCTTTAACTCAAGGCGATTAGATCTTAAATCTAAGAGCACCAAGCTCTGATACCAATTGTTAGGCCCTAAGGTCGCTATGAAAGAACCCTAGAGAGGGGGGGGGGGGGGAAAGAGGGGGGGGGGGGGGTGAATAGGGTTTATGCTAATCTAATCCAATTTAAATACCAATTAAAACTTACTAAAATATATCCTAGCAAGTATGATACACTACAAGATATGTGCAATGATATATAATATAAACAAGGGTAAATAATATGACCATATAACAATGGCGATATAACAATATGCAAGAATAAATGCACCAATGCCAAACCCAAACACAAGGAAATGATCACGGAGTTTGGACCTTCCGTCCTACGTCTCCGCTCCCAACTCCTGGGAAGAATCCACTACACAACTCAGTTTGGAAGCCGGAACTTCTCTACACACTCGGTTTTCTAGCTAACCGAAAACTCAACACACTCGGTTATCAAGTCAATCGACAACTCTCACAAATCCTCACAAATTACATACATAAGCTACAAACTCAAGTGTTGGTCCTCACGTATCGACTCCCTCAAGTGCTCGGAATTATCACCTCTCACTAGGCCACTGACGCCACTCCTCTCGGTATCGACTCCGTCCTCACCACACACTCCTCTCGGTGTACAAGTGTATTACAAAGTGATCCTCACAATTAGGCACAAATACAAATAAATTTGTTCTCTACAATGGATGAGAACACAATGTAAGCTCATACTCTAAGTCACACAATCCCACAACCCAAATTATACTAAGTATGAAACTACAATAAGCTCAATGGTTATGTGTGTACAAAGAGATAAATAAAATTAACTAAACTCAATATAAACACTAGCTTAATAAAATGATAATAAAACAATAAAATGTAAAGCTAGATTGAGTTTAGAAAACTTCTCCAATAAATGACAAGAGTGAGAGAGAGAGATGATTTGAAGCTTAAACACCAAAGATTATCTCCTCAAGCCCTTGTGAAATTATCTTCACAAACGAAACTCTTAAACAAGGCTTAAACACCTTTAAACAAACTTAAACAAACTTTAAACCCTTGTTAAACTTTCTTAAAACATTCTCTTAGATTAAACTGAAAAATGAGAGCAATGGGGTATTTATAGGAACCCAAAACTTTAGCAAAAAACCCTAAGAAAAAGACCAAAAAATCCCCCAGAAAACACTGCTGGAAACTAGCCGTTACTGTGCAATGGCTCTTTCATAAGTCGACTTATGAGTCGACTCATGAGTCGACTTATGAGTCGACTAATGAGTCGGTTTTATGAGTCGACTCAGCAGAAGAAAAATCACAACTCGCTGCACTTCGTGAGTCGACTTATGAGTCGACTCATGAGTCGACTAATGAGTCGACTAAACATGCACAGACTTGAAGTGTACAAAAAAACTCAACTTTAAACTGGATTTAAAAATAACAAATAAATTCCAAAAAATATAAAACTTTGGGAGATAATTGTAGACATGATAATAAATATGCTACAAAAATTGGTTTTCAAAAAGGACCTCCCAAATGAGAAATATTATCATTTTATAAAATAGTCCAAAACATAAAAATGTGAACACAATCATTTTGACAATTTGGCTAAACCATGTTTTGAAACTTTACAAAATAATTTTGTAGACTTAATAAAAGATTTATATGTTTATTGTTAAGTCTATAAACCAAGAAAATAATATTTTCACAATAATACTTCTTTTGCAAACTTTCAAAACAATAAACATGATTTCATTGAACTAAATAAAATTGATATTGTTGAAATCATATGTAAGCATATAAACATGAAACAAAAATGTATTTTCCAATTATATTCAATTGTTTCATATTTAAACTTAAAAAACCAAAACAATAAATATGAAAGATGTAAATTCATATTTATATAAACTTGGAAACCAAAATATGTATGTATATATGAAACTATATATACATGGAAACCAAAGCTAAATTGTGTAAGCTTGATCTTGATCTTCATTGTAGCTCAACTTGGTAAACTCGCGGATGAAGCTTGAACTTGAATCTTGAGCATGAATTGTAAGGCTTCACCCACTATTCCGCCAACCTCTATTAGATATGATCGTTGAAGCGCAATTCCATCCATCCTCCAACTTATTATTTGTCTATAATTGATACAAAAATATAAACACTAGACAAATAACATTAGAAGTAAATTGTTTGTAAATCATCATCAAAACAAGAAGGTCAACAACTATCGTAGTTGTCGGATAGTTGGGTAGGTTGTGTGATGGCAATCAATAATTCGGCGGGGAAGGAAAAGTTGAAGCTGAGTGAGGTGGTTAGCATGATACTATACGAGGAGGTTTAAAGGAAATCGTCTGAATCAGAAGGTTCAGGTTTAACTCTAAGTTTCGAGCAGAGAGATAAAAGACAAAAGAAAGGAAACCATAATAGGAATCAGTCAAAATCAGTGAAGAAGAGGTTGAACTTGAAGGTTAGGCCTATCAAAGGGAAGTGTTGGAACTGCGGCCAGGAGGGTCATATGTCTTCAGTCTGCAAGAGTCTAAAGAAGGATGCGGGTGAGCAGGAGGCTTATATCGTGCAGGATGCATTGATCCTTGCTATGGATAGCGACTCGGATTCTTGGGTTATTGACTCAGGAGCCTCTTTCCATACCACTGCTAACAAAAATCTTCTCCAGAATTATGTTGCAGGAGACTTTAGAAAAGTGTATTTGGGAAATAACGAGCCCTGTAATATTGTTGGAAAGGGTGAAGTGCAGATTCAGATGAAGGGCTCTAAGTAGATCTTGAAGAACGTGAGACACGTGCCGAAGCAGAAGAGGAATCTTGTTTCGGTGGGACAGCTTGGAGCAAAAAACTATGTTTCTACATTCATAGGGGATTCGTAAAAAATCTCTAACAGTACTATGATAGTTGCTCGAGGCAACAAACTTGGGACTCTCTACCTTACCTTACATGTGAGTGAAACACTCACAATTGCAGCTGGCAAAGAGAGTACAGATCTGTGGCACAACAGTCTAGGGCACATGAGCGAGAAGGGGATGAAGATCTTACATTCATAGGGAAAACTGACCGGGATCGACTCCGTGGAAGTCGGGGTTTGTGAAGACCACATCTTTAGGAAGCAGAAGAGAGTTAGTTTCCAGAAGGGTGGAAGGCCACCTAAGGCTCAGAAGCTAGAGTTAATTCATACAGATGTATGGGGTCCAGCCTGTATGTCTTCTTTTGGCGGTTCGAGATATTATGTTACCTTCATCGACGATCACTCGAGGAAGGTGTGGATCTACTTCATGAAGCACAAGTCAAAGGTGTTTGGAATCTTTAAGAAGTGGAAGGTCATGGTGGAGTAGGAGATAGATCTGAAGGTAAAATGTCTGAGATCAGACAATGATGGAGAATATGAGCTGGAGGAGTTCAAGAGGTTCTGTGCTACAAATGGTATTTGCTTAGAGAGGACTACTCCAGGGACGCCGTAGCAGAACGACATTACAGAGAGGACGAACAGAACCTTGATAGAGCATGCTAGGAGCATGCGATTACATGAAGGTCCGCCTAAGATATTTTGGGTGGATGCGGTGCATACGGCAGCTTACCTTATTAATCAGGGCCATCAGTTCCATTAGATTTTGGGATTCCAAAGGAGGTTTAGAGTAGAAAGAAGATAAATCTCTCACACTTGCGGGTATTTGGTTGCATGGCTTATGTTCATATCAGTGACCACGTCAGGAACAAGCTAGAGGCTAAGGCATGGCTTATGTTCATATCAGTGACCACGTTAGGAACAAGCTAGAGGCTAAGTCACAAAAGTGCACATTCATTAGATACGGCAATGATGAGTTCGAGTATCACCTTTAGGATGAGAAGAACATGAAGATCATCAGAAGCAGGGACGTGATTTTCAATGAGGAGGTGATGTACAAGAACAGAGAAGATGCCAAGGATAGCCAAAGTAGTGGGAGCAGCACTTCGGATGCAGTTGGATCCGAGTATATGGATATAGAGGAACTTCCAGATAGGGGTGATGATGTTTGTTCTGACCACAGAACGGATGAGGCTCTAGGTGTAGAAGAAACTACCCAGGGCATAGAGCTTAGGAGGTCATCCAGGGTACCCAAACTAAATCTCAGATATCTTTCATATCTTGACTACTTATTATTGACAGATAGTGGTGAGCTGGAGTGCTATGAAGAGGCAATGCAAGTGAGTGAATCTCAGCAGTGGGAGCATGAGATGCAGGAGGAGATGTATTCTCTACTTACTAATGAGACATGGGAGTTAGCCCAGCTACCTGCATAGAAGAAGGCCTTACATAACAAATGGGTCTACCGGGTCAAGCAAGAGAGTGATGGAAGCAAGTGATTCAAGGCCAGATTAGTAGAGAATGGGTTTCAACAGCGGGAAGGAGTGGACTACACAGAGATATTTTCCCCTGTTGTGAAGCTCACAACCATCAGAGTGGTGTTGAGTTTGGTAGCTACAGAAGATCTCTTTCTTGAGCAGTTAGATGTGAAAACTACCTTTTTTCATGGTGACTTGAATGAAAAAATCTACATGAAGCGGCTGTAGGCGTATAAAATTGCCTATAGGTCCCACAATACAGCTCGATGACGTTAATTTCGACAAACGGACCATCGGGCGACGTATCCAAGCACTACCGTTATCCCGCTAACGCCGAAGCCAAACCATACGCAACGGAGCAGATTAACGAGGCGACGAAGCCAACAAATCGCACCCAAGCATTGGAACGCATCCACTCGCACGCGGAATCGAACCAACGTTTCGGGGAATCACCGAGTCATCTAAACAAGAACGAACTCGGTGATATGACGATCGAATCAAGATCGGTTTCGGACTCGAACTCAGAAGTGGACTTACTGCCTAATCAGGAACCGGATCAACAAATCGAATCCGAACAAGTCAACCACGCAACCGAATCAAAGTCCAAATCAACAACAAATCGGAACCCGAACGACGGAACCCGAACGACGGAAACCGGAAAACCCGCCTAAGGGGGCTCGGCCAAAGCCGAGCCACCTGTAGGTGGCTCGGCCAAGGCCGAGCCACCTGTAGGTGGCTCGGCCAGG
>NC_033800.1:128581948-128597954 GCF_001876935.1 Asparagus officinalis
TGCAGGTGGCTCGGCCAAAGCCGAGCCACCTGCAGGTGGCTCGGCCAAGGCCGAGCCACCTGTGGGTGGCTCGGCCAAGAGCCGAGCCACCCACAGGTGGCTAGGCTCAGAACTGTGCAAATGCACAGTTCTGAGTGCCTATAAATAGGCCAAGGCATTGTTCATTTCAGAGGTTGGATTTTGGGAGGGTCGAAGCTCTGCCGGATTGGAATCTGAGATCTAAAAAAGATTGGAGCTTTAGAAGATTGAAGACTTGGACTTTGAGATCCGGTTCTCGGCGATCATCCACGCCAAACAAGGCAAGTGTTCGAGAGGGACCGGATCTGAGATCTACACGATTTTCCTCCGGATCTAAGCTTGGTTCTTAGATCCCGAGAAGAGTCTCGAATTCGCTTGGTCGATTTCGACACTTGGGCTACTATTTCCTTGGTGAATTAGTACCCCACCCGGCTATTATTTCCTTCGTGAGATAATACCCGTCATATCGTGTAGATCCGACCGGATCGAGATCACGCGGTGGTCCACGGCAAATAACCCCGGCGCAGGCAAAGAACCCACACAAAGCGAGTGACCGCAAAACAGGAGCTCGCGATTCGTTCGACATAAAAGGAAATAAATTGTAATCTTTCTTTTTTTGTATTTTGATTTTCATTGTAACCGGATCTTATAAAAAGACCGGATCTTTGTAACGCATAAAGTTGTTAACTAAGATGGCAATGATATCAATGAAGAAAGCAACGATTTTTCCCGCGAACAGCGGCCTGTTGGCTTCATTGAAGAAGGAAAGGAAGAGATAGTGCGCAAGCTCAAGAAGAGCTTATATGGCTTGAACAGGCTCTGAGACAGTGGTATAAGAAGTTTGATAATTTCATGCAAAACAATAGCTACAGAAGATGCAATTCAGATCATTGCTGTTATTTCAAAAGGTTTGAGTCCAGCTTCATTATCTTGTTATTATATGTTGATGACATATTGGTAGCAGGACCGTATTTAGAAGATATAATTAGTTTGAAGAAGCAGCTAGCAAAGGAATTTGTAATAAAGGATCTGGGTGCAGTAAAGCAGATTCTAGGGATACGAATCAGTAGGGATGAAGCTGAAGGGATATTGAGATTGAGCCAAGCAGAATACATTGAGAAGGTACTTCAGAGGTTCAATATACAGGATGCTAAAGTTGTTAGCACGCCCTTTGGAAGTCAGTTCAAGTTATCTGAGGAGCAATCGCCTAAGACAGATGCAGATACAGAGCATATGAGCAAGGTGCCATATTCTTCGGTCATTGGGAGTCTCATGTACGCGATGGTTTGCACGAGGCCGGACATCGCCAATGCAGTGAAAGTTGTGAGCAGGTTTGCAAGCAATCCAGGGAAGCAGCATTGGGAGGCCGTGAAGTGAATGTTGCGGTACTTGAGGGGAACAAAAAAAAAGCCACTATGTTTCAGGAGGAAGGAGTTGATGCTGTAGGGATACGTGAATGCGGACTTTGCCGATGATCATGATACGAGGTGAAGCACCACGGGGTATGTTTATACTTTAGCGTCGACAGCAGTGAGCTGGGTCTCACGTCTACAGAAGATTATGACTTTGTCTACAACCGAGGCTGAGTATGTCATGGTGACTGAAGCAAGTAAGGAGATGATCTGGTTGAACATGTGTTTGGAAGAGTTGGATCTGAAGCAAGGGAGAGAAGTTCTTTATTGTGATATCCAGAGCGCTATACATCTTGCCAAGAACCCAATATATCATACCAGAATAAAGCATATCAATGTAAAATACCATTTTATACGCACGCTAGTTAAAGACAAAAAGTTACATTTTATAAAGATTTTGGAGAGTCAAAATCCGGCGGACATGTTGACGAAGACAGTCACCAATGAGAAACTAGAGTTATGCGCAACTTCAGTTGGCCTTCACAAGTAGAAGACGAAGGCGGAGCCACACTACGAGGATCGGCGAGATCGTTGGGATATTGTTGATTGAAGAAAGAATTTTCCGCGAGGGAAAGATACATGCGAAGAAGGGGAGAGTCCGGGTGAACTCACTACAGGGACTTTGGTCTCCAAGTCGGAGATTATTAGTCTAAAGTATAGACCCAAAGTTGAGATAAGAGTTGGAATCAAAATAACAAAGAAAACAGGTAGACAGATCCACGGTCGACCGCGAGTCTTCTGCGGTCGACCGCGAACAGGCACAGGGGCTCAAGAGGAGCTGGATTCGAAGGTGGTCGACCGTGGCGGTCGACCGTACAAGTCTCTGTAATTGGTTTTGGTCTTGGGTTTTGGTTCGGTCGACCACCGTGGTCGACCAGGATACCTGAGCGGTCGACTGTCACGGTCGATCGCGACGCAGTCAGCCAGTTTCGTAAACTGTTTTGGATTCTGTTTCTACCAGGACTCTATATATACCTTCAAACGATTTTTAGGGTTTGTAAGAGCACGAAAAAGAGAGTTTTTGAGTACAAAAAGAGAGAGAATCTCAGAGAGATTAAACCCTAGTTTGAGAGCTTGTATTTCTTCTTTAATTAATAAAGAAATTGTGTAGAATCTCAGAGAGATTAAACCCTAGTTTGAGAGCTTGTATTTCTTCTTTAATTAATAAAGAAATTGTGTGGTGTGGCTCCCGAGGTTTCTTCTTTAATTAATAAAGAAATTGTGTGGTGTGGCTCCCGAGGACGTAGGCACGTTGCCGAACCTCATTAAATCTGCGTGTTCATCTCCTTTACTCTTTTACAATGTCAGATCTTTATTTGTGGTGAATTTCCAACTTTCCTAATTTTAACACAAGGTCCGGAAGGGCAAGGATTCGATTAATTGTTTCGAATCCCCAACAAAAGTGCCTTTAGAAATGATTACGGGAGATCCAAATAAGCATGGAAAGGGATAATTTAGTTGCTCATGAAGATGCTTTGGTCATGGAAATAAATTCTCTTTTAGAAAAAGAGAAGATACTATGGAAACAACACTTGTGCGTTGAAGAAATGGCGAGTATAGCAACGAAGACCGTAGGAAAAAAACCAGGAGACATTCTGGCAGTTTCGCGGTCGACCGCGGAAGATGCGGCAGTTAACCGTAAACATGCACACAACTGAGAAAAATCTCTAGATTTTTCACGGTCGACCGTGATGTGTTTTGCAGTCGACCGGCCAAACCCTGTAGGGGTTTTTAGTCTCGGTTGTTAGATCCGGTCAACCGTGCGTGGTTCTGCGGTAGACCACGAGTCCAGTCTGCAGTTGAGTTTGGTTTTCTGACTCGTTTCATTCTGAGTTAATATCTAATCTTAATCCTAATTAATTAGGGTTAAGCAAGGACGTTTTGAATAATTTTTGAGAGGGGATTGCTGCATCCAATTGTGGGAGAGGTGTAAAAGATCTAGAGGCTTTGTTTTAGGCTTTATTTGGTGAGATTTGTAATCCTATTTGTATTCTCTTAATTTTTAATAGTAAGAACTCCCCCTCCTTGCCTCGTGGACGTAGGCAACTTACCGAACCACGTAAAATTTGTTTGTCTTATTATTGTATTAAGTTTGGCTTATTGATTGTGATTTATCTTATTCTTGTTCGTGTGGTTTCGAGCTTCCGACGCACACAACAAGTGGTATAAGAGCTTCAGGTTTGGCTTGAGGCTTGTTCAAAGGATTCGGTAAAGAATTCCTATTTTAAGAGTTAGATCGACAACATGGGAGAAGCAAGCACATTAGATTTGTCTCTTAAGAAGGCGATACAGAGTCTGAACATCAATAACACGAACATTAATATTTCAAAATTTGACGGCAAGATCAATTTTTATTTGTGGAGGTGTCAGGTGATGGACGCGTTGGATGCACAAAATTTAGAGGAGACTCTTGAGTTATAAGAGAAACTCGCTAATATGGAGGATAAGGTTTGGAAGAAGATGAATAGTAGGGCTTGTGAAGTTATTCGGTCATGCTTGATACCAGATCTTATTTATGACATGATGAATGAGATGTTGGCGAAGAGAACGTGGGAAACACTTAATGAGAAATATCTTACGAAGAGCATTGAGAATCGGCTTCACTTGAAGAAGAGGTTTTAACAGTTTAAGATAAAGATGGGAGTTTCCATTAGGGAGTATGTAAATAATTTTACGAAGCTACTTTCAGATATGGCCAATATGGACATCATGGTTGAGGATGAAGACAATGCGATGCTACTTTTGTGTTCGTTGCTCGAGTATAATTATGGAATGTTCGTTCTCACTATAATCAATGGAAGAACTACTGTTAGCTACAAGGAGGTGACCTCAGTGTTGGTGAATTATGAGTTGAGGAAGAGTGATGGCGAACCCTCCGAGAAGGCATCGGAAGATGCATTAGCAGTTCGAGGCCGTAGTGTTGGGCCCTTTTGTTTTAATGATGATTTACAAAATAATTTACATTTAATATTATTTGTCTAGTATTTGTGTTTTGTATCTATTCTAGCAAACAATATGTTAGAGGATGGATGGAATCGAATATTCACGATCATATCCAATGGAGGTTGGCGGAATAGGGGAGTGAAGCCATGCAATTCAAGTTGAAGATCCAAGCTCAAGCTTCATCCGTAAAGTTTACCAAGTTGAGCTACATCGAAGATCAAGATTACTTGGGTAATTTAGTCTTAGGTTTATATTATGTATGTTAGATACTTTAAGCTCATATTATTCACATACACGTATTTGTTGATTTTATCAAAATATAGGTGTTTTTGATAAAATATTATTTTATTAGTTTATAGACTTCAACATCACTTTATACATAGTTTATCAAGTCTATAAAAACATTTCACAAAGTTTTAAAAGTTTGTTAAGTCAAATGTCAAAAACATGTATGTTTAGTTTTCATGTTTTTGAACATATTTGAAAAATAAAGAGTTTTCACATTTGGGAGGTGATTTTTAAAAACCAGTTTTTGTAACATGTGTATTATTATGTCTATAATCATTTTCCAAAGTTTTATATTTTTTAGAATTTGTTTGTTATTTTTAAAATCAGTTTAAAAATTAGATTTCTGCTTTAAACAGGTTATATACTTGTTATCAATCGACTGATGAAAGTGCCTGTAGTTGTCAAAAGTTTTTGTTTTTTTTGGTCGACTGACCAGTCGACTGATGGTCCATTAATCGACTAATAAAGGTCGTCAGTCGACTGATGAGCTGGAAAATGCCTCTAACGGTCAGCTAATCAGTCGACTGATGAAAGCCGTCAGTCGATTAATATTATAACGGCTAATTTTTTTAGCCTTTTCCTGTTTTGGTTTTTTGGTCCTTTTGCTAGGTTTTCTTGATCTTTAGGGTTCCCTATATATACCCCCTCATACCAGCTCTGTTTTTATCTAAGAAAATTGTTTATACAAGTTTAAAAGGGTTTAACAAGAGCAAAGAGGATATTATCCTTTGGTGTTTGAGCATTCACTTTTCTCCCTCTCTCTTGTTATCATTAGAGAAGTTTTCCTAAACTCTATTTCTAGCTATTTATTGTTTTGTTCATAATTTCCATAAGCTAGATTTAAATTGAGTTTAGTTTGATTTTGTTTTATCAAATGTCATTGTTACACACACCCACTTGAGCTTATAGTATTTCATACATAGTGTAATTAGGGTTTTAAGAGATTGTAACTTTGAGTCATGCTAAATTGAGTTCTCACATTGTTTAGAGAACAATCATTTGTTGAGTGTCTAAATTGTGAGGTTCACTTTGAAATACACTAGTACACCAAGAGGAGTGTGTGGTGAGAGACGGTGTCATCCCAAGAGGAGTGAAGTAGGTGGTAATACCTAGAGAGAGGTTATAATTCCTAATACTTGAGGGAGACACGGGCTAGAGACCAATACTTGAGGTGGTAGTTAGTGTAGTTACATTGTGAGTGATTATGAACGTTGATCGGTGAGCGTTGAAAACCGATATTGTATAGTGTAAACGCTATTCAGGTGAGCGTAGAAAACCCGGTTGTGATAGTGGAGGATCTCTTTGAGGTGAGGAGCGGAGACATAGGTCGTAAGAACCGAACTCTATGAACATATCATTTGTTTGTGATTGCATTGGCGCACTTATATTTATGTTCATATCTTGTATTGCCTTTGTATATTGCTTATTGTTTATATTGTCCACTACCTAGTTTAGATTGTTTACCCTTGTGTTACTTGTATATCCTTGCACATATATTGTTCATATCTTATTTGCTACGATATATTTGTTAATAAGTTTAAGTTGGCATAAATTGGATTAGATTAGCATAAACCCTATTCACCCCCCTCTAGGGTTCTTTCCTAGTGGCATTAGGGTGCTTTCACGTAGTCCAAACCACCGCCATGTAAACCGCTCAAAATCAAAGAATAGAGGTGTCTATAAGAGTGTTGTGGTAAAAATCAATGTCGGTATTATAAAGAATAAGGACATTAGAAGATTGATTATCCAAAGTGGAAGGAAAAAGCCGGGAAGAATAAGGGGAAAGCTGTACAAGCTTCAGAAGTGAATGTTGTAAAAGGTGTTGGCGAACATTCAGATTCAGATTCTTTGGGTTATTGTGTCCTGTACTACCGTTGGTTTGCTATGCTGACTCTACGGAGTGGATGTTGAATTCAGGAACCACATATCATATTTGCTCGAGGAGGGAGTGGTTCTCCAGCTTTGAGGAGCTGGAAAGAGGGGATGTCGTGGTTATGGGTAATGACCACGTATGCTCTATTGGTGGTATTGGTTCAGTTCGGATCAGGATGCATGACAGTGTGGTGAGGGAGTTGAAAAAAGTTAGGTTCTTTCCGCAGTTGACGAAAAACATCATTTCTCTTGGTACTTTGGAGGCAGCTGGTTATCGGGTGACCTTAGAGAATACTACCGAGAAGGTCACGAAGGGTTCTATGGTGGTGATGCGAGAAGTCAGGTAAAACTTTCTATACTACTTGAAGGGAAAGACAATTACAGGGGGTCTGACAGCTTCTATCATTACAGAGGAGGACATTACCACTTTATGGTACATGAGATCAGGACACACAAGTGATAAGTCCCTGCAGTCATTGGCAAAACATAGGCTTTTGAAAGGTGCTAAGACCTACAAGATGGAGTTGTGTGAGCATTGTATACTTGGAAAGAAGACTAGAGTGAAGTTCGGCACCGCTATTCACAACACCCAAGATATATTAGATTACGTTCACACAGATGTTTGGGGCCCTTCCAAAAACACATCACTTTGTGGGGCTAACTATTTTGTTACTTTCATTAATGACTATTCTAGAAGAAATTGGGTATACCCTATGAAGCATAAACATGAGATCCTGGATATTTTTGTCGAGTGGAAGAAGAAAGTGGAGCTGCAGACAGGTAGAAAGGTAAAGACTCTACGTTCAGATAATAGTGGAGAGTATAAAAGTGATCCGTTTCTGTAGTTTTGCTGGGATCACGACATTAGGTGACACTTCACAGTTAGAGAGACACTGCAACAGAACGGGGTGGCTAAGAGATTGAACCGTACCTTGCTGGAGAAGGTACGATGTATGATAACATAGAGTGGATTGCCTAGATCATTTTGGGCCGAGGCATTGGTATATGCGAGCCATCTCATTAATAAGTTTCCATGTACTACGATACAGGGAAAGACTCCTTTGGAGCGTTAGTCTGGTTCGATATCTAGTGACTATGATTCATTTCGGATATTTGGTTGTCCTGCTTATTATCATGTTAGTGATAGTAAATTAAATCCGAGGGCGAGGAAGGCAGTCTTTGTGAGATTTAGAGATGGAGTTAAAGGCTTCAAGTTTTGGGATCCACAGGACAAGAAGATAGTTATTAGTAGGGATATCACATTTGATAAGGGGTACATGATAAGGCCTCAAGTTCCTTAGTAGGTGGAGGAAGACCAATTTTGAGAGATATCGCAACAGGTGGAGAATGATGTAACTCCACCTACTCTAGATAGCATTGTATCCATTGAGGCTCCTACAGAGATGACACTGGAAGGAGATGGGATGATAGCCGGGAAGATAGAGGATACAGTGGATTGTGAGACTCAGGAGCAGGGTCATGTTCAGAAGTTTATTGCAGCGAATAGACCTAGAAGGGTGATTCGTCGGCCAGCTAGATATAATGATATCATGATCGCATATGCATTATCAGTAGAGGTCATTGATGATATGGTTCCATCCACATTCAGGGAGCCAGAGTCTAGTCCCGATTCGATAAGGTGGAGGGAAGTTATGGAAGAGGAAATGCGATCTCTTCAGAAGAATGACACTTGGGAACTTGTAAAACTACCTAAGGATAAGAAAGCTATTGAGTACAAGTGGGTATATGCGATGAAGGAGGGATATTCTATTGGGGATATTAGGTACCAAGCCAGATTGGTTGCCAAGCGATATGCACAGCTTGAGGGCATTGATTACAATAAGGTATTTTCACATATTGTGAAGCATTCGTCGATTTGGATTTTATTGGTATTGGTGGCACAAGTAGATTTGGATTTGGTCCAGATGGATGTGAAGATAGCCTTTCTATATGGAGATTTAGATAAGGATATCTACATGACATAACCCTTAGGATTTAAAGCTGCAGGAAAAGAAGATTTGGTGTGCAAGCTATGAAAGTCTCTTTATGGATTTAAGCAATCACCGTGACAGTGGTACAAGAGATTTGAATCCTTTGTGATTGGCCATGGGTACACGAGGAGTCCATATGAGCCATGTGTTTACATGCACAAGCTACATGATGGTGAGCATATATATTTGCTTTTATATGTTGACGATATGCTTATTACTTCCAGGAACTCTTCGGCTATTAGAAAGTTGAAAGAGGAGCTGTCATACAAGTTCGAGATGAAGGATCTTGGAGAAGCAAAGAAGATATTAGGTATGGAGATCAAGAGAGACAAGATGAATGGGAGATTGAAGTTTACAAAGAGGAGTTACTTGCAGAAGATGTTAAAGAAATTCAGCTTTGATGGTAATGCAAAAGCAGTTAGCACTCCATTGGCTCCCTACTTCAAGCTTTTAGCTAATATGTCACCTGTTTCTATTGAGGATAGAGATTACATGTCGAATGTTCCATATGCGAGTGCAGTGGGTAGCTTGATGTATGCGATGGTGTGTACGAGGTCAGATTTATCACAGGCTGTGAGCATGGTATCGAGGTACATGCACGACCCCGGGAAGGATAATTAGGAGGCCGTGAAGGAGATTCTAACGTATGTTAGAGGCAACATGGATGTTGGATTGATTTTCTGAAAGAGTGAGAAGAATGGGCAAGATTGTATTAGTTACATGGATTTAGACTATGCGGGGGATCTTGACAAGCTTCGGTCTACTTCAGGATATGTGTTTACATTGGCAAGAGCACCGGTATATTAGAGATGTACACTTAAGTCTATAGTGGCTCTCTCTACTATAGAGGAAAAGTATATGACGGTGATTGAAGCTGTTAAGGAGGCTTTGTGGTTGCGTGGACTGTTGGAAGACTTGGGGATTGTACAGGAGACCCTTCAGATATATTGTGATAGTATGTCAGCTATCTATTTGGTGAAGAACCAGGTTTATCATGCACACACGAAGCACATTGATGTCAAATTCCATTTTGTTCATGACGTATTGGATGATGGAGATGTCATATTGGAGAAGATCCACACGAAGGACAAACATACGGATATGTTGACCAAAGTTGTTTCAGGTGTGAAATTTGGTCATTTTTTGAAGCTATTGAACATTCTTTAGTTTTAAGGGCCTTTGGAGGTCATTTGGGTGAACTACGTTTGGCTTGATTCCTTAGGTAAGAGGATACGTAGGCAGTCTTGTTTTATACAGCCAGTTGGATTCGTTGATTTCGATGGGGGGAGTGTTTGAGCTCTTATTTAGGTTCTCAACTTGTTGTGGATTGAGTCCGTTGAAGTGGGTTATTTTCACTTCGTCCTAGACACAACAAGTGGGACATTTGGATATTTTTTTGTCGGTTCAGTTTTGGTGGAAACATTCGCCGAGGTGGAGAATTGAAGAAATGGTGGGCACAATGATGAAGACCGCAGGAAAAACAACAGGAGACATTCTAGCAGTTTTGCGGTCGATCGCAGATGACGCGACGGTCGACCGTAAACGTGCATATGACTCATAACAGTCTCTGGAGTTTTCGTAGTCGACCGTGATGAGTTCTGCGGTCGACCGGCCAAACCCTGTAGTGGTTTTTAGTCTCGATCATTGGATCCCATCGACCGCATGTGGTTCTATGGTTGACCACAAGTCGGGTCTGCAGTTGAGTTTGATTTTTTGACCCGTTTCATTCTTAGTTGATATATAATCTTAATCCTAATTAATTAGGGTTAAGTAAGGATGTTTTGATCAGTCTTTGAGAGGGGATTGCTGCATCCAATTGTGGGAGAGTTATAAGAGATCTAGAGGCTTTGTTTTAGGGTTTATTTGGTGAGATTTGTAACCCTATTTGTATTCTCTTGATTTCTAATAGTAAGAACTCTCCCCTCCTTGTCCTGTGGACGTAGAAAACTTGCCGAACCACATAAAATTCATTTGTCTTGCTGTGGTATTGTGTTTGACTTATTGATTGTGATTTATTTCGTTCTTGTTCGTGTGGTTTCGAGCTTCTACCACACACAACATGCGTATCATGGCTCTAGGAGGGTGATCATAATACTCGATTTTTCCATGCAAGAGCTTCTCATAGACGAAGGAAAAATACTCTAAAGTTCTTTAAAGGAGAAGAAAAGAGGATATGATGGGGGGGGGAGGGGATGAATAGGATTGCTACAAAATTTTGACTAAACTTAGATATGTAGCGGAAATAATATGTGAAAAACTAAAAGCAAACCAACAGAGGAACACACAAGATTTTATAGTGGTTCAGATCAAAATCCTACGTCCACACTTCCTTCTCACAAAGGGTCTTTTTCACTATGACTGGAGTTGTCCTAAATCATAACTCGATTCAGTAGGCTTTACAAATAGGATTCTGAAATTTATCTGAAACCAGTCGAGATACCCAACTCCTCACAGTAACCATAAGAAACCTAGCCCTAGTTAGCCACCCTCAATTCACCTGGCTTAAATACACCAACCTTTAATTACTCTGGCTTGAGTACGCCGTCAAACTCACAAGTTTGAAATATAAAACTAACCCAAAATTAATTAAAACACAATTAAAAAGATCTTATAGCTATTGGAATAAATTGCTCGCCAAAACGTTGATGTTAAATATCCATGAAGAAGTGGTATTGCAGTTCAACGCATATGGCACTTCCTCTCGCTGAAACAATTCTCTGATATTGAGAGTGATGAGAAGAAGTTGATCGAGGCTCAAGAGGTTATTCTTGAATAAAAACTCTCACAAAACCCAGAATTGATCTCTCCTTTTTCTTCGTTCTCTTCATTGTTTATATGATCTCTATCTCCTCTTCAATAGACCTTGATAGAACAGGAAAGAGATACCCAAATTAGAGTCCAACTTGGAGATCATACGGATTGATGAATGATTGAGATTAAATCTAAAATTTTGCCAAAACCCATGGCAACTATTGATACTTGATCACGATTATCAATGATGGATGATGATCATCAATGGTTGTGTATAGTCCATTGGTTGTGCAAATTCTGGTTTCTGAATTTTAGCAATTGTTGACTATATAGTCCATTGATGGTCGTTGCAATCATTGATGGTTAACTATAGACCATCGATGGTTCAATTTTTTATTTTTAAAAAATACAAATTATTTCTTATAGTCAATCAATGTCTTGACTCAACCATCGATGGTGCATCATGACCATCGATGGTTAGTGTCTCATGACCATCGATGGTTCAAAGGATGAAATCAACTATCATGCTAATTTTTGCATCATTTTGAATCATAACTTCATGTTGGTTTTTGGTTTGTGTGTAGACCAAAACCTGAGAACAAATCAACATGTAGGAAAATTTCCCGATTAATCAACCAAAGAGAAGCAACTACTCGACCGATTCGACTGTAGGAAACGAACCCAAGAAAAATGCTTTGGTCGGTTGACTGGTTGAAGCCCACCAGTTGACCAATAACATGCACGAAGTAACCCTGTAAAAATATTGTTCTGGTCAGTAGACCGATGCAGGAGCATCAGTGGACCGATAGCGGTATTTTGGGTTTCCTGGTTCGGGTTGGATATTTGTTTGAGTTGGATTATATATGTATGACCTTAAACAATTTTAGGGTTAATTGTACATGAAAAAAGAGTGTTTTGAGAGCACTTTGAGATCAAATATCTTAGAGAGAGAGAGGCCTATTGTGAGCATTGTATCTTCTTCAATAATCAAAGAATTTCTGGTGTGCCTCCTAAGGACATAGATACGTTTGTCGAACCTCGTTAAATCTAGTGTTCTCCTTTTGTTTATTCTTTTCTACAAATTTTGTATTTGCTGTGATTTATTACTTGCTATATTTTTTATCATGTGTTCAACCCCAACAACTGGTATCAGAGTTTCGTTCAGAAGATTTGTGTAAGAGATGGCAAAAGAAAGCAAATCGAAGACTGAGAAATTTTACAAATCAGACTTTGCCTACTGGAAGTCGAAGATGGAGGACTATTTGTACTAAAAGAATCTTTATCGTCCGCTGATGGGTAAAGCCAATGGAATGAAGAAGGAGGAATTAGATGAGGAGTGGGAAATACTGGATCAAAAGGCTTTAGGGCAGATTCGGTTGTTATTCACCAAATCAGTCACCTACAAGATATTGAAGGAGAAGACGACGGTGGGGATTATGGAAGAGCTCGCAAAGATGTATGAGCAACCATCAGCAGCAAACAAGGTGTATCTCATCATCTTCAATCTCAAGATGGTAGAAGGATATTCCTTCACGTTGTATCTCAGTGAGTTAAACACGATTGTTGATCAACTCATCTCAGTCGACATCATGTTTGAGGATGAAGTGCAGGCCTACTGATACTATCTCAGTTGCCGGATAGTTGGGCAGGTTGCGTGACTGTAATCAGCAACTCGGCAAGAAAGGAGAAGTTGAAGCTAAGAGAGGTTGTTAGTATGATTCTATCCGAGGAGGTTAGAAAAAAATCGTCCGATTCAGAAGGTTCAGGTTCAGCCCTAAATCTCTAGCAGAGAGGCCAAAACCATAATAAGGGTAACCAGAATAGGAATCAGTCAAAGTCGAAGAAAAAGAGGTCGAACTCGAAGGTTAGGCCTATCAAAGGGAAGTGTTGGAACTACGGTCAGGAGGGCCATATGTCTTTAATCTATAAAGCGTAAAAGAAGGATACAAATGAGCAGGAGGCTCATATTGTGCAAGATGCCTTAATCTTTACTATAGATTGCGATTCCAATTCATTAGTTATTATTTCGAGAGCCTCATTCTACGCCACTGCTAATAGGAAGCTTCTTCAGAACTATGTAGCAGGGGACTTTGGAAAAGTGTATTTGGGGGACAACGAGCCTTGCAGTATTGTTGGAAGAGGCGATGTGATTCAGATGAAGGGCTCTAAGTAGTATCCGAAGAATGTTAGAGTTGTACCGAAACTGAAGAGAAACCTTATTTCAGTTAGCCATCTTGAAGCAGAAGGCTATGTTTTGATATTTATCAGGGATTCATGGAAGATCTCTAGCGGTACTATGGTGGTTAAATGCGGCAATAAGACAAGAACTCTCTACCTTACTTCACATGCGAGTGGCACTCTCACAATTGCAGCTGGTAAGGAGAGTGCAGATCTGTGGCACAACAGGTTAGACATATGAGCGAGAAGGGTATGAAGATTCTATACTTACAAGGAAAGCTATCCGACATCGATTCAGTTGAACTTGGTGTTTGTGAAGATTGTATCTACGAGAAGCAGAAGAGGATCGGCTTTCAGAAGAGTGGAAGACCACCTAAAGCTCAGAAGTTAGAGCTTGTTTATACAGATGTTTAGGGTCCAGTTAGCGTGTCTTCTCTTGGTGGTTTGGCATACTATGTCACCTTTATCGACGATCACTCAAGGAAGGTGTGGGTATACTTCATGTAGCACAAATCAGAGGTGTTTGGGATCTTCAAGAAGTGAAAAGTCATAGTAGAGAAGAAGACAGATCTGAAGGTAAAGTGCCTGAGATGGAACAATAGTGGAGAATATGAGCTGGAGGAGTTCAAGAAGTTCTGTGGAATGAACGGGATTTGTTTAGAGAGAACCACTCTAAGGATACAGCAACAGAATGGTGTTGCCAAGAGGATGAACAGAACATTGGCAGAGCATGCAAGGAGCATGTGACTATATGTAGGTCTACCTAAGACATTTTGGGCGGACGCGGTGCATACAATGGCTTATTTCATTAATCATGGGCCATCAGTTCCATTGAATTTTAGGATTCTAGAAGAAGTTTAGAGTGGCAAGAAGGTCAATCTCTCTCACTTGAGAGTCTTTGGTTGCGTGGTATATATTCATATCAGTGATCATGTTAGGGACAAGCTAGAAGCTAAGTCACAGAAGTGTACATTTATTGGATACGACATTGATGAGTTTGGATATCGTTTATGGAATGATAAGAACAGGAAGATCATACGGAGAGAGATTTCATATTTTATGAAGAGGTGTTGTACAAGGACATGGATAATGCCAATGATAGCTAAAGCAGTGGGAGCAGCACTAAGGATGCAGGTGAGTCCGAGTATATGGATTTGGAGGAACTTCTAAATGAGAGAGACAATATCAGTTCTGACCAAAGAACAGAGGAGACTCCAGGTGTAAAGACTACTACCCAGGGCGAGGTGCTTAGGAGGTCATCGAGGGTACCCAAACCAAATCCCAAATATCTTTCGCCACTAGATTATTTACTTTTACAGATGGAGGTGAATCGGAGTGCTATGAGGAGGTAATGCAAGTTGGTGAATCTTAGTAGTGGGAGCAAGCGATGCAAGAAGAGATGGATTCTCTCCACTCAAATAAGACATGGGAGTTAACCCAGCTACCTACACAGAAGTAAGCCTTACGTAACAAATGGGTCTACCATGTCAAGCGGGAGAATGATGGAAGCAAGAGTGTAGACTGTCTAAAAATCATAATAGATAGCTAATTTCCATCAAACACCGATAATAGAAGTTACAATTCGACGGCTTCTAGAAGGCTACAATTTGAAGACTTTCACGTAGAATGTTACAATCTGACGACTTTCACAATAACCAATAAAAGCTCTAATTCAATGGCCTTCACAATTAACATCGGGAGTTACAATCTGATGAATCTTATATTTTTAAGGAGCCAAGACGAAGGTTACAAGGTGACGATATTTGCAACGCTGTAGCAAAAGAGACTATAAATTGACGGTCTCTTCATATCAAAATACAGATATCTCTCAAACCGGAAAGAATTTGGTGAAATGGAGGAAGCAAACCGAACCCTAGGAGTTGGGTTTGGTCGGCTTCATCTCGTTGAGATAGCCAATTTTCATATATAATTCGTCCCATTCCTACTTATGGTTTGAAAGTTATGACTTGTTCTTCGCAGCAAGTTATGTTCTAAATTCCGTGTATGAGACTACACTTCGCGTGAACATTGGACTTAGCCTAAAGCTCGCCGAGCCCGCCTAAGGTTCACCTCTGCATCTAAGATTCAAAATATAGAGGTCATGCCTGCATTCTAAACTCAAAACGCAGAGGTCATGCCCGTGTTCTAAACTCAAAACGCAGAGGTCGTGACCGCATTTGAGATTCAAAACACGAAGGTCGTGGATGCGTTCCAAACTTGAAACGTAGAGGTCGTGGCTACAATCCAGAGTCAAAACACGGAGTTCATAGACTCAAAATGTAGAGTTCATACAGAGCCCAACCCTGCGTCCCAGGTCCAAAATGCAGAGTTCATACAAAGCCCAACTCTGCATTTCAAAGTTCACAACGCTGCACGACCTGTGCGTTTTTAGACTTAAATAGGCCCAACTCAGCGTTTGATGTCTAAAACGTAGAGTTCGGGCCCAGAACGCCATTTTCGGTGTTTGACTCGTTCAAACACGAACTGAACAGTTCTAGGAACCGTTTTTTCCCCAAGATTTAAGGGATTTCTGCCCCACTTAGGAGCAGATTA
>NC_033800.1:128597970-128611317 GCF_001876935.1 Asparagus officinalis
GGGGGGGAGTTACCACCCTTAATCCACTATAAATACCAAACTCAATTGAGTGAAGGGGTCGACTTTTTGTATCAAAAAGCAGATTGCAAAAGGAGAGACCGACAACCTCTTGAGCAGATCATCTTTGGATCTTAGAGATTTCTCGGATCTGGAGATCAGAAATGGGGGTCTTTGTCCTTGGAGCTTTTATCCTTGGCTTATTAAATGATTTTTGGTTCAAATCAACTCTGTTAAAGAGTTTAAACTCGCTCTGGGTTCTAAAACTCATTAAGAGTTATTTTCAAACTTACCAAGCAAGTCATCCTCAATATCAATCAAGAGGAATCAACCACGTTCTAGTGAAACAAGACGTTCGGATCGTCAACGGAAAGCAAACTCGACGCAAGCATTCGAGGGAGGCATTCCATCACCACCGTGAAGAACCCAGAATTAAACAAATGGAAGAATTAAGATTAATTCTCCTCTCTTTTATAACCAGGAATTCAAATTGTAATTGAGATTGAGAGAACACAAATCAAATATATTTCTTTTAATTTTTTCTTTTTACTATAAATTTTCCACCAAACAAAGAGGTAAAAGGCCAGATTAGTTGTGAAATGATTTTAACAGCGGGAAGGAGTGGATTATACGAAGATATGTCCCCTATCGTGAAGCTTGCAACCATCAGAGTAGTGTTAAGCTTAGTAGCTGCTGAAAATCTCTACCTTGAGCAGTTAGATATGAAGACTGCCTTTCTTCATATTGACTTAGATGAAAAAATCTACATGAAGCAACCTATTGGCTTTATAGAAGAAGGAAAGGGAGAGATGGTTTGTAGGCTTAAGAAGAGCTTGTACAGTATGAAACAGGCTCTGAGACAGTGGTATAAGAAGTTTGATAACTTCATGCAGAGCAATGGCTATGGAAGATTCAATTCAGATCATTGTTACTACTTCAAGAGGTTTGAGTCTAGCTATATCGTGTTATTATTGTATGTAGATGACATGTTAGTTGCATGATCGTGTTTAGAGGAGATAAACAAATTGAAGAAACAGTTAGCAAAGGAGTTTGCTATGAAGGATCTAGGTACAGCGAAGCAAATTTTTGGGATGCGAATCAGTAGGGATATGGCTGAAGGGACACTAAAGTTGAGTCAGGCTGAATACATTGAGAATATACTTTAGAGGTTCAATATGCAGAGTGAGAAGCCTATTAGCACGCCCCTTGGAAGTCAATTTAGGTTATCTGAGGAGCAATGGCTCAAGACGGATGCAGAGAAAGAGCACATGAGCAGAGTGCCATATTTATCAGCCATTGATAGTCTTATGTATGCGATGGTTTGCAAGAGGCCATATATTGCCTATGCAGTGAGAGTTGTGAGCAGGTTTGTAAACAATCCAGGAAAGCAACATTAGGAGTCCGTGAAGTAGATATTGCGATACTTGAGAAAGACTATGGATATTCCACTGTGTTTCGGAAGGAAGAAATTAGTACTTCGGGGATACGTGGATGCAAATTTTACTGGTGATCAGGATACGAGGCGAAGTACAACAGGGTATATCTATACTTTAGCGTCGATTATAGTGAGATGGGTCTCATGTTTGCAGAAGATAGTAACATTATTCACAACTGAGGCAGAGTATGTCACAGTGACTAAAGCTAGCAAGGAGATGATTTTGTTGACCGGGTGCATGGAAGAGTTGGGTCTGAAGTAGGGGAACTACGTTCTTTATTGTGATAGTTAGAGTGTTATACACCTATTCAAGAATCCAATATATTATGCCAGAACGAAGCACATCGACGTACGTTACCACTTCATATGCTCGCTGATAGAGGATGACAAATTATAATTGAAGAAGATTTTGGGGAGCTAAAATCCTGCAGATATGTTAACTAAAGCTGTGACCATCGAGAAACTAAAGTTGTGCACAACTTTAGTTAGCTGTCACGCATAGAAGATGAGGGCAGAGCTACACTAGGAGGAGGTGGGATCACCGAGATTGATTGTAGAAAGAAATTTTCTAGGGAGGAGAAGATGCTTGCAAAGATGGCTAAAGTTTAGCAGAGCTCGTTGATTGCGGTTTCGTCTCCAAGTTGGAGATTGTTATTTTTTTGGTGTGTGTGTGTAGACCGAAACCTGAGAACAAATAGACGTGCAGGAAAATTTCCCTATCAGTAGACCAAAGGGAAGCAACCAGTTGACCATTCGACTGCAAGAAACGAACCCAGGAAAAATGATCTAGTCGGTCGATTGGTTGAAGCCCACCAGTCGACCGATAACATGCACGAAGTAACACTATAAAAACATTATTCTGGTTAGTCGACCGATGCAAGAGCATCAATCAACCGATAGCAGTATTTTAGCTTTTGTTTATAATATATATAATAATATATATATAGTATTATACAATCAACAAAGGTATGCACCCCGAACCAGATATATATATATATATATATATATATATATATATATATATATATAACCTTAAACGTTTTTAGGGTTAATTGTACATGAAAAAATATGGTTTGGAGAGCACTTTGAGATCAGAGATCTTAGAGAGAGGGAGAGAGAGAGAGAGGCCTATTGTGAGTATTGTAATCTTCTTCAATAATCAAAGAATTTTTGGTGTGGCTCACGAGGACGTAAAAACATTTGCTGAACCTCGTTAAATCTACTTTGTTTATTCTTTCCTACAAGTTTTTGTATTTGCTATGATTTGTTGCTTTCTATACTTTTGACACAAGATCTGGAAGGGCACAGGTTGTCTTGTGTTCAATCCTAACACTTTGTACATGTTTATTCTTAAAATATATTATCTCACAAACTAATCAGTAGCATATGAGTTTTTTTTTTTATTGATCAAAGAAGAGATATTTCACAAACATCAGTTACCATGCAAACAATTCTAACACGACAAAGAGGAAAATATGAAGGAGGTTGCCGTATCATAATTTGAGAAAAATTTCTTCTCTAATGACATGCAAAAATTTGTTGAGATGCTAGGTACAATTGACAACAAAGTTTTACCAGTGATGAATGAAAGCTTATCAAAAACCTTTACTGCA
This sequence comes from Asparagus officinalis, assembly GCF_001876935.1. Lineage (NCBI taxonomy): Eukaryota > Viridiplantae > Streptophyta > Magnoliopsida > Asparagales > Asparagaceae > Asparagus > Asparagus officinalis. The sequence goes on from NC_033800.1 coordinate 128,601,016, forward strand.
AGTAACCACTGCTAGAAAACGGGGTTTTGCCTACGGAAATATAGCGACGAAAATTTTCGTCGCTATAACATGACATATAGCGACGGACATTTCCGTCGCTATATTTCCGTAGGCAAAACATTTTTTGCCGACGGAAATGGATATATTAGCGACGGAAATTTTCCGTTGCTTTAAATTTACCGACGGGTTTTTAGCAACGGAAATTCCGTCGCTAAAGAAGTCTTTAGCGACGGAATTTCCGTCGCTAAAGAGGTTTTTAGCAGCGCTAAAAGTTCCGTCGCTAAAAACTTCTTTAGCGACGGAATTTTCCGTCGCTAAAAATATCTTTAGCGACGGAAATTCCGTCGCTAAAGAAGTTTTCAGGGAAAAAAATTGGGCGCGGACGTGCCCAAATATTTTGGACAGCCCGCGCCTGAGAAAGGATTTATCCCCAAATCCCTCTCTCAATTCACCTCTCTCCTCATCCCCCTCCTCATTCCCCCCTCCTCTCCCCCCATCTCGTTCTCTTCACCGGATCCGAACCGCCGACGAGCCGCCGTCGCTGCCGCCCTCTCTCTTTCTCTCTCTCATTGGATTTGGTCATTGGTAGCTAAGTACAGTTTAGAACCAAGAATATTGCTTTTAGTAATCATCTGCTTCCATTTAGACCTTATTAATTTGATAAAGATTTTTTTTTAGGTTTTGGAAGGATCGGGCGATTGGTGGCGAGGGTGATCCTTTAGAGCGAGGATGTCGAGCTCGTTGCCGTCAATGATCCCTTCATCACCACCGATTACATGGTATAACTTCTAGATCTGTCGACGGTTTCCTTTTTCAATTTCGATCAGATCTTTAGATCTGCATTGTGCTGATGATCATTTGGATCTTGGATCTGGATCGAGATTTGAAAGTTTTAGTTACTTGCTAATTGGTGGTGTTAATGACTGTTTCTTAGATTCGTCGCTTTTATTTCGTTATTGGATAATGACCTGTTTGTGGTATTAGCTAATCTTTGGGATCTAGAGTGAGATTTGCGCTAGATCTGCTTGATCTCGAATTTAGTGATGATTTTCTCAGAATGTTATAGCATCATTTCGTTAGTGGATGGTGATTTGTTTTTTAGTATTGGATGGGGAAGTGTACTGATATGATTTATGAGTCCAGCTAAAATACATTGTATAAATCACCTACGTTAGAATGTTGCTTTGCACATAAATACATTGCTTTTGCTAAAATAAGGAAAAATGCATTTATTTGCATATGCTAGAATTTGTTTTTAAGCATGTGATAATTAACTTGTCCTTCCCACCTTTTAAAATTGTATAATACATGAAGAAATTTTTCATTTCACTCTATTCACTTTGATCTACAGTTGTCAAAGTTCTACAAACTAAAAAAATCATTCCTTTTTTTTAAACTTTGGACTTGTGGAATATTACTTTTTTAGTTATCGGAAAAACGTGCGTCTGGCGCCATTTGATTTGTAAGTAATATGGTTTACAAATGTATGCATTTTTGTTTAGATAGCTATACTAACATGTAGATCAATGTCTCGTTGCATATCATAGAATTAGGTTGGTGGACTTCACTATTCAGTAATGTTCTGCGAGAGGTTTTCCCCATTATCTATAGAAGTTTTGCTTAAATCTATTATAGTTGTTTCCAATATTTATTATTATGGTAGGATTTTCACTTTATGAAACTTTAGATATATCAGTAAACAAATTTTCTGAAATGCAATATTAGTTGCTAACAAATTTTCTGAAATGCAATATTAGTTGCTAACAAATTTTCTGAAATGCAATATTAGTTGCTAACAAATTTTCTGAAATGCAATATTAGTTGCTAACAAATTTTCTGAAATGCAATATTAGTTGCTAACAAATTTTCTGAAATGCAATATTAGTTGCTAACAAATTTTCTGAAATGCAATATTAGTTGCTAACAAAGGTGATGCTAACATAATAGTTTTCAGCATTGTAATTGCTTAACAGTATAGTCTTCTTGTAGATGATCCAACATTATTTACTTTTCTTTTTTTAGATGCCCATATTTATTACCTTCTGATATCTACAATTTACACGATGGCCTCTCTGAAAGGGCCCTTTTATTGTTGTTGTCCCTTGTCTGATAATATGGACTTATAATTTAAACTACCAATCTTTTTTAGATGCCCATATTTATTAGCAGTCTTGGCTGGTGCCATAAGGACCTAACATGAGTTCTAGTGTTTTTAAACAGTCAGTTTTTCTGGAAGATGCTTTTTCTGCTTACTAGGACTTCGAAATAGGTCAGGGTCTTCTCTTGCAGTTGTTCTCGTGCAATGTTCATTATATTGAATATTGATTAATCTGTATTTCAGGGGGGGGGGACTGATCATGACAATAATATTTGGATAAACAAATATCTCATTCATTTAAAGAAGGCTTTGCGTATAGATTGTTTTATTAATGGTGTTAATGGTTTTCTGCAGACCTACATGTTTATGTATGACAATGTCCATGGGCAATGGAAGCACCACGACATCAAGATCAATGACTCTAACACCCTTCTATTTGGTGAGAAGCAAGTTGCTGTATTTGGTTGCAGGTTGGCATCCTTTTCTTAGTGTTGTCTTTCATATCATTCTCGATAGTGTTTATTTCTTTGTTATGTATTGTTTTTTGGTGAGCTAATTGTTACTGGGTTTTAAAGGAACCCAGAGGAGATCCCATGGGGCAAGGCTTGTGCAGATTTTGTTGTGGAGTCAACTGGTGTCTTCACTGACAAGGACAAGGCTGCTGCTTATTTGAAGGTATTTTCTCTTATAGTTAGGAATTTGATTTTGCCACAGGGCTCATTTGAAAGTAATAATAGTGTCAGTGTTGAAAGTTGAAACTTCTTTCATTATGGTAATTTGGTAAAACAGAATATTATAATTTCGAACAATCTCCTGACTTCAAATTTTTTGCCAATCCTTGAATCTTAGTTATGAAGGCAACCCTTTTTGCTTTTATTTTAAGCAGTCTGAAATTTCTTTTTCATCACATAGTTCACACATTTGTCAACCTATTCTGATAGTTTCTACTTAGACTCTTTTCTGTTTCCTCATATTGTTTCTTACCCAGTTGGACTTGTTGTGTACAATATAATGATGTATATTGCCGGTGAGTTTATTTTATTAACACCGGATTACATGAGTTTATTTTATTAACACCGGATTACATCGTAATGTTTTTAGGGTGGTGCCAAGAAAGTTGTCATCTCTGCACCAAGCAAAGATGCACCAATGTTTGTGATGGGAGTGAACCATAAGTCATACACACCAGACCTTAACATTGTCTCCAACGCTAGCTGCACAACCAACTGCCTAGCTCCTCTTGCCAAGGTAAAACATTTTCCAGTACTTTTTTTGTGGATACATGTACGCGTGCGTGCATGCGTGCACGCGTGTATGCGTGCGTGCATGCACGCGTGTATGCGTGTGTGCATGCATGCGCGTGTGTACGTGTGCGTGCGTGTGTGCGTATATGCGTATGTGCATGTACACGTATCAGCATGTACGCGTACATGCGCATATGGTGAGAAAATTGTGCGTGTACGCGTATTGTGCGTGTACGCGTATGTGCATGTACACGTATTGGGCTAAGACCTCTCTCTATCTTGCTATTAGGTAGGAGTAGCTTTCCTTGCGGGGTTAGGGTGTGCATGCGTTGTTGTAAAAATTGTGCGTGCGTGCATATAATACATAAGAATATGCCATGATACTCTCTGTTATTGCTATACTTGAATGTCATGCCATGTTAACGTTTGATTTATATTTGCAGGCTGGGACTTCTAGACAAAGTGGAGCTGGTGATGAGGAGGATGATGATGATGATCAGGAGGATTGATTTGTTTTTTTACCTTTGAAAACAATGAATGAGTGTGTTGTATAAACAATTTTTATCATGGTGTGTGCTGTATAAACAACGTTTATTATGTTGGAATATTTTAATTAAATTATATGTGTTATATATGCGTGAGAATAAATATTAACTGCTGATTGAACAGATTTTTAAATTTATTATATTATTGTACAGGTTTTTTCAATTTTTAAATTATTTTTAAAAATATATTAGAAATATTTAGCAACGGATTAGCCGTCGCTAAATATACTTTTAGCGACGGAAAATAGATACGGGAAAAAACATTACCGACGGATTTTCCGTCGCTAATGTTAATGGCGACGGAAAATTCGTCTTAATTATTTTTTATTTTTTAAAAAAAATAGTTATAGCGACGGATTTTCCGTCACTAAAACATATTAGCGACGGATTTTCCGTCGCTAATGTTTTTTTTCTTTTTTTAAAAAAAATAGTGCGACGGATTATCCGTCGCTAATTTTCCGTCGCTGAAATTTAGCGACGGATATTCCGTCGCTAAAAATGATTTTAGCTACCCTCGCTGTACTGACGGGTTTTTGGCGACGGAATTTTATTTTTTCCGTCGCTAAAACCTTTAGCGACGGATTTTTGACTTTTAGCGACGGATTTGTCCATCGCTAAAAGTCCTGTTTCTAGTAGTGAACGTTGAAGAAGTGAGTAGCAAGATGAACCCAACAATGGCTTTTGATGAGGACAAGAAATGATAATTTCCATATTTGATTCGTTGACTTTCTCTTATTTTTGAAATTTGAAATTTAAAATTTAAAATTTGAATTTTGAATTTTGAAATTTGAATTTTGAATTTAAGTTGAGTGATTTGAGGGATTGTTGTTGTGTTTCTATTTTTTATTGCACGTTATGTACACATAGTTTTTTTTATAATTAAGATTATATGAGACTATTAAAAGGTAATGAATTATTAAATGAAGAAATATTTGTTAGCTAAATTTTGGTTTGAAGCCTTGGGTGTGAAACCCTAGGTCTCGGGTGTGAAACTCTAGGCCAAATTATTCTCCTCTGCCACAAACAGCTGACAAACCTTATTTCTCCTCATACACAGCCGCCAAATTTCTTCTCTCCCCACGTCAACAATTTCCAAACCCAGCTCCCAACTCCTCTTCATCCCTCTTAACCAGCCACCGCTCCTACTCCGAGCAGCCCCCGTAATCCCTACTCTCCACTCCCAAGCATCCCAACGTCGCCGCCGACCTCATCCTAACTACTATCACCAGTCTTGACCTGATAGGCCACCCACGTCCTCACCGCTTTCATCATCTGCCATCTCGACGCTGTCGATTGCGTTAATATTCAGTTTGATGCCACCATCATCATCATCTTCTAGCTTGACACCATCGCCTACACCGTCATCTAGCCGACGCCATTGTCCTCATCGTCGCTCTCGTCATTGTCAGTTCATATGCCGTGGTCATCGCTCAGTCGATGTTGTTTGTCATCGCCAGTTCACCTATCGACCCGTCGACCCATTGCCACTTGATAGCCTAGTTCGACATCATCGCACACATTGCCATCTAGTTTGCCGACACCCGACTTGTTTTTCAACACCGTCGCACTCGTCGTCATCGGATCTCCGCCTCGTTATCTTTGTTCAGTTCATCGTTGTCGTCGTACTACCTTCAGATGTCTCTCACACCGAGTCTGTTCAGACCGACGAAGGTTTCATTTTCTTTCGTCCCTTATTTTTTTGTTAATTTTATTTTGTTAGTTAATTGCATGAGTATACCATCTCTAAACTCTTATCTTATATCTACTGCTGAGATTATACTTGTGAGTAAAGAGCAACTGAACATGTGACTATTGTAGATCTGATATTGATTTTAGAACTTGCGAAATGATAATGAATATAGAGGTTATATTGTTTGAGATTGGATTTGTTCATGATTATTGATGCAAATCTTATTAAAATCCATCTGTCACATTAATCGTTATGAATTTTAATTTCCTACCAAAGATCATCATTTTTGGCGAAACGGTGCGTTATTCGATTTAGATTGCTAATTCTGATAGGCCCCCTACCCCGTTTCGCATCAAATTTGGTATCAGAGCGTGGTTCTAGGTTAGAAAATTTCTTTTTTTAGTTGAATCTTTATTTGATAAAAAAAATTCAGTCATCTCATCTAGTTGTTAGTACACACATTCATCTCACTTAGCTGTTAGTGCATGCACACTCGCAGAGGTCTACCCTATAGATTAGGAGAGTCAAGTGAGTCAACTAGTGAGTTTAGCATGTTAGGCAGTGTATAGTCTGAACTCCTTAGGAAATTTACTGAACTAGCAGCACGATTTGATACTGTAGCCCAAGAGAACAGAGTTACCCGCGAGGCCTTCCAAAATGCAACCACCGAGATGTGCGCTAAGCTAGGAAAAGCATGTGTTGCAACTCCGCCTCTGCAAGGTCAAGGTCATGGGCACATCATTCATCGACCTCCACCTCAACCTGTGCCTGATCAGCCAACCTTTGATGGTAAGTTCGATCCAGAAGCTTTCTTGGACTAGCTGAAGAGTATGGATCACTACTTCAATTAGTGTGTCCCGACGGAGCTGCGGAAAGTCAAGTTTGCCGTGATGAAACTCACTGGACCCGCGTACCAATATTGGTCCAACATCTAAATGTTAAGACATATTAGAGGTGAATTACCGATTTTAACTTGGCGAGAAATGGTTGACGAGCTTAAAACGTAATACTGCCCGCCATCGTTCTATCATAGATTGCTCAACAAGTGGCATCATCTTACTCAGGGAACCAAATCTGCAAAAGAGTACGTTGCTTAATTTGATGAATTGTTTACTTGATGTAATACTATTGAGCAAAAGGCACCAAAAGTCTTATTAAAGTTTATAGCTGGATTGAGAAGTGACCTCCAAACCGAACTCTTTGCTATAAGAGTAGACACCCTTGAGAGAGCTTACGCCTTAGTTCAAGATCTAGATGAAGCCAAATCCCATCAATCTCATAGGAGTCAAGATTTTCGAACTCATTCCTTCTAGTCTTTCCGTGTCACTACATCTAGTCAGCCTCCGAGTCGATTTAACCCTAGTTCTTCACAATCCAAAGTCGATCCCAAGGGTAAGGAGTCAAAGAGAGATTTCTCCAAACTTAGCTCAATAATTCAGTGTTATAATTGCTAAGGATATGACCACATTGCTACCATCTATATAACCCCGTTCAGAGTTAGAATTAACAAGCCGCCTATAACGGAATCAAAATCTATTATTGAAGAAACCGTTAACAAGGCTATAGATTTGATAGAATCTAACTCTGATAAGAAAATCCAGGATAGTAAAATTAAAGAACCATACATTTTCGTGTCTTCTAAAACTACCCCTAAAATTGTGGAGTGGACTAAAGTTTCATGCTATGACAACACTCCGGTTATTTCCCAAGCTACCCCTTTGATCACGGAGTCCACTGATGTTATCCCTAAAGTTGTTATTGAAATTGAAACTCTAACTCCTCCTGAATCAATTCTAGTAATTGAATACATTGTTGATGTTCCCCACGAAGTCCTCCCGGACAAACATGACCCTTAACACGTTCCTGACTTGGATCCTAAAGCGATTCAACCAGACATATATATGGAAGTTGAATATTGAATTGAGCCTAGTGAAATAACTACCATATTAGATGTCAAACCCCAATGCATTGTCCCGATAGTCACTCACACAAACACTGATCCATTTTGGAAAAATATAGTGATTAGGGATACAAGTTTTAGCACGAGTGTTTTCATTTCCTTTTTCTCTCATGTTAAGTGCACAAAAACACTCCTTCACACATTTGTTTGCATGTTCTTCACTATCACTACTAGAATAGGAAAGTTGTTATTTATATTAACGAAGGAACACCTAATCATTCCCTTTGATAGAGAATGTCATACATGTTAAGCACTTCGTTGAGTTTGCATCTATCATTGATCGCATTGTTCGAGTTTGTATTTCACCATAATCATTTGAGTTGATTCACATCATTTTTTGAATTGCATTGGTCATATATTGGGGAATCAGTGATCTAATTTGAATAAATATATTATTAACTGAAATGTATGATATAGAGTTAGGATATAATTTTAAAACTGTTAATGCTGATATTTTAGATGGTTTGGACTTGTCCAATACAGTTTTTTTATAACTGTTTAAGGTTTGACATGATATTTATGAACTTTTCCAACTCTTAAAATAATTAATAGTAATATTTATATTATCGATTTGGTCATAGTTCTATTCTTAATATTGATTGATTAAACAGTTCATAATGTTATTGGCAATCCACTGATATAAGCTTGACCCTAATCCATTGTTTCTGAGAGTTCTTTCACTTTACCTCACTTCTATATATTCACCCATGCAGCAATGAATTTTGATAATATTTTAGATGGTGAATTTATAATGCAATCTAGCTAATGATTTGAGTTGAAGGAAAGTAACTGACGGCAGATTAAGATGCAGATAGAGAATATTGCAAGTTTCTGCAACTAACTCGACAGAGTCGAGTTTTCTCTCACCCTGGGAGAATGATGAGCACAAGAAATGGCAATTTTCATATTTGATTAGTTGGCTTTCTTTTATTTTTGAAATTTGAAATTTGAAATTTGAAATTTGAAATTTGAAATTTAAATTTTGAATTTTGAAATTTAGTTGAGTGATTTGAGGGATTATTGTTTTATTTCTATTTTTATTACACGGTATGTGCACGTAGTTTTTTTTATAAATAAAGTTGTATGAGACTATTGAAAGGCATGAATTATTGAATGAATAAATATTTGCTAGCTAAATTTTGGTGTGAAGCTTTGGGTGTGAAACCCTAGACCTCGGGTGTAAAACCTAGGCCAAATTATTCTCCTCTACCACAAACAACCGACAAACCTTCTTTCTCCTTATACACAGCCGCCAAATTTCTTCTCTCCCCACATCAACAATTTCCAAACCCAGCTCCCAACTCCTCTTCATCCCTCTCAACTAGCCAACGCTCCTACTCTGAGCAGCCCCCGGAATCCCTACTCTCCACTCCCTATCATCCCAACGTTGCCGCCGACCTTATCCCGACACCTACCACCAGTCTCGACCCGACAAGCTACCCGCGTACTCACCGCTTTCATCATCTACCATCTTGACACCGTCGATCGCGTCACTGTTCAGTTCGACGCCACTGTCGTCATCATCTTCTAGCTTGACGCTATCGCCTGCGCTGCCATCTAGTCGATGCCGTCATTCTCATCATCGCCCTTGTCGTCGTTAGTTCACATGCCGTGGTCATCACTCAGTTGACGCCATTTGTCATCACCAGTTCACCCATCGACCCATCGACCCATTGCCACTTGATACCCAGTTCGACATCGTCGTACAAGTCGTCATCCAGTTCGCCGACGCCCGCTTGTTTTTCAACACCGTCGCACTCATCGTCATTGGATCTCCGCCTCATCATCATCGTTCAGTTACTGTTGTCGTCGTACCACCTCTAGAGGTCTATCACGTCGAGTCTATTTAGACCGACGAATGTTTTGTTTTCTTTCGTCCCTTATTTTTCTGTTAATTTCATTTTGTTAGTTAATTGCATGAGTATACTATCTCTAAACTCTTATCTTATATTCAATACTAAGATTATACTTGTAAGTAGAGAGCAACTGAACATGTGACTATTGCAGATCTGATATTGATTTTAAAACATGAGAAATGATAATGAATACAACAATTATATCGTTTGAGATTGGAATTGTTCATGATTATTGATGCAAATCTTATTAAAATCTATCTGTCACATTAATCGTTTTGAATTTAATTTCCTACCAAAGATTATTATTTTTGGCGTAACGGTGCGTTATTCGATTTAGATCGCTGATTCCGATAGGCCCACTGCCCCATTTTGCATCAGCTTCTTTCCCCAATGTACTGTCATATTTTTTTTCAAAATCATTAGCATATAGTCAGGAATGACATCATTAGTACTTTTCTATCTTTTTTAAATGTGGGGGCTTCCATCGATTGTGTTAATCATACATATGTAATCCTTATCCCTAATATTTCCAATCCTGACTCTATCTCAGACCTATATAAGCTTGTGTAATGTAATATACAAAATTACTTACAAAATTCTTGCCAATAGGTTAAAAATTATTCTTCCTCATATTATTTCTGGAAATCAAAGTGCTTTCGTACTAGCTAGACAAATTAGTGATAATATCACTATTGCCTACAAGATTATACATGCTTTAAAGAATAAAAAAAGTAGGTAAAGTTGGTATGTATCCTTTAAAATTAGATAAGAGCAAAGCTTATGATAGAGTCAAATGGGATTTTCTCAAAGCTCTCATGATTAAAATGGGGTTTAATGATCAATGGGTAGATTTAATCATGCATTGCATCTCTACAGTTTCTATTTCTATCTTACTTAATGGTTCCTCAT
>NC_033800.1:128611336-128637570 GCF_001876935.1 Asparagus officinalis
CCTCTCCCGCCATGCTTATTCCTCTTTTGTGCAGAAGGTCTCCAGAATTATTTAAAAAAGTGGAGGATTGAAAGCAACTGACAAGAGGTATCACAAGCAGGACTGACCCCAGAGTTTTTCACCTTTTCTTTACAGACAATAGCCTTCTCTTCTTCAAAGAAACAAGGAAATCAATGTGCAACACTCAAAAGAATTTTACAAATATAGCAAGATGCATCAGGACAAAAAATCAATTTCGAGAAGTAGGCAGTCTTCGTCAGTAATAATTCTTAGCAAGAGCGCAAGAACTTGGGTGAAGGAGGTTTTAGGAGCACAAGAGGTGGTCCGACATGAGAAATATCTCAGACTTTTAACCATGGTGGGGAGATCAAAGAACAACTCTTTCAGTTCTATAAATGATAGAGTTTGGAAGAGACTTCAGTGTGGAAGGAAAAACTTCTATCGAAGGCCGGCAAATAAATCCTCATTAAAGCAGCAGCTCAGTTGATCCTGACATATGCCATGAGTGTATTCTGTTGAAAGAGGCAAAAAATTGCATGAAAAAGCAGCTACAGGAAACACTCTGGTCGGTCGACTGATGGGTATGATCAGATAATAGATACTCTGGTTGGTCGACTGAGGGTATGATCTGTCGACTGATGAGCCTTCACCAGTCGATCGATGAGCACCTACCGGTCGACTGATGATGCTTCATCAGTCGACCGATAGCGGGTTATGGGGCCGAACTGTTTCCTAGCCTAGTTTGGATTTTAGTGTTTATATAAATAGAAATAGGTTTGTTAGAGTTTTTAATCAGAGAAAAGAGGTTGTTTTGTGCACTTTGAGAGGGAGATTATTAAGAGAAAGAGAGATCTTGTTGGTTTGGGTTATTGTGAGTATTTGAGAGTTTGTAACACATTGTGTTTCCTCTCCATATAGTGAAATCTCCTCATCCTCTCCCCGTGGACGTAGGAAATTTGGCGAAGCACGTAATTCTCTGTATTTACATTGATTTTGGTCGTTCTATTGTGAATAGTGCTCATGGTGTTCTTTGTTCGTTGCTTACCAACTTGTTGTGGATTGAGTCCGCTTCCGTTGGACGCAAAAAGTGGTATCAGAGCAGATTATAGATCTAGGGTTTGATTTGGGTGGAGGAAAACTCGGTATTGGAAGCAAGGATTTTGGAGATCTAGGTTTCTGTGGAGACATCGTTGCGGAGTTACCATTGAAGATCTCGCTTTCCTCGTGTGATTGGGAGATAGTTTTGGAATCCTATCTAGGGTTTAATTTTGGGTGATTTCTCAACTCTATCAATTTCGAATCTTTCCTCTATAATTTGGAGTTAGTAAGCAATGACAGGAGAAAGTGGTGAAAGTAGCAAGGCTACGTCAAGTACAGTTCAGGTTGTACTTCAGAATACAAAGATTAGTATTGTGAAGTATGACAACAACATCAACTTTGGGTTTTAGATGAGCGATGTGCAGGATGCATTGAATGCTCAAAACTTGGAAGAGATGATAATGACTCATTAGAGTCCACCTAAATATGATGAGGCGATATGGGACAAGATGAATCGAAATACGTGTGAGGTGATCATGTCTTATTTAGAACAAGAGTTGAAATAAGATATTATTGGCATGACGTCTGCGATGAAGATGTGAGAGATTCTCAATAACAAGTATCTTACGAAGAGTGTTGAGAACCGGTTGCATTTGCTACAGAGATTATTTAGATTTCAGATGTCCAGGGTTACCTCACTTGTGGATCATGTCAATAACTAAACAAAGTTATTGTCGGACTTGGCAAATGTTGATGAGAAGATATCGGATGGGTACAAGGTGATTATTTTGTTAGGCTCATTACCCGATGAGGATTTTGACATCTTTGTGCTCACATTATTGAATGGTAGATCTTCTATCATCTATAGTAAAGTGACTAATGCATTATCAAATTTCGATTTGAGACGGGAGGATAAAGAGTCTTCCAGAGCTAGTACTTCAAGAGAAGCCTTGTTGACAAGAGGAATGAGTCCCTATCCTAGAGGTGGTAATCAATGCAGGTCAAAGTCATGAGCCCACTACCAAATTGTGAACAACAAGTGTGTTTTTTGCAGAGAACAAGGACATTGAAAGAGAGATTGTCCGAAGCTAAGAGAGAAGGAGAATAGCAAGAAGAAAGGCCCGAAGGCCAGTGAGGTGAATGTTGCTAAGAGTGGTAACGATCCCGATGATTCATGCTTTTTTCTATTGATTACTTCAGAGATTAACCATGCGGAAGCATCTGATTGGATGCTAGATTCTTGTGCTACTTATCATGTGACTCCCCGAAGAGATTGGTTTGCATCTTTTGAGAAACTTGATAGGGGTGTGGTAGTCATGGGAAACAATCAGTCCTATGGTATTTGTGGGATAGGTACTGTCAGGATTTGGATGCATGATAGAGTTGTTAGAGAGTTGAATGAAGTATGGTTTGTTCCTATACTGAAGAAAAATCTTATTTCTGTTAGAGCTTTAAAGACAAAGGGATTCAAGGTAACTTTCGAGAATGCTGTAGCTAAAGTTACTAAAAGATTATTAGTGGTGATGAAAGCGGTCTGTAACAAAAATCTCTATTATCTAAAGTGAAGTACCGAGATTAGCTAGGTAGCTTTAGCAGTTTTAGAGGGGGATGCTACCAGACTTTGACACTTTAGACTTGGGCACATAGAGGAAAAATAACTGCATGCATTATGCAAGCATGGATTATTGAAAGGAGATAAGAGTGTGAAAATTAAATTCTATGAGCATTGTATTCTTGGCAAGAAAACTAAAGTGAAATTCGGGACAACCATTTATAGGACAAATGGCATTTTGGGCTACGTGCACACAGATGTATGGGCTCCTACCAAGATGGCATCACTTGGTGGTCGATATTGGTTCGTCATATTTATAGATGACTATTCTAGGCATTGTTGGGTGTACACCATAGAGCAAAAGAGTGAAGATCTAGAGATATTTGTGGAGTGGAAGAAAAGATTGGAACTGCAGACAGAGAGAAATATCAAGACGTTAAGATTCGACAATGGTGGAGAGTACACATCAGACCCCTTTCAGCAACTATGTTGAGACAAGAGTATAGAGAGACACTTTATAGTTAGACATACACAATAGCAGAATGGGGTACCAGAGAGGTTGAATCGGATGCTACTAGAGAAGATCCAATGTTTGTTATCGTAGAATGGTTTATCGAAGATCTTTTGGGTTGAGGCACTTACATATACGAGCCACCTTATTAATAGGCTACCTTCATCTGCGATAGAGGGAAAGACTCCTATGAAGATGTGGTTAGGAGAATTAGCACACGACTATGATCAGCTCCAGGTTTTTAGGTGCCCTGCATTTTATCATGTCAAAACTGATAAATTGGAACATCGAGCTTGAAAGGCCATATTTGTGGGTTTTAAATGTGGAGTGAAATGATACAAGCTTTGGGATCCAATTGAGAAGAAGATTTTTCTGAGCAGAGACATCATATTTGATGAGGCTTTCACTCTTGAAGTCTCCCAGCTCTTATCAGGTAGTGGAGATTAGTGCAACTCCATAGAGCCTAGATGAGACCATTAGAGTGCTGACTGAGGTAATGCTATATGAGCACAGTGATAATTTGGAGGATACAAGTATAGCAGAGTAAGATCAGGGACCGACGGCTCAGGTTCAAGATTCTATTATAGTTTGGAGACCCAGAAGAGACATACCGTTGCTAGTGAGGTATACAGATACAGTGATTGCTTATGCACTTCCGGTGAAGAGTGTCGATGAGTCGGTTCCTACTACCTTCATAGAGGCTGAACAGAGTTTAAAGGCAAATATGTAGCAGGAAGCTATGCGGGAAGAGATGGAGGCTCTTCAGAAGAATATATTGATTACAACGAGGTCTTCTCTCCAGTGGTGAAGCACTCTTCTATTCAGATCTTACTCGCTTTGGTGGCATAGTATGGTTTAGAATTTGATCAATCGGATATGAAAACGATATTTTTTCATGGTGATCTTAATGAAGAAATTTATATGAGTTAGCCATTGGGGTTTCGAGCAGCAAGGAAGGAAAATTTAGTTTGTAGATTGAAGAAGCCACTATACGAGTTGAAGCAATATCCAAGATAGTGGTATAGGCAATTCGATAGGTTTATAATCGGCAAGTCATACATTAGGAGCTAGTTTGATCTTTGCGTGTACTATCACAAGCTTCATGGAGGTGCGTACATTTATTTGTTGCTTTATGTTGATAACATGTTGGTTACTTCTATTTCCAGATCTGGAATAGATGAATTAAAAATACTTCTTTCAGGCAAGTTTGAGATAAAGGATTTAGGTGAAGCAAAATGCATTTTGGGGATGGAGATCGACAGAGGCAGAAATAATGGTAGAATTTGTTTAACATAGATGGATTATTTTAAAAAGGTGTTACATCGATTCAATGTTAGTATGGAGACGAAGTCAGTCAGTGTACCTTTGTGTGCCTATTTAAAGCTTTCAGTTGATCTTTCACCAAAGTAAGTTGAAGATAGAGAGTTGAAGTTGAAGACTTCTTATGCAACTGTAATGAGATGTTTAATATACGTAATGGTATATACGAGGTCAAATCTATAACAAGTAGTTAACATGGTTTCATGATACATGCATAACCCGGGTCTGGGTCATTGGGATGCCATGAGGTGGATTTTGAGGTACATTCGAGGTACTCTCAATGTTGGTTTGATGTTCAAGTAGGACACTAGTTGTGGACAGTTATGTATTGAATACGTAGATTTTGACTATGTTGGAGATTTGGATAAACATCGGTTGACAACCGAGTATGTATTCACTTTGACCCATGCGCTAGTGTGTTAGAGATGCACCTTGTCATCTACAGTTGCTTTGTCGATGATAGAGGCAGAGTACATAGCGATTACAGAGGCTGTTAAGGAGGTAATTTGGCTTCGAGGACTTTTGGAGGATCTTGGTGTTTCACCACGGTCTATCACTATTTATTTTGATAGCATAAGTGCTATCTATTTAGCGAAGAATTAAATTTTTCATGCAAGGACGAAGCACATTGATGTTCGCTATCACTTCATTTGAGATGTTATTGAAGATCGGGATGTGGAGCTTGTGAAGTTCCATACAAAAGACAATCCAGCAGATATGCTCACGAAGGTGATCCCTAGCAACAAGTTCGATCACTGTAGAAACTTATTATAGATTCGTGCTTGTTGAGGCCTGTCAATGCTATTTGGATGAACTACGGGCGACTTGATCCCTTGGGAGAGGGGGTACGTAGGCAACCACATTGGTGCAGCTGGATTTAGAGAGATGACGCATTGGTGCTCGTGTTGGAGTCAGCTCAATTTTGGGAATAGTTCGCCGAGGTGGAGAATTGTTGAAAGAGGCAAAAAATAGCATAAAAAAGCGGCTACAGGAAACACTCTGGTTGGTCGACTGATGGGTACGATCAGTCGACTGATACTCTGGTCGGTCGACTGATGGGTGTGATCAGTCAACCGATAGCATTCACATAGGAACTATAAATCGTACTGGACAGTCGAATAATGAGTCTTCATCAGTCCACCGATGAACACCTACCAGTGACTAATGAGGCTTCATCAGTCGACCGATAGCGGGTTATTGGGCTGAACTGTTTCCTAGCATGTTTTGGATTTGGCTGTTTATATAAATAGAAACACGTTTGTTAGGGTTTTTAATTAGAGAAAAGAGGTTGTTTTGTGCACTTTGAGAGGGAGATTATTGAGAAGGAGTGAGATCTTGTTGGTTAGGGTTATTGTGATTGTTTGAGAGTTGTAACCCATAGTGTTTCTTCTCCATATAGTGAAATCTCCCCATCCTCTTGGATGAACTACGGGCGACTTGATCCCTTGGGAGAGGGGGTACGTAGGCAACCACATTGGTGCAGCTGGATTTAGAGAGATGACGCATTGGTGCTCGTGTTGGAGTCAGCTCAATTTTGGGAATAGTTCGCCGAGGTGGAGAATTGTTGAAAGAGGCAAAAAATAGCATAAAAAAGCGGCTACAGGAAACACTCTGGTTGGTCGACTGATGGGTACGATCAGTCGACTGATACTCTGGTCGGTCGACTGATGGGTGTGATCAGTCAACCGATAGCATTCACATAGGAACTATAAATCGTACTGGACAGTCGAATAATGAGTCTTCATCAGTCCACCGATGAACACCTACCAGTGACTAATGAGGCTTCATCAGTCGACCGATAGCGGGTTATTGGGCTGAACTGTTTCCTAGCATGTTTTGGATTTGGCTGTTTATATAAATAGAAACACGTTTGTTAGGGTTTTTAATTAGAGAAAAGAGGTTGTTTTGTGCACTTTGAGAGGGAGATTATTGAGAAGGAGTGAGATCTTGTTGGTTAGGGTTATTGTGATTGTTTGAGAGTTGTAACCCATAGTGTTTCTTCTCCATATAGTGAAATCTCCCCATCCTCACGCAATTCTCTGTGTTTGCATTGATTTTGGTCGTTCTATTATGAATTGTTCTTATGGTGTTCTTTGTTCGTTGCCTACCGACTTGTTGTGGATTGAGTCCACTTTCGCTAGACGCAACATATTCAAGCTCCCTTCTAGATTTTTTGATGATCTCACTCGAATGATAGAAAATCTTTGGTGGGGGCATAGTAAGGAGAGGAACCAAATACATTAGTCAGATGGAACTATGTGTGCCTCTTGAAAAAAGGAGGAGGGCTCAGCTTTAGGGATCTTGAAAACTTTAAACTCGCTCTATTGAAAAAAGGATGGTATATATTGAAGGCACCAAATATCCTTTGTCACAAATTTCTCAAAGAGAAATACTTTCTAAGCAATGACGTCTTGAGAGCTAAAATTGGGAAACAAACCATATTTAGTTTGACATAGTATTTTGGATGGTTGAGATACACTCATGAGAGGAATTCGGTGGCTCATTGCCAAAGGAAATTGTGTTAGAGTTTGGGGATATTCCTGGGTCCTTCGTCCGAGAACTTTTAGAGTGATCACGCCATATATAGAGGAGAACAAGGAGATGCTAGTTTCATAGTTCATTTTTCAGAGTGACGAGCTTGGGATGAGGACAAGTTAAAAGAGTTGGTCTTTCAGTAGAATGTTGAGGAGATTCTCTCTATCCCTCTAACTAATCCAAGAGGCGTGAATATGTTCATATGAACATTTTGATGCAAAAGGGATTTTTTCAATTAAAAGTGCTTATTACTTGGAGTTTGAAAGTTAAAAGCATACAAGCCAATCAAGGCTATGTGGCGGCATGTCAACTAGTAATCCACCCATGCAAAGCCTGTGATTGATAATTTGGAAAGCATCTATTCTAAACAAAATGAAGATTATTCATGGAGAGTGTGCAAAAGTATTTTACCAACAAAAGATAATCTCATCAAAAACAATGTAGAGATTGATCCAGTGTGTTGTATTTGCAGTGAGAAGGATGAATCCTGCTATGACAAACTCCCCAGGATAAGCTAATATCAATCACACGAGAGCACGAAAAATATCAAGAACACACGAATATGACAAACTCCCCAGGATAAGCTAATATCAATCACACGAGAGCACGAAAAATATCAAGAACACACGAACACAAAGATACTAATATCAATCACACGAGAGCACGAAAAATATCAAGAACACACGAACACAAAGATATACGTGGTTCGGTTTGTAGCCTACGTCCACGGGCAAAGGAGGAAAAAACTTTACTAAATTGTGAGGAATACAAAGTGGAATCTCTCAATCCTAAATAACACTCCAAAAGCCTAATACAACTCTCAACTAAAGGAAAAAAAGAGAAGAATATCAAATAGGCTTCACAAAAAAACCCCTCTTTTTAATTGGTGCTTTAAAGATTGATGATTCTAATTGGCTTGAAAGATTATTCTTATATAGCCTTGAAGATCCCAGCTCCTTGCTGTCTAAAGAATAAGAGTTCTAATAAGAATAGAAGTCCACATGTCCTAAAACCCAATAAGATTCCAAGTAGAAATAAACCTCTAATATGATTGGTTATGCAAAGTCTAATGTAAGCAGAACTTTTGATCAAAACAAACCAACCTAAAAAAAACTCCCAAAGCAATATAGATTTAAGTATTTGAGGCAACCTATAACAAATGCGTAGAAGTTTCCTCACTTCAAAATAAGCTAACTTACTCCACCTTCTCCAATAGCCCCGCAGGGTATTTAAGTGCGGCACGTATCGATCAAGTCCATGCCCGGCTTGAACTTGCTAACTGAAAGAGGCATCCTCAACAAATTAACTGAATTGTCCACATGATGACCATAAATATTAGCTAAGTTATCACCTTAAGTAGCTCCTGAATAGCTGATGGAAACAAAATTGTCAACCGACAATGCATAAGCTACCGTATCTTCATATCTTCACGGTGGTCGGATATCTCGTCTAGATCGATCTCTAGCAATAGTGTATTCTCATTCTTCCTACAACTATTGAGGTGCTTTATCTACTTGAAAGGGATCTGGCTGCTGAACTCCCATAGTCCTATCTTGCTGAAGAGATGAAAAACGAATTTCTAACTCCACCTTATGTCTTGTAGTGCATGCCTTATCAACAACTAAAACTGATGATGGTTTCTAGTAGAACATAGCAGATTCATCAAAAATAACATCACGACTAATAATAATCTTAGGAGACTTTGGATAAGGACAGCACAACTTAAAACCCTTAACACCCGATGCATAACCTTGGAATGTGCACTTCTTCGCTCGCGGCTCAAGTTTCCTTTGACTAACATTCGCATATGCAGGGCAACCAAATATTCTAAGATTAGAATAATTACCAGGCTTACCAAAACAAACCTCCTCTGGAGTTTTATAACTAATAGCAGATGGCGACCGATTCACTAAGTAACAAGCCGTATACTGCTTCTGCCCAATATTCCTTGCCTAAACCCGCATTGAACATCATACAATGAACTTTCTCTAATAGGATTATGTTCATACGTTCTGCCACTTCATTTTGTTGTACCGTGCGAGGGACTATACGATGTTTAACGATTCCCTCCTTCTTGAAGAACTCATTAAATTCTCCTCCACAAAACTCAATATCATTATCAGTTCTAAGCCTCTTAATTAGCCTCCCAGTCTACTTCTCAATTAAAGACTTCCTCGACTTGAAAGTCACAAACACATCATCTTTATATCCTAAAAAGTAGACTCAAACCTTCCTGGAGTAGTCATCAATGAAGGTCAACAAATATCTTAAACTACCACCATTTGAGGGAACTTGAGAAGGTCCTCAAAGATCAGAACGGATATAATCCAAAGTACCTTTAGTTTGATGTACTGCCATACTAAAGCTGACTCTTTTCTGCTTCCCAAAGATGCAATACTCGCAGAATTCTAATTTTCCTATACTTTGTCCACATAAAAGACCCTTCTTACTTAACTCGGTCAATTCGAGCTCACTCATATGACCAAGTCTCACGTGTCATAATCTGGTAGTATCAACTCCTGACATCAATGATGCAACTGTAGCCGAGTCGGTAATGATATAACCTTGCAAAACATACAAGCTGCCGATCTTTTTTTTGTTCATAACCACAAGAGAGCCTTTTGTAACCCTAAGAACTCCACCTTTACCTGAAAAATTGCACCCAATGCTATCAATAGTGTCCAAAGAGATGAGATTCTTCCTTAAACCTGGAACATGCCTAACATCTGTTAAAGTCCTGATGACATCCATCATGCATCTTAATCTGAATTGTGTCTTTCCTAATAGTCTTGCATGAGGCATTGTTCCCCATAAGAACAACTCCACCATCAATAGCTTCATAAGTGGGTGAATAGGGTAATCAAATAATTAATCTGCAATTAATAAAATTAAATGTAACTCGAGACACAATATAGTAATATGGCAATAAATGAGAGAGAGAGAGAGAATTAGAAATAGTTTGCCAAAGGAGACACCAATATGTTCACGAGGTTCTGTCCTCTTGACCTATGTTCCTGACACCTCTCCCGATGGTAATTCACTACACAACCTGATTTGGAAGCCGGAACTTCTTCACAATGATCACCTCGAGATCTAACTCGCCACACAATGATCTCCTCAAGATCAAGATCACCACACAATACAAAATGAATGAAGGATCTTTCTTACAACAATCCTATAGCAAGCATAAAGAGAGAAACAATTGAAGCTCAGGGATTTGTGGGTTGTGAAAGTGAAAACCGAAAACAATCGAAACAATTAAGAACTTGAGTAAGAGTGAAAGTGTAGGCTTAGAAGTTCTCAAGAAACAAAAACACTTGTTTTTCTTTGCTTGCTTAGTTACTGAACAAATGAGGGTTGTGGGATATATATAGGAGCTCAAAACAACAACCCAAATCAAACACAAAACAGCAAATCCTGAGAAATCAGCAAAATCTGGAAATAGATGTTACAGTATCGTCGGTCGACTGATGCATTGTTTAGTCGACTAATGAGCTGATCGTTGGTTGATTCTAGAAAACTACCAGTCGACTAATACAAACCATCGGTCAACTAAAAACACTATTCAGTTGACTGATGGAGATCGGTCAATTAAGCAGAAACTTTTTAGCAATTACAGAGTAGTTTATCAGTCGACTGATGCATAGTGTCGGTCGACTGAAAACACTTTTTAATTGACTAATAAAGGTCAATCAACTGAGCAGAAACCTTTTAGTAATTATAGAACAGTTCTTTGGTCGACTGATGAACAGTGTCGGTCGAGCGAAAAACGTGCACAACTCAGTTTTGAACAGAAAATCTAATTTTCAAAGGTATTTTAAAAATAGTAAATAAATTTCAAAAATTATAAAACTTGAGAAAATGATTATTCTGATGAAAATAAACATGTTAGAAAAATAATTTCTTAAATATCATTTTCCAATTGCGAAAATTCATCATTTTGCAAAACGGTCAAAAATATAGTTTTAGAAGTGTGTGTATTTAATCCCCAAATTCTTCAAAAGTAATCTAATTTATTTCTTACCTACATTATGATCTAGAGAGAAAATAAAAATGCAAATATCATTCACAAATGTATACAAATCTTGAGACTTGATATTTGCTAATTTGTTGATGAAGCTCTTCTTATATATGTCATACTTGAAAGTTCTTCTTCATCAACTTGCCCCTACCTCCATGAATATGATCTATGAAGCTTAAATCCATCCATCCTCCTATTATGGTACTATATTGTTTGATAAAATACATTCTGCATAATATCACTTGACAAGCAATTAGCACCAATAATGGGGTTTGTAAAGCATCATCAAAACACGAGACCTAACAAACCAGTCGTGATTAGGACATATATGATAGGAACAATCTGAATTCAAAATTCAATTATTCGTGCTCCTGTTTATATGATCTGTAGCCAACAAAATCACATTTACAACAATATCAACTTCAGTAGAGTCCTTCTTTAATTTCTCTTCATACTCTTCTTGTTTATTTTTGTTCTTGAATCTGTAACAATCGGTCTTGATGTGACCTTTATTCTTGCAATATCTACAGGTCAGATTCCTGTGTTTTGACTTATACCTGTTACCTCCAAAGCCCTTTTCTTCCTCTTTGTCAATCTTCTCCTTATTCAATAAGTTCTCTTTGACGTCCTTGATACCAATAGAATCTCGACCGTAAATCATAGTATCCCTGAAGTGTTTGTAGAAAGGCAGTAAAGAACACAATAATAATAGGGCTTGATCTTCATCATTGATCTTAATATCAATCTTACACAAATCTATAATCACAGAATTAAATTCACCAATATTAGATTTGATAGGTGTTCCTTCCGACATCCGAAGTGTGAACAAACGCTGCTTCAAGAGGAGGCGATTAGTGAGCGATTTTATCAAATACAAATCCTCCAATTTAGACCATAAATCAGCGGGTATTTTTTTTGTGAGAACTTCTTGAAAAACTTTATTTCTCAAACATAACTGGATTTCTGTGAGAGATCTATCATCCAACTCGTTCCAATCTTCCTCTGTCATAGTTGCCAGTTTCTTTAACTTCCTGAACAAAGCCTTCTTTAATCCACTCTGTGTCAATATGGCGATCATCCTATCTTGCCAAAGGCTGAAACTGATGCTATCGTCAAACTTTTAGATATCCCACTATGTAGTAGTTCTCATTATCTTCTCATCCGATCAATAGCTGAGGGCTTTGATACTAATTTGTTATGACAAACTCCCCAGGATAAGCTAATATCAATCACACGAGAGCACGGAAAATATCAAGAACACACGAACACAAAGATATATGTGGTTCGGCTTGTAGCCTACGTCCATGGGCGAAGGAGGAGAAAACTTTACTAAATTATAAGTAATGCAAAGTGGAATCTCTCAATCACTCAATCCTAAATAACACTCCAAAGGCCTAATACAACTCTCAACTAAAGGAAAAAAGAGAAGAATATCAAATAGGCTTCACAAAAGAACTATCTCTTCTTGATTGGTGCTCTAAAGATTGATTATTCTAATTGGCTTGAAAGACTGTTCTTATATAGCATTGAAGATCTCAACTCCTTGTTGTCTAAGGAATAAGAGTTTTAATAGGAAAAGAAGTCCACGCATCCTAAAACCCAATAAGAGTCCAAGAAATAAACCTCTAATATGATTGGTTGTGCAAAGTCTAATGTAAGTAGAACTCTTGATCAAAACAAACCAACCTAAAAAGAAACTCCCAAAGCAATATGGATTTGAGCATTTGAGGCAACCTATAACAAATCCATATTCCACTTTTTATTTGAATGTTAAAAAAACATCAAGGCAAGGAAATAAATAGGCTTGGGTTATGCTATAAGCAACGTGAGAGGAAATAATGCTAAATGGTAGTTTGTTGATCTAGCTGAGATGGTGGATAATCATGAGGTGGAAATTTTCTTAATGATTATTTAGAGGTTATGGCATAACAGAAATCAAGTGAGGATGGAGAAGGAGTCAGCTATAACAAGAAGTTTATGGCTCTCATGGGCAACCTCACTTTTTGAGTATTGGCTTGCTTAGGAGATGAAAGTTCTAGAAAATAGATTGGTGCATCTTCGAGAAGTTTGGAGGGGGACTCGATATATGTCGATGGTGCTTGGCTAAAGGATGCAAAGAAGGGGGGGGGCATGGTAATAGTTTTCTTTTTGTCAATGAAAAATTCTATTCATTTCGCAATATGTGAATCTGTAAGTACATCAAAACACCAGATTTACCCTGGTGATCACATTTTAAGAAAATTACATTCTCTCAAGTATTCATTTCATATGTACAAGTATATTTTCATTCAAAACTTTGGTGTATATTGATATTTTTATTACTCTGAATAGTGACTCTGGCTCCGTGAATTTTCCTTGAAAAATTCGCAAGTTTCTCTCCTGCCAAATCCGATAAATTGTAGCTAAGAGAGCTATTCTCTTCCAATTTTCCCTAAACCCTATTCCTTTGAGATTGAAGGAGTACTAGTGTATTACCTGATTCCAGTCACATGATCTCCAAGTGTATCCCATCCAATTCATTGCTTCACTCCAGATGTTTGCTGAAAATTGGCAATCAAAGAAGAGGTGCTTACAAGTTTTCATTTGTTGATTAGGATATAGGATACATTTATTTGAGTCCAAAATCCCCATACGGCAGAGTCGGTCTTGAGTTAAAAGTCTGGAATGACAAACTAACCAAAGAACAAATGAGTGCTTTGGATAATGTAGACCATTCCAAATTGAATTAGACCAGTGACCTGAAGTGTTTGATAGGGTTAGGACATTGTAAACAGATGACAACTTAATTTTTTTTCATCTGTGCAGCATGCACCAAAAATGCTCTGTAGTTTTCAATTTTGCCAAACTTGTCCAACATCAAGTCCCTAACTTTAATGAGTTGTTTCCACATTAATGAATCGTTCACTCTAATCTGAACCTGCCAAATATCTGAACCTTGCAAATAATTTTTATGAATCCATTTGATCCAAAGAAAGTCTTTTTTAAGATGAATTAATCTTAGAAGCTTGACTGCAGCCGCGTAGTTCTAATTTTTTGCTGAAAAGATTCCCAGACCCCCAGCCTTCTTTCTTTGACATACAGTCTTCCATGATACAACGTGGATTTTCTACCCGCAGAGGAAATCAGAGCATAGCCTATCTATTTTCTCAAGAACTTTAATTGGCAAAATGTTTAGTTACTAGTCCAGAATGTTTGAATTCCCAGAATAACCGATTTTATCAATTGAAGCCTCCCTGCATAGGACAAACACCTCTTATATTGCCAGGCTTGGAATTGACCAGAGATTTTACTGATTAGTGAAGAACATTCTAAGTAAGTAAGTCTCTTAGCAATCAGTGGCATACCTAAATAACGCATAGGCAATTCCCCTTCTGAGAAGTTAAGATAGCTACATATCTGATTTTTTAAGCTGTCATCAATCCCACTCAAAAAAACTAAACACTTGTTAGGATTAGCTTCAAGCCCAGAAACATGGCTGAACTCTTGAAGGCATATTTTTAGCCTAGAAATTGAATTCATATCAGCCTTGCAGAACATCAATAAGTCGTCAACAAATAACAAGTGAGTAATGTTCATCCTAGAGCATTTTGGATGGAATTTGTCCATCCTATCGTCCTTGAGAGTACACAGTTTCCTTGATAGATACTCCATGCTAATCACAAATAAGTAGAGGGATAGGGGACCCCCTTGCCTTAACCCTTTAGCTCCATGAAAATACCCATGGAGAGCTCCATTAAGAAAAAGAGAGAATTTGGGAGTGGTAATACATTCCAAAATCTAGCATATCATAGCATTTGGGAAGCCCAATCCTATTAACATAGCTCTGATAAAGTCCCAGCGTAGTATGTCAAAAGCCTTTCTCAAGTCAATGTTAAGAATGGGTCTTGGAGAATTATTCTTCCTACCATAATGCTTGATGAGATCATGAGCCATAAGAATGTTACTTGAAATGAGCCTTCCCTTAACAAATGCACTTTATGCATCATTGATCAAATAGACCCTAACTTTTTGAATTCTTCTTGCTATTATTTTCGTGATGACATTGTAAACAACATTATAGCATGAAATGGGTCTAAAATCTGCTGGAGAGCTAGGATTGAGGATTTAGGCACTAGTGTAACTGATGTGGTGTTATAGGTACCAAGAAGTTTACCTGAGCAGAAAAATTTCTCAATTGCTAGGTAGAGATCTTCACTGATGACATTTCAAGCCTCCTTAAAGAGCGATGTATTGAATCCATCAGGCCCAGGAGCCTTTGTGACGCCTCAGGATTCACACAAGACTGCAGTCCCAGGTGAAACCCGGATTGTCAAACCTGCCAAGCACCAAAACCATGCTACGATATGTTTCACCATCACAATCGTTATCTCTCTAGTGGACACAATAAATAAATAAAGGTACAAACAGGCAAAACTAGAAATAGAACAACACCGAATATACACAGAAGAAGTACAAGAAATATTAATAATGAGCCCAACTGGAATGAAATAGATATATCTCTGAGTCTGAACTAAATCTCAACCCAACTGGAATGAAATAGATATATCTCTGAGTCTGAACTAAATCTCAAATACAATGAGTCAAATAAACAAAGTCTTACAATATAAATCTCAAATACAATGAGTCAAATAAACAAAGTCTTACAATAGCTCTCAACTCTATGAAATAAAATAACAATCTAGAGTCTAGAAATAATCGACTACATGTGGAGTTCTGCAATAACTACAAAATATAATAAATAGCTA
The DNA here is from genome assembly GCF_001876935.1 of Asparagus officinalis. Lineage (NCBI taxonomy): Eukaryota > Viridiplantae > Streptophyta > Magnoliopsida > Asparagales > Asparagaceae > Asparagus > Asparagus officinalis. The sequence goes on from NC_033800.1 coordinate 128,627,059, forward strand.
AACAGACAACTAAGATGTCCCATCAACCTGCAACTCTCCATACGCCGGACTCACTGCCTGAAAAGGGGGGGAAACAATGATCGTCAAAGCGCTAGCGAGATCATCACTACCTCTCCCCAGGGGAAGGGGTAGGAGTATATAGAAAATAGAGTCAGTACATATATATATATCAAATCATTCATATAACTCTCTATGAATGAAAAATAAATAATCAATGATAAATATCCTAATCTCCAACATAAAGATTAATCATCTCATCTCGAACTACGTCCGAGTGATCTGCTCTAACATAAGAGGATATCAACAATTGCTAAAACAAAAATATCTGCCGTTCATAACGGATGTATCAAAATCTTAAAGGAAATACTCTACTCGCGGGCAATCTATCATGAAAGTAAAGCTTATAACTGATCAATTATCTATGTGTGCATCATCTTGTGCCATAGCGATACTCTCGTAATGCTCTTACTCAATCGCTCTACAGCAATAGGTTTTATTATCTCCCTATCCCGGATACGTGTAATAACGATACTTTTATAATACTCTTACTCAATCGTTCTACGGCAAATAGGTTTCATCTCCCTATTTCCGGATATGTATAGAACAACATTATTCATATGTGTTTATCAAATTAACTCATGTCTAAAGTATGTCAATCTAACACAATCTAGCATACATGTATAAAATTTCGGTGTGCGTGACCACATCTGAAGTTCACCATCATCCCAGGTATTTAACAATCACTAATATCATAGTCTATCATCATAAGGTCGAGAAATCCATTCGATAACCAATTCCTACCCTTATAAACATGCACAGCCAAAAACAAACTGGCGGTCGACCGTGACGTTCGACCGTGACGGGCTCCAGAGACTACCCAAGTCTCTGTCCCACACGCGGTCGACCGTGGCGGTCGACCGTGAACCCTGATTCCAGATTCTCAATTTTTTTGTGTATGTCGTGTTCACATCGTGTTTTTGTGATTCAAACATGATTAAATCTTTAAGAAACTTGTATGCAAACATGTCACAGCAGATATGAACATTTGGAAATAACTCAACAATTATAAATATGATTTTATGCATTAGATTTGTATTCAAAACCCTAAAAACATGCATAAAAGCTCAAAACAACGAATCAAACTTCTTTCTTTAGATTAACCATATTTTAAAATCATCTTCAAGTCTTAAATACTTCTGTAAAAATCGTTCTCAACCTTTTTAGCATAGAAAGACCTAGTCTCTTTATATATAATACAAAAGAAGTTGACTTTATTCATAAACTAGTCATTTAGGATTTACAAAACATGTTTAAAACTCTTTAAAAATATTTTGAAAACTAGGAGGGGGAATAGCAGAGATGATACTCGCCTGGGGTTGTAGGAAAACGTGTTAGAAGCAATATCGAAGGAGATCTCCACTCTAAAAGCCAAAAATCACCCGAAAATCCACTTGAAAGCCTTCAATCTTCTCCAAGAAATCAAACTAGGGTTTTGGGGGGTTTTGGTGGCTGTTAAGGTTCTTAGAAAAACTGAGAAAAACGTGAAAAACTCATATATATATATCAGGGGAAAACTGTTCGCGGTGAAAATTACCTTCATTGAATTCATTGTTATTTTGAATAACTGTTTTTCGGTTACAAAAGATCCGGTCTTTTTTAGATCCGGTTACAACGAAATTCAAAGAAAAAGAAAAAATTACAACTTTCCTTTTACAACTTTCCTTTAGAACAAATCGCAAGATCCTGTTTTGCGGTCTCTTGCTTGTGTGGGTTCTTTGCCAACGCCGGGGTTAATCCGTGGACCACTACGCGATCTAGATCCGGTCGGATCTACACGATTCGACGGGTATTATTTCGCGAAGGAAATAGTAGCCGGGGGGAATTAGTTCACCAAGGAAATAATCACCCTTAATTCTCGGGATCAAAGGCCAAGCTTTGATCCGGAGTGTGATCTCGTGCAGATCTCAGATCTAATCTTTACCTCTCTCGAACTCCTGCCTTTTCTGACGTGGACGCTCACCGAGAATCAGATCTGAATCTTCAAGTCCTCAAGTCTTCAAAGCTCTGACCTCAATCTTCAATTCGGCAGAGTAACGGCTCTCAAAGTTCCAACCTTTTCAAATGAACAAAGGGGAGCCTATTTATAGGCTCTCTGAACTGTGCCCGTGCACAGATCTGGGTCAGCCACCCATGGGTGGCCGGCACTGGGCCGAGCCACCCATGGGTGGCTCGGCTTTGGCCGAGCCCCCCTTAGGTGGCCGAGCCCCCCCTTAGGTGTTGGGTTTTATTGTTTTGTCCGGTTTCGTGGTTGATTCGGACTCTGATTTGTTGATTTGATTTGGCAGTAGATCCGATTCCTGATTAGGCAGTAAATCCACTTCTGAGTTCAAGTCCGAAACTGATCTTGATTCGATCGTGATTCTTCCGAGTCTGCCCTTGGTTGGATGACTCGTTGACTCTTCGAACCCTTGGCTTGATTCTACACGCGAATGGATGTATTCCGTTTCTTGCGTGCGATTCGTAAACTTTGTCGCCTCGTTGGTTCGTCGGTTTATGCCGAGCTGTACTAAGGGACCTATAAACAATTTTATACGCCTACAGATACCCCCTCCAAAGTATTTCAACCTCGTTCTTTTATAGAAGAGTCTGGAATACTTTGGATATGATTGTCCCAACCTTCAATCGGTGTAACGGGATCTTGGAATGGCTTCCGTTCTTGATTCCTTCAATCCTCCAGGCTATTCGGTGCTTTGTCGAATGTCTGTAAGAGTTCTGGTGCTGCATTTATTGTCTGACCGTTGTCGGAATTTTAAACTTGAAGTCGATTCCTGACTTTCTAATCTTTAGCTGATCATCGATTATTGGCGTTGAGTTTTTATTTGCGACGCGTTGTCCGGCGTAGTGTTGTTGAGTTATCCTTAAGAATATTTTTTAGAAAATACTCTCCAGAAACTTCTCAACCAAAAAATAGGGAATAGTTTATACTCGTATACCTTATTGGAGTATTTTCTGTGCTCAAATGAACTGAACCGGCTTGATAATGAGCCAAAAAAGGCAGTAATTCGGCTCAAAAAATCTTCTGATTTTTCCGAACATGTGGGAGAGGCAAGAATAAACCAAGGACTGAACCCTCTGTCGATTTGAAGTTGTTTCGATGCTTGATTCAGCTTCAATTTGAATTCTGGTTCAAATCAGGTCTGGTCCGGTTCAACTAGGCTTGGTTCAACATTATAAAAGAGCTTTTTTTTTCCTCATTAGGGCCCCCCCCCCCTTAACCCTTTTTTCACTTTTCTCTTCCCTCGAGCATCCTTTCTCCCTCAAAACTTCATAGTTGCATTAGATCTAGTCTTCCTTTGGATCTTTGACTGAGAAATCCCTCAAAACTTCTTATATATAAATTCCTCTCATGCCCCTCGCCTCGAGCACGTAGTCTGAGCCTCCTTACCCATTCGTAGGATGAGTTCAACTTCCTTTTATGATTGAGACTAACAACTGTTTAAATTTTTGCTTCCAGTGGAATATCCTTCTGGGGCGTTCTCATCTCACGCAGTGTACGGGCGTCGTGGTGAGTACTATTCGACTTTCGACGATTTCTCCCCTATCCCAGTCACTCCTCGGTTTTCTTCGGGTACGTCGACAGAGGTTGCCCAAGTGGTGAAGGAAGGTGGATATCGAGCTCTTCGCCAGTTGATTACAGATGCGCCCCTCGTGAAGGATGCCAGTTCGATTCAGCCTCTCAAGAAGACCGACTTTTTATTTGGTGATTCTGCCAGAGATCCGGATACCGTGTTTATTGATGCTGAGCAGTGGCTTCATAAGATTGGCAGCGGTTTCATATATTTGCCGAAGATTCCTCGGCATCGTTCGTTGACTGAGCTCCGGCGTCAGGCTGTGACACGGGAGATGTCGTGGCGCTTGACGGAGGAGCATGAGATCGTTCACTGCGGATACATCACTCATCAGGCAGCTCCTGGTTCGAGCAGGAGTCACATCACTGGATTGCATCCTGGAGTATTAGGATTAGATGCACCGCCCCATAACGAGCTTCTTGCCGCTGCTTCTACTTTGAAGAATCGCCTTGCTGCTTTAGGACGGGAGATGCCTGCGACACGCCACAGGTTTTATGGTTGGGTCCATTCTTTGGACAAGCTTTGGTGGACTCGCATGACGAAGTACGTCTTGAGCCGATGGAGCGAGGAGTTGCACGCTTGTGGTCTATATGCAGCCGTTCGTGCCACCATGTATGGTTTGCCTGTTAGCACGAAGCATTTCTTCGCTTTGTGCGAGCTCTACAACCCGGATTCGAACACTTTTCTGACACGGCAAGGGGAGTTGGGCTTGGCCCTCCATGAGATGCACAGGATTTCTGGTTTGCCCATGGGACAAATGCTATATCAGGAATATTTTCCCTCCAACCAAGAATTAAGTCAGCTGAAGGATCGCATGCCCGACCGCTACGAGACTTTATGGGATCTCACATGTCACTATCATATCGCTTTGGCGCAGTCTGAACCCTTAGCGAAGAGGGCTAAATCCCATGTGAGCCAGAAACAGTTTGCGTCTTATTTGTTCAGGAATCTAGAGAGCAATTCTGGCGAGGCTATTTGTGAGCTGGCACCACTCACTCCTTCAGGGGTTAATAATCTACTGAAGAAGGTTGATGCTCATTCCTATACCACTAGCAGTCCTGAGAGTGGTTTTCCTACAGGGACCAAGTTCAAATCATTCTTGTGGCATGCGACCGCGCCGATTCGACCGATGACCCTTCTCGCCGGTTACCTCGCTATCTGGTTAAAGAAATGCGTGGTCCCATATCAGCCTAGTGATATCTGTTCGCGGGGAAAACTGTTTTCTTCATTGAAATAATTGTCATCTTGGATTACAAAGATCCGGTCTTTTACCACTGCTTCTACTTTGAGGAATCGCCTCGCTATCTTAGGACGGGAGATGCCTGCACCGCGCCACAGATTCTATGGTTGGGTCCATTCTTTGGACAGGTTTTGGTGGGCTCGTATGACGAAGTATGTCTTGAGCCGATGGAGCGAGGAGTTACATGCTTGCGGTCTTTATGCAGCCATTCGGGCCACTATGCATGGCTTGCCTACAAGCGCGAAGCATTTCTTTGCCCTATGCGAGCTTTACAATCCAGATTCCAACACTTTTCTGACCAGGCACGGAGAGTTGGGCTTGGCTCTACATGAGATGCACAAGATTTCTGGTTTGCCCATGGGACAGATGTTATACCAGGAGTACTTTCCCTCCAACCATGAGTTGAGTCAGCTGAAGGATCGCATGCCCGACCGCTACGAGACCTTATGGGACCTCACTTGTCATTATCACATTGCTTTGGCGCAGTCTAAGCCCCTAGCGAAGAGGACCAAAGCAAATGTGAGCCTGAAGCAGTTCGCATCATACTTGTTCAGGAATCTGGAGAGCCATTCTGGCCAATCTATTTGTGAACTGGCACCGCTGACTCCTTCAGAGGTTAATGAGCTGCTGAATAAGACTAACGCCCAATCCTATACCATTAGCAGTTCCGAGAGCGGCTTTCCTGCAGGGACTAAATTCAGATCGTTCTTATATCATGCGACCACACCGATTCGTCCGATGACTCTCCTTGCCGGTTATCTCGCCATCTGGTTGAAGAAATGTGTGGTCCCGTATCAGTCTGGTGACGCTCTGCCACTGGAAGTGCTCTATCCTGCAGTTCAGCTTGCCTACAAGAAGGAACTTTCGCTTCTTCCGGTGATGGTTGCTAACATTCATCGAGGGCTTCGGCAGATTTCTGGTGCTTTTACACGGAGAGATGATGATAAACCGACTCAGATTCCTACCATTAAGGTAGAGCTCCCGTATATTTATTTGATGGCTTGGTTCGTTCTTCATCGTTCCGATGTGATGTCAATACCGAATGCCATAGATCAGTCTGTCCCCTTTCTACAGTTGCTTGAGAATGGTGAGTGGGAGGGCCGAGGATTCCCCGATATCAGGCGTCAGCTACAAGTCCACAAGTGCTGGGCATTCTCCACTTGCTTTCCACAGTTCTCCAGCCGGTACGGCGAGTGTTTGATTGATGAGGAGAAGCCGAGGGAGTATAGGACTTATCTGGATATGGGCTGCTTTAATTGGCTAGTGAACATTAGGCCGGGTTACCTGACTTTCCGGGTGGGGAATCAGTGCTTCATAGAGCCGTATCTACCTTGCCGATTCGCCCGCCAGTTCGGTTATGACCAGCTTTATGTTGGGAACCCGCGCCAGCAGCTTCGGGCTCATGGAGGTCTGGTGGACGGTCTTCGTGCATGGTTGTGGACCGTGACTGGTTGCACTGGAGCTAGGTTCAGTCTCCCAGGTACTGAGCGACAGTTGAACCTCACTTTCCTGAGCTGCAAGTGGTTGCTAGCAGCTAATAAGACTGTCCGTGTGAAGCCTATCGAAGAGTTGGTGGCCGAAGAAGCCTCTCAGCTTGATTCTCGTGTTATCCAGGACGGTGCTCGATCACAGAGGGCTCAGGGCAAGACCCGCCGACTTGATGCAGAAGGTCACAGGGCCTTTAGTTCTGCTGGAGAGGCCTCAGGCGGAGACCCTGAAGACTACGAGGCAGATTTGGAGCAAGGTTAGTCACCTATTTTTTCTTTTTCTCTGCATTTCCAAGTTGCTATTCCTGACCACTATTTGATATTTCAGGGACAGCGACCAATAGTGACGACGAATTCCGTCCTTTTACCCGGGCAAGACCTTCGATTGCTGTCCGTGCTGATAGGCGGAAAAGATTAGCCCACAAGCCGCATGCAAATTCACGAGCATCTGAGATGGACTTGGCTGATGAGGATCCTGTTAGTGACGGAGGTAACGTCTATTCTATAGATCATTTTCTTGATCGTTTAGAACTTCTGGCTCATGCTTTCCCATCCTATGCAGGATATCGTGAGGAAGGCGAGATGAGTCCCGATGATTGTGCATCTCCTGGTGAGCCTGACTCACCGCACCAGGTAGAAAAGCCTGCAGAGACCGCCCATGTTGGGGAGTCTGTCAATGAAGGACCCAGTTCGGTGATTCCAGGTACATCTTCAAGAGGTAACTTGTCTCTATTGGCCATAGTTTCCTTCCTCTTCCCTTATATCTTTTTATGTCAGATTTTTCGATTGATGACTTCGATGGGGAGGGCCTGCCTATGGACACTTCTATGTTCAGCTTCATGTATGACTCTCCTCAGATCGATGGCCAGCCGCCTCAGGATATGTTTCCTGAGTCTGTACTCCCTCAGACTCCCGGGAACGGTTATTTTGAAGGTGCGTGCCTCTTCTCAAGCTAACTATAGGACTAGCCAATTCCTTGACTAATGCAACTATAATATGATGTTTCTGTTTTGTGCCTAACAGGGGCTTTTGTTGAGGCTGACCCTGTTGAGCCGGCTGTACGACCAACTCCACCAGTCGATGCAGCTACAGTCCTTACATCTCCACCACCCCCAGTGACTCGAGGGGGAGGAGGTATAATTTAATTAACTGAGCAAAGCCATTCATTTCCTTATTGAGGCTTTTGACGAATTTCTCTTCTTTGTGTAGGGCTTCCTTCTCAGCTTCATGTCCTCGTTAAGGAGTTGTTATCGGGGAATGACCCTGAGAAGATCATCATCAGCGTAGAAGTCCGCTCTTATTTCTCCTCCCTGACTGTTATAATTGGCAAACTCCTCCACGACGGACTTTCTCTTCGCCAATTTAAGCCCTACCTCGATTCCAAGATAAATTTGATTAGGGACATAGGATGTCCGGATCTGGCGACGGCTATGGTTGATGACCTTGATCGCTTAGAGCGTGAGCTTCAGATGTTTCATGAGCTCCGGGATACAGGTGCCTCTTCATTCGTTGCTGCCGAGTTGGATGCTCGCTTACAGACATGGCGCAGTACTCGGATGGTTGCCGAGCTCGAGATTCAGGTGCAGCGGGGCCGCATAGATCGAGTTGAGGCTGATCTTGCCACTAGATCATCTTCCCTTGAGGAGCTTGATTCTCAGATAGATCAGCTCCGACGAGAACTCCGTGAGAAGGAAGACACAAAGATGCAGAATCAGCAAGCACATGCTGCTTTATCTGATGAGCTGAAGTCCTTGAAGCAGACACTGGCTGAGACAGAGGAGGTTGCTGTGAGGACTTTAGCCGCGAACGAAGAGTCTGTCAGAGCTGAGTTGCAGGAGGAGCTTAGACGCTCTTATGACGAGAAGTTATCTGAATTCAGTCAGCAGATTCTTAGCCATGGGCTTGATGTATGATTTTATTTGCTGAAAACCTTGACATTTGATTCTCTTTAGTGGACCTGATTTTTGTCTTTATCTTTATTATGATTCCTCATTCCATTTGAAATGATTGACCATAATACTCATAGGATTTTTGGCAAACCCCCAGCCTTCAACGGGTTTGATTAGCCTTTACCGACTACCGTTTGAGTCGGGCTAGCATGCGGATTATCGGAATCCGTTCCGCATGTAACGTTGTGCTAAGGGAATGAACTCCCTTAGACTTCGTGCTATGATGTCGAATACATAGACTTCGCCATTGTTACGGGAATAGGCTACCCGGCGACACGTGTTAGGTGTTGACTTTAGGATTTTTGGCTAACCCCCAGCCTTCAACGGGTTTGATTAGCCTTTACCGACTACCGTTTGAGTCGGGCTAGCATGCGGATTATCTAAATCCGTTCCGCATGTGACATTGTGCTAAAGGAATGAACTCCCTTAGACTTAATGCTACAACTTCGAATATGTAGACTTCGCCATTGTTATGGGAATAGGCTACCCAGCAACGTGTTTTAGACGCTGACTTATCCCTACTTAGGCTTCGGGATAAAATTCCCCAGAATCGAACTCTGGTGTCTTTTTCTTCGGAGAAAGACTAAACCGGCGACGCGTGTTAGGCGTCGGCATATCCTTTCTTAGGATTCAGGATGAAATTCCCCATGCGTGTAAGGCATGGATTTTGGTGTTATTAATAACAATCTGCCACAATGTTGAATATGTGAACGGATGTTCTTTTCAACGGTTAAGAACTAACCGGGAGCGCGTGTTAGGCGCAGACTTATCCTTGCTTAGGTTTTAGGATAGAATACCCCAGAATCGAGCTCTGGTATCTCTTTCTACGGAAAAAGACTAAACCGGCAGCGCGTGTTAGGCGCAGACTTATCCCTGCTTAGGATTCGGGATAAACTTCCTAGACTGGAATTCTAGTGTCTTCTTCAATCGGTGAAAGACTAAACCAGCAACTTTTGGAAAAGGTTGGTGCGGGAAAGGAAGAATTTTATATTCTATTTCCCGGTCTTCTTTTAGGGTGAAGGCGAACCCGAATACAAGGAAGGAAGAATTTTATATTCTATTCCTTGATTCTGGAAAGGAAGAATTTTATATTCTATTTCCAGTGCAAAAGAAACTAAGAGTGGGATTTCCACTCCGAGAATCTGTAAAATCTAGATAAACCTGCCTTTTATAGGATTGGTTATCTAAACTGAAAAGGAGTTCTTCGTTTATCGAAGTGAAACTTCAACTTTGGTCATAGCCATGAGAGGGCTTAACCAAAGAGAAGAAGAAGGGAGTTCTTTCGTTTATCGAAAGGGGACTCCGAAATGAAAGTGGACCTCTTGTTCATGGAAAGAGTCAGGAGGGCCAGAAAGACATTTTTGGTGGACCCACTGTCAATTGAAATTGATCAGTGAGGGATTTTGGTGGTGAAAAAGATTTTGGGTTATCCTCTAGAATATTAAGTGTAATATTCTTCAAGGAACTTCCCGGTAAATGGGTTATCCTGAATGTACTAGGGATAGTACTTTTTCAGGAACTTCCTATTTATTGGCATTAATTACCTGGTGTCTTCTTGAGTAATCAGGCGATATGCACCGTTTGAGTAGACTGTATCTATCACAAATGGTCCTTCCCACTTGGGTTCGAATTTACCTTTCTTCTTGGAATTGAGGATTATCGGTCGGCGAGCAGAGATGATCAGATCTCCTTCCTTGAAGCTTCTCTGTCGGACTCTTTTGTTAAAAGCCCTAGATATTCTGGCTTGATATAACTCAATTTGTTGTTGAGCCTCCAAGCGCTTTTCATCCAACCTCTCGAGTTCTTCGAGACGTTTCTGATGGTGTTCTTCTGTCGTCATCTCAGTTGCGAGAGCGATCCGAAGTGACGGGATTTGAATCTCCAAAGGTAACACAGCCTCACATCCGTATACCAACGAATATGGGGTGGCCCCTGTAGGTGTGCGTATGGTGGTGCGATAAGCCCAGAGTGCTTCACCGAGTTTATCGTCCCAGTCTCGTTTATTGGTCTTCACGAGCTTTGACAGAATCTTAATGATCGTCTTGTTGAAAGCCTCAGCTAGTCCGTTTGCGGCGGGATAATAAGCTGTCGACGAGACATCTTCAATCTTAAATTTGTCACAAAACCTGATAAAGGCATTGCTTATGAACTGTGGGCCGTTGTCATGAATGATCCGTCTTGGCACGCCGTGTCGGTATATGACATGA
>NC_033800.1:128638570-128697850 GCF_001876935.1 Asparagus officinalis
TGACAGCCTTGTCAACTTTTATGGCTCTCAAATCGGAGCCCCCCTAGAGTCGTTTCCGCAAGCTCCAACTCAGCCCTTAGACGGGATATGGTGAAAGTGAAAACACCTATTCGCTCCTCCAGTGAGCACTGCTGGTCCACTAGGAAAGTGACATAGGACTTCAAATCCGCTATTTCCCTCGAGCAGATCTCCTACTCCTAGGCCTCCCGACGCCAAACGTGAGACAAGAAGTGCTCCACGTCAGCCTCGGGACCCCCTTGCAGCAGAGTCTCCAGGCGTGTCAAACGCGATCCCAGAAAGAGAAGCATCTGCATGCAATGTGCGGCAAGACAAGGTTCACCCAACCGCCTGAGATCGACCATGCGATCCAGGAGGGACTGTTTGAAGTCAGCATAGATCCCAGGGCCAAGGCTGACGAGGGAAATCACCTGCTTCGCGACATTTTCAAACTCTTTGATACGAGCCTGTAGAGACAGAGAGCCTGAGGCAACGGGCTCTTGACCCTGAGCAAGAGCTGCAATAGGAGGAACCTCAAGGCAAGGTTCCGCTCCATGCGGGGGAACAGGTTACGAAGCGGGAGAAGCCGCAGCTCCCTTGGATTCGTCGTCAGAAATGAGTATAGGCTCAGTCCCCCACTCTCCGGTAATGGGCACTCCCTCATGAACTGCACGACGGTAAAACAAAAAAGAGGGGGGGGGTTAAGAGCAGGGGGTATCACCTTACTCACAAACACATAATCGAACTGAACGAGGACCTAGACGCCAAAATACCTTCAACAGCGGTGGCCTCGGTGGTGGAAGAGGAGGAAACCCCCTTGCCCTTCTTTGAAGCGGTCCTCTTCACCTTCGGCGCCATCACAAGCACAGCAAAAAGGAAGCGTGTGTTTCTCTTCTGAAAAGACAACTAAGACCACAGCACCCCTTAATGCAGAGGGAGGGGCATTAAATACATGGCATAGGTGAACACTCGTCGTTCAATTGGACTGTTCGAATCGAACAGTCATAGATAAGGAGAGGTGATACCAAATCTCACATGAACGATCAAGATGTGTCAGTTTCCAACATGATCTCTGGCTAACAGTTCAGGTCGGGCAACAAGAATGAGGAACCCCCACTATGCCGCCTTTAACACGAAAAGATGTGCCCACGTCGTCTTAATTGGTAGGCACGTGGCCCACCAAAAACAAGGCCTGCCTATGAATTGAATCCGCCAGGCGAACTCACATGTATTGAGTTCGCCTAAAGGCTCAGACTCGCACACTATTGCGACCTGCCTAACTATGGCTTAATCACAGTGGGGGTTCGAACCACTTTTAAGTTCGCCTGAAGATTGAACCCAATAGGTATTCAAGCAAAGCTTGAACTGTTCACAGTTCCACCTAAGGCTGAAGTTCGCCTGCAGCAGGGACTTGCCCATGGCCAGGAGTCACCCGGCACAAATCAACCGACGGTTAACTTGACAACGCCCGCTGTGACCAGCGACAAAATGCACACACACAGAATAAAAGGAACAATGACTGCGATAAAAACACGATTCCATTCATTAAGAGAGATTTGAATACAACGATATAATCAAAAACAAATTACAAATCTCTCAGTCGCGACTCCAACTCGCGATTCTCTTCGGCGCACCTGAGCTTGAGCCTCTTCAGGATCACTCGACGAATATGCTCCTCAGAGCGTGAAAGAAAGTCTTGGACGGTATGCCTCGCCTCCATAAGGGGTCAGTCTTTCTCCTCAATAGCGTCAACGGCCAGCTACTGTCGAGACCCGAGTTCCTCCAACTCCCCTATCACATGTTCGCGAGCCTTCTCCTGGGTAGCCAATAAGGCCTACGCATTAGCGATGATTTGTTTGGTCTCCACTATCTCTGAAGACAGGTGGGAGATACGAGAATCAGCCTCTTCGTGTGCCAGGCTCATTCGCTCGTTCTCAGCCGTAGCGCACTCCAGCTCTTTCATCAGCCTTGCCTCCAACGACGTTGTCTCCTCCAGTCTACGATTGCGCTCCTCCAATGCTATATGGACCTTGCTAGACGTGAGATGAAGTATCTCGAAACTCGTTGTACGAAGAGCAAGCAGCTGTTGGATGGTCCATTCTACCTCCTCCAAACGTTTGAAGTACGGATTGGCGGCGGAGGGACCCAGTATCCTGATCAAGAAGCCCACATGATATTCAAGGGCCTCCGTGAACTCCTCAAAAGGGTAGCTTTCTTCCAATGTAAGCCTGATGCTGTCTGCAAGGGTGTCGTGGAGGCTGGCAATGGTTCGATCCACCAACTTTTTGTGCGAACGAGCCAAGGGAGAGAGGGTGGCCTCATACCAGAGCAGGGACCGAAGCACTGATAGCCACAGCAGCGGGAGTAGTAACAGACACCACTGAGGCTGAGGCACAAACCGATACCATCGGGGTCTCGACAACGGATCTGAGCACAACCTCAATGGTCATCGAGATATCGGACGAGGGATCAACCACCACATGGGTAGATGCTTCCCCTCGGGCAGAAGCCCCCTGGGCTGACGACCCTATCTCGACCAACGCTTCTTCAAGAGCGTGAGTTTCCCCTTCAGAGTCAGACGGTCCCTCGCCGCTCGACATCGTCTCATGGATCGAGTAATCGTCTTTGCTGTCGGTTTCGCTGCCCTCTTCAGCCGACTGGCCAGCCCAAGAGGGGGAATACTCTTTTCCAGCAACATCCGAGGTCGGCGCAGCTGCAAATATAGGAAGGATGTTAACAGTAACTTCTGAAAAGAACCCCAAGGGAGGTTCGGCAGAGATAGATCAACGACGTTAGACCATGCTCTTACCTGAGTCGCCGAGCTCTGCCTCATCTCCTGTCCCCCCGTCTTCATAGGATTGCCTCCTCAACCGTACCTGCATTGAGTCAATACAAACGTCAAATAATACTAATCCGACCTTGCACCCGAGGGTACGGTACTAAGGGTTACCACTTGGCACAATAGTGGGAGTCGTCAAAACCACCTCCTGCTGTTCCACAGCAGACGACGAGGGAACAACCTCCGAAGCTGCCGGAACCATCCCCGAAGCGATAAACGAAGTGGGCGTAACGCCACTGGTCGTCGGGGTAGTCACCCCAGGAATTAGCACGGGAGTTGCATCATCCTGGCCTCTCGCTACTCCGATAGCCTCAGCCGCCTCCTCATGACGGGCGTTCTTGGCCACCTCCACCCTAGAACTATCGGCCGCGACCGCACATTATCGCTTGGAAAGAAGAGAGCTGCTAGGAGCCAGAAGCGGCATCCCCAGCCACCCAGCAATTGCTCCCCGGGCCTGTTCCATGCGTTCACCCGCCCGAGCTAACTCATCAGATCCTCTCAGCCCATCGACGGGATCCAATTGACGCTAATTCCCCGAAGTCTCCTAAGCCAGCGTGGAGATCCTCGGCCTTCTCATCAGGGACCTCTTCAAACCATTCCTCCGTAGTTTGGCGACCCCTTCGCCTTGAGGAGCGAGGAGCTGCCTTCGAGCGGTGCCCGCACTCTGGCAGGTAAGAACTATGAAACCGAAAGCCCTCAGGGTTCACGCTGGCACCTCGATACCATCGACAATAGAGGAGCGAATGGCGAAGGTCGCGATCCTTAGCTGGCAATTCAAAGTGTGCATTGGTGCAACCGGCGTAGGTCCAGAACCACCCTTATGCACCATCAACCAACCCTCCTTCGTAATAAAAATAAGGGTTGACGTTCCCAACATAGAGCTGGTCATACCCGAACTGACGGGCAAACCTACAAGGGAAATAAGGCTCGAGGTAACACACGGAGCCCGTTCGTAAGACGTGATACCCCGGCTGGATGTTAACTAACCATCAAAAGGCGTCACAGGAGAGAGCGGTGCTATAGCCCGCTGTCGACACGTCCTGAAGCGACTCGCCATAGCCACCCCCAGTGAAGTAAGGAAAGAATCATCGAAAGTTGTAATGACCGAAATAAGACAACGTCTTTCTCATGTCAGTGACGTCTTTACACTTCCAAGAGCATCTTTCCAAACGTTGGACGAACGGGATGGATCCCTCCCCCTGTAGAGCCGTTGGGGCACTCATAAAACACTCGCAGTGGTATACGAACCACGCCATCAAGTAAGTGTACGGCAGCCCCACTCTCGGATTAGGAATCCTAGCGACTTTACCTTCTCCCTCGTCAACATATGTCACATGGCAAAACTGGTTTGTCAGTGTACGAAGCCCCCTTTGGATATAGGCTACCGTTGCCGACACCAACGCATACAGCCTCCCATAGGCTAAGCGTACCGCAGGGTAAACCACTTCCACCGGAAGTGCCTCGAAGGAGTGGGTGGGAACCACACACCTCTTTAACCACAACATGAGGTATCCCGCAAGCAGGGCCTTTGTGGATATGGGAGACTTGGCCTGGTGGTGGAACGATTAAAAGGTCGTCCCGAATGGGAACCCACCCTCGTCATGCTCAAGGGTTACGGTGGATTCTCCTTTGGCCATCCGTCTCTCCACCTCGGCCTGGTCACACTCACCCAGTGGTAGAGTAGGCCTCCCCTTGACATCATTCCCTGGGAACAGGTGGTCAGCCCAGTTCTTGTGACTAATCCCGGAAGCCCTCTTTTTCTTGCCCTTATGGTCCACTACACCCAAGGTGTCAAGACATATGTGGTAGTGGCCGAGCAACTCCCATAAGGTCTCAACCATCAGGGGGAACCGACCCGAAAGATAGTCGATCTCGTCCTGACTCGGTACGTACTCCTCGTAGGGGAAGCTCCCCAAAGGCAACACCGACATATCATACATCTCGTGGAGGGTTATGCTAAGCTCGCCATTGGGAGTGAAGAACATACCGCTATCCGAACAGTAAAGTTCCAAGATACTGTGGAACTGAGGGGTGTTGATCTTCAGGCCATGCTGGGTGGCTCGGATAGCTACGAACAGCTCTGAGCCCGCAAGGTCAGAGTTCTCCGTCAAGATGTACTCGGTGATCTTAGATCAACAAGTGCCACTATCAGGCGCAGAATGAATCCATCCCGGAGCCCTGAAGTCCTTCGGAGGGAATTGTCCCCCGGCCCTGAAGAAACGGTGATGGAAAGTCTCCACCACTGCAGTCGTTTCCCCCACGGGCCATTCATTGTTCAGCAAGCCGGGACGCAAGGCGACCACGCGCTTACAAGAGCTGTCAACCCCATACCCGGTGGACGACCCTGTGAAGACCCCGCAAACTACCCCATCTTGATTAGGGATCAGATCCCAGTTCATCGGTCTCGGGACCGCAAGCGACCACAACTCGACGATCGAAAACCCCCTAGGCATATTGGGAAGATAGTAATGCACTCCATCCAAGACACGAAGCCATTTACTCTGTCCAAACAATAGAGCCGAAGGGTCAGTCGCGGTATCACCAAACATGAACAAGGGCTTTTTTAGCTCCGTCCTGGCCATGTCTGTCAACGCTGCATCAATGATCAATTCACGCAACGTGAGATGATACCCGTCAGTCACTCTCTTGACCAACTCCTCCGCCTTATCAGCAGCAAACACAGACACTAGATCAGGAAGAGGGAATCGGGAGGGCGCCGCATAGCCCGAGCCGCCGACAAGACCAATGGCAACACCCTTTGGGAGGGCCTCATCAGAAAACGTGGCTGCAAAACAAGGTCAAAAGATTAGAAATGAATTCACATCTGGAATCAGAAAGCTTCAAGTCCCACAATCAGGTGAATCTCAGCAAACGGATTCTGCCTGGTGAGACTAAGCCCGCCTGGCGAGACTAAGCCCGCCTGGCGAGACTAAGTCCGCCTGACCGGTGCCGAGTTCGCCTGGGAGGGCGCCGCATAGCCCGAGCCGCCGACAAGACCAATGGCAACACCCTTTGGGAGGGCCTCATCAGAAAACGTGGCTGCAAAATAAGGCCAAAGGGTTAGAACTAGATTCACATTTGGAATCAAAAAACTTCTAAGTCCTCCAAGCAGGTGAATCTCACCAATTGAATCCCTCTTGGCGAGACTAAGTCCTCCTGGCCAGTACCGAGTTCGCCTGACAAAGGCAGAACCCGCCCGACAAAGGACAAACCCACCTGTTAGGCTAGATCCGCCTGACGATAATTGAATCTGCCTGATAAAAGATAAGACTGTCTGATAGGAACTGGATTCACCTAGCAAAGGCCGAATCCGCCTGAAAATGGGGGGAATTCACCCAAATCGGGAAAACTGCCAAAAATGGCAAAGTCCACTGAAGAAGACAAGCAGTGCTCATCTTCCCGACCCAATGTTGGCCAGCAATGAGAGGTCGTTAGACAAACCTTTCGACTTACCCAAGTGTGTCCCAAGCATGCTGGCGGTCGTACCGGCGGCGACACTGCCAGGATAGCAAGTGGAACCCTTTCCCTTCGCAATGCATTTCTTGGATTTCGTCGCCATGTTGGAGAGTCGGAGACGAGGTGGGAGTTATTTCTCTCTAAAAATTTCACACAAGCAGAAGTTCTTGAGCACGGTAGTTCTCAAAGGAACGGGACGAAGCCTATTTAAAGGCGAAGCGTTTGTGGTTGAGCGGCATGGCCACGATCGAAATCAACGGCCCAGATCGCTCTCAAGAGGCGAGGCATTGGCGGTTGAGAAACGTGGCCACGATCGAAATCAATGTCCCGGATCATTCTCAACAGTTTGTTTTTCGACGGTTACAGAGGAACCATCGAGACAGGGAAAGGGTCAATCAAATCAAAACCGGGAACTCACACCAAAAATTCACAGCCGAATCTAACTGCCGGGATCAAAAAGTACGGCCACGATTCGTCATCAAGCGAGGTGCACAGAAGCGACGTCGCTTTGTCAAATCGCATTTAATGCGACCTGACGAACCCACGTGACCTTAGCTGGAAAGCACGAAGCACAAGGCTTTGCTGACGAACATGTGGCTCGCCTTCTACCAATTTGAATTTCGCCTGAAGGAAGAATTTTGCCTACGAACAGATGGCGAGCTCGCCCTCCACAATTTCAAATTTCGCCTGTGAAGCGAAATTCGCCTGCAAATGTCTAGCTCGCTTCGCCAGTGAAAATGAGTCTCGCCCGAGCAGCTCGTTTGTTGGGTCTAGTTCGCCTCTGAAGACGAATCTCGAGTGGTCCGAATCATCTAAAGCTTCAAACCGTTAATGGAATAGTCTCACCTACACGATCAGACCTACCAATCGATACAACCCATTAATGCACCCTCTGGACGCAACCACGGGTAACAGTCGCTTAGTTAAAATCGTTACGATACAACCAAACTGCGACCTAACAGTTATGATTAACTCAAACCCATGCCTCAAACGGCTAAATGTTAGAGTAGAAATCTTAGCATTAAGCCTAAGAGAAACTACTCGACAACTCATTATACTGAGGGGAATAGTATGACTAGCCCGATTCAAACGGTAATCAGTAAAGGTAAATCAAACCCGTTGATAGCTGAGGGTTTGCTAAAAATCCTAAAGAGAAACAAAAGAAGGAAAGTATATGCACATAATATTGAGCAATAAAAAAGCATAACACTCCATTCAGCCAATCTTAAAAACGACTAGAGTTGTGACGAATTGTTCCAACGAGTTAACAACAAGCTATCCAAACAGAGTTGTAACAAAACAACACCAAGAAACAAAAAAAAACCTAAGGACTAATCCTCTGTTGACCCTAGTTCATCTCGATCAGAGAGGCAAGTTCAGCTTTGATCTCGGCTGCTTTCTCCGCCTGATCCGCTTGAACCCGGTCTTCTGCCTCCTTGCGGATCCTAGCGTTGAGAGCAGCAGCGGCAGCGGAGCTCTCTTAACAAAGCGTATGAAGAGTCTACATCTCCTTCTCAATAGCATTGCGTACGTCCATGCTCCTGAGCCGCAAGTCCCTCAGAGTCGTCTCTTCTGCCACCAGCTGAGCCTTCATTCAGGCAATAGCGGAGGTTGAAGCGTCGATTTCCGCCCGTAGTTGACTTTGACGGTGGAGCAAATTCGAAACAAGGTCCCCTTGATGCGACAGGTCCTTCTCTCAAGCCTCCCATTCACGCGCCCCACTAGCTCGGGCCTGAGCCATGAACTGCTCCACGTCCAGCTCCGAGTCGGCGTGCGACAGAGGTTCTAGGCGTGTCAAAAGCCGTTCGAAGTGAAGGAACGTGGTTAGGCTGCGCGAGGCTTCTCGGGCCTCACCCATGCGCCTGAGAGCAGTAACGTAGTTCGTCAGGAAAGGTTTAAAGTCAACATAGCTCCCCCAGCCAAGGCTAGCAACAGAGACCGCCTACCTCATGGCATTTTGTAGTTGTCAGAGGACGCCCTATACAAATCTGGAGCTCGGAGAGGCAGATTACTGACCGGTGGGGATCATGGCAATAGGCTGGATCAAAGGGACCGTCCCTTCATCATCAGAAGAGGGTTGAGAGGAAGGAGCGTGTTCTTCCTCCTCGTCATCGGAGAGGATGATGGGTTCTGGCTGAGCAGCCTCCATCTTCCCCTTTGAAGCGTATGCTCCTGCTCCTGCTCCCGAAGCCAATTCGAATCCGAGAAGTCTTAAGTTTTCTCTAAGAAGGTCTGAATGAGAGAACTTACGAATGTGGTGATCCTCACGCAAAAGAGATGGATCAACACCATATACGTAGGATCTCGACCGTTAAGATTCACCGAGCTCTCTGGAGCAGACGATCTCGATTCTGCGATTCAAATCAAACGGCCGCGAGCAAGGCGGGACGTTTGGAATTCTGCGTGAATGGCCATGATCTAGTAGTTCAAGACACGATCCCCATCAAATTGATGGCTAGGAGTAAAAGCAACATCGAATCCATGTCTTGAAGCGAGCACGCGAAGACAAGGCTTCGTTTTAATTGACGAACGCGGGAATTTCCCCACAGACGTGTGGCCTGCCCTCATGCGCCTGTCTTTCATCAGGAGAGACCCAACTCTAACAACACCAATCCCGCCTGCGTGCACTTGCACCCCTCAAATTCGCCCAAAAGCCTCGACCTAGCTGAGGGAGCTGAATTCGCCCTTACTCATCAGGAACCTCTTTATTCAAAGTATTCCAGACCACACGCAAGTTGGTTTAGGTCTGAAAACTTTGAAGGAGGTCTTATAGATGGTAAAAATTACCTTTGCAGATAAGACTGAAGTCCGCCTGAGTATTCGAGTTGCTCGCACGACTTGAAAATCGGGGCCACGCGATTATCAAATTCGCCTACACTCGGGCAATCCGCCAGGTGATTAGAAGCTCGCCTGCATACCCTGACAATCAGCCAGATGATCAACAAGCTCGTCGAGCTAGCCAGAGTACCTGGCAGCCACAATAGCACGTACGAGGATGGGCCTTCCCACTTCCCACGACGTGAAGGGAATGAGTACAGTACTTCGAGCCCATCAAATAGCTGCTCACGGTACTAGTGGCTAGTCAAATCTTTCCTGTCGTTGGATACCGCCTGTACACTTAACTCACCTACACGAGTTAAGTTCGATCAAGTTGCCAAGGTTCGCCTGAACGACCAAGCAAGTCGCTAAGCAATCGACAAACTTGTCAGACTCGCTCGAGTACTAGGCAGCCACAGCATCACGTACAGTGATGGGCCTTCCCACTTCCCACGACGTGAAGGGAAGGAGCGTAGGTACTCCAAGGACATCAAGTGTTCGTCCACAGTACAAGTGATGGGTTAAACCCATTGTGTTGCTAGACTCGCCCGCATACTCGGCTCACCTGCATGAGTTGAGTTCGCGAGACTCGCCTGCATACCCGACTCGCCTGCACGAGTCAAGCCCGGCGGTTGGCAAGCTCGCTAAACTCACCAGGACATCTGGCAGCTATAATATCACGTACAGGGATGGGCCTTCCCGCTCCCGTGATGTGAAAGAGAGAGCTTGCCAACCGTACAGTACAAGTGAGAAGCATAGTATCTCCCAACAGTACATGGTGATATCCCATGATTCAAGGAGTGACCACGCCGTCCCTCCTCTATTTAAGAACCTCTCCTGGCTACAGAAAAGAGGTTCGGTTGGTTCATAGTTAATTGATTAATTCAATCAGTTAGCTGAACCACAGCTCTCAACTCTCGACGGAGTTGACGACAATATCTTTGCATGTCCTTTACACTATAGCATCCTCTCCTAGCTTCGGACCCTGATCACCATCGAACTCGGAAACTCAAACTCGACTAGCATGAGCTTCTACTGTGTACTGAAGCTCACCAGCAACCTCGGTTGAATCGTCCAAGGGAAGCAGACTCGGTGCGAGAACCGAACAAGGCGTCCTATCGCTACCAAAGTCCCCACGTTAAATAAGGAGGGCATTCCCTTCGCTTTTGTTATAATTTTGATTCATTAGTTTGTAATAAGCTATTCTTATCAATACAAACAAAATCCTTATTTCGGAAGATCAAAATTTACACCTACAGTCCTGATTGACACCTCGGTGTCATCATCAAAGAAGTGAGCGAGGAACAGGTTCTCCAGGTCGTCCTAACTGTTGATGCTTCCAGGCTTAAGACGACGGTACCAATCGAAGGCGGGCTAGTGACGGGTGCCAACAAATGACCGAACCATTAAGGTTTCATTGCTAAAGATAACCCCCAAGTGGGACTTGAAGTAGATCAGATGTTGAGTGGACGAGCCCTTCCCGTTGAACGGCGTGAAGTTGATCAGGTTAAACTTCGTCGGGTACGGGATCGACTCCCACTCTCTTGGGTAGGTACACGGAATACCGACCTTTTTCTGCTCTCGAGCAGACATCAGAACATTGATTTTGCTCTCGAGGTCTTTTATTTTCTCATCTTCACTCGTATCAGGCCTTAGACGATTCTTAAGAGGAACAATGCGGCCGCCCCCAGTATTATAATCTTCGGCGAGACTGCCCCCAGCGTCGTTATCTTTAGTGGGGCCACCCCTAGCATTCTGGCCAACTAGAGGGTTATTAGTATTAAAGTGTTCATCCACATCTGAATCGCTAACTGTTTGACTAACATTATGACGACGACTAGATTCACCTATCTCATTCGATAAAGCTCGGATTTGTTGGTCATGCTCTTCCCTCATTCGCAGCATAGCCATTTCCATTTTAAACTTGAAGTTCTCTTTTTGCTTAGCCAAGGCATCCTCGATGATTTTGGCCATTTGCTCGGTGTTGACCATAAACGCCTTGCGGGATTGTCCTATGCAGGACACCGTATTGTCAGAAGCGATGGTAGAGTTCACATCTGATGCTTCATCATCTGAGGATAATCCGTTATTCATCCTCTGATAGTCCTTATGTCTAGTAGTTCCCGCGCGTAACTGAGTTATACGTTGGGATATGTCCGAAAAATATCGGGGATTGAAACTTTGCATTGACTTCTCCTTATCGACCATATTGATGGTGACCTTTGGGAGTTCATCATCTTGCGTAGCTGATCTTTTTCTATAGAAATGCCTTGGCTTGGACTTGGACATTCTGGTAGAGATCTTTTCAAATACCGAGACCCTCTATGGAGCGGTCTTGGGGCAGCTACATGCTGATAATACTACCCTGATAAGTTTGGTACACGGACAGTGAGAGTCCGCTTCCCGGGTAACTTCTCTTTTGAAATTTATTCGTACCCCGAGCCCGATAGTACAACTCATCGACATTGTGGTCAGAGCAACCAATCGGCTGTTGGTTTGATTCCTCAGATGGAATGTTGTCGTCTGTTCGGCACGTCTTCTTCTGAATAGGTAGCACTTTATTGGCTTTAGCAGGAGTCACACGTTTGGAATCACACGCGTGTGAGGATGAAATTTTAACGGGCTCCTGGTTTTGTGCAGGCATCTCAACGTGGGTAGTTATGGGAATCAACTTGTTAGGATGTCGCGTACAACCCCCAGTCTGGATGGTTGCTCGGGGTTCCTTCAACGGTCTCAAGCGTTCCTTAACAAGCGCTTTGCCTTAATCTTCGTGTAAAGGACTCAGGCGACCCTTCAATGGATTTCTAAATTTGGAGAGGTCCACGTCACTGTAGGGTTTCACCGAAGGTGTGGTGGCAGAAGGAGCGGGATCAGAAGTTGACGAAGGTTGGGGAGCAACGTTGCTTGCTTTTGCCTTAGGCGTTGATTTGACCTTTGGCATCCAAATTTGTTTGGATCTCGACGATCTCTTAATCGCCTTTTCCTTTTGCATTTCTTGTGCTTTTCGCACAAGGATCTGGGCATGCATAAGAAGTGCGTGACGCTTCTGAATGCGTTCCTCAAGAGTGGAACGGTTCCGTTTGACACGAACCAATTCGTTAGTAGGTGGTTGGGAGGAGGTTCGCGAAGCTTACTGTGGAGATGACTTAGCCACTTGGCGATTTCTAAACTCTAGATCTGTTTGGTAGCAGAGTCTGTCCACTTGCTCTAAAGCTTTAGCCAATTGGCGGGCGAGACGTTAGCGGCGCCTTTGACGAGCCCTCCTCGACAAATTTGGCACGCCTTCAACAGTCAACTCCTTGATCAAAGAGGAGTTCAGATCTGTAGATCTGGCTTCATTGGACACCTGCGGATCATTGCGAGGTGCATCTGTAGCAGCGGTAGCGAGGAGATCACCTTCTTGATTCCTCAGATCTGAAGACCAGCGAATCTTCCAGGAGAAGGAGACCTTCCTACGCTTGCGAGGAGAGGCAGACCTGGAGGGGGAGGAGGAGGAGACGTACTCCTCAAACTTCTGTTGGTCGAACTCGTATTCGACCTCTTCAGCCACGAGGATCTTGATTGTCGGCTGCGGCACGACAACCTCGGTGATGAGACTGTTGACTCCCACTATGGTCGCCAGATTGTTTGGGGAGAAAATTATTTTCTTTATTGAGGTATTCATTACAACTTCCGTCATTACAATGAAAATAAAAAGATAGTCTTTTTATAAGACTCTTACACAATGAAAATAAAAAGTACAATTCTCGTCAAAACAAACGCAGAGATCGTTTATTGGTCTTCTGCTTGCGTGGGATCTTTGCCTGTGCCAGGGTTAATCCGTGGACCACCGAACAATCAGATCAGATTCGGAGTTTTGTTGATTCGTGAAGCAATAAGGAAACCGAAGCAATTATCTTGACAATAGCGAGATAATCACTCTTCTCGAGATCACCGCAACGGAGCAATCTCGAGGCAAAGAATCGGGCTGCAGATCTGACGAACTCCTCTTTTTTATGTTAGCCTCTTTGTTTTGATGATGTTTAACAAATAATTTACCACTAATATTGTTTGTCTAGTGTTTGTGTATTTCTATTTATTGTAGACAAACAACGGGTTGGAGGATGGATGGAATTACGCATTCACGATCATATCCAATGGAGGTTGGCAGAATTATGGAGTGAAGCCTACGCAATTCAAAGTTAAAGATTCAAGTTCAAGCTTCATCCGAAAGTGTACCAACATAGAGCTTCGTTGAAGATCACAAGCTTGGGTAAATTTAGCTTTAGGTTTTATATTATGTGTGTTAGTACTTTAAGCTCAATCATATACACACATACACGTTTTGGTTTTGTATATATATAGTTATATATATACATATATGTTTTGGTTTGATAGTTTTTAAGTTTTAATATGAAACAATTGAATATAATTAGAAAATATATTTTTGTTTTATACTTACATTCATATATATAATTTGATCAATGTCAATTTTATTTAGTTCAATGAAATCATATTTACTTTCGAAATATTTGCAAAATATGCAATTTTGTAAAAATATTGTTTTTTTGGTTTATGGACTTAATAACAATCATATACATCTTTTATTAAGTCTATATAATCATTTTGCAATATTTTAAAACATGGTTAAGCTAAAATGTTAAAACTCATGTGTTTACATTTTCATGTTTTGGACTATTTTGCAAAATGATAATATTTTCCAAAGTTTTATAATTTTTAGAATTTATTTGATATTTTTAAATAGGGTTTTAAAATCAGAAAACAGTTTTTCAAACCTGTCAATTGCATGTATCTGTTTGCGGTCGACCGTCACGGTCGACCGCCTTGAGTCCAGAGACTCAAAATTGTCTTTTGATGGCTCGCGATCGATCGTGACTGTCAACCGAATGTAATCCAGAGAGTCTCGTGGTCGACCGTGGTGGTCGACCGGCTGATGTCCAGAGACTTTTCTCTCTCCTCAGGTGCTCGCGGTCGGCTGATAACGGCTAGTTCCTGAGCTGTTTTTTTGGGGGCTTTTGTGTCATTTGAGTGAGGTTTTTGCTAAAGTTTTGAGTGTGTATAAATACCCCCCTTGCTCTCATCTTTCATGGTAACCCAAGAAATGTTTTAATAAAGTTTTAACAATGGTTTAAGTGTTGTTTAAGTTTGTTTAAAAAAGCTTTTAAGCAATTGAGAGTTTGTTTTGTGAAAACAAGTTTATAAGAGCTTGAGGAAATCATCTATTGGTGTTTGAGCATCCAACTCTCCTACCTCTACCTCTTGATCTATTGAGAAGTTTTCTAAACTCTATTTCTAGCTTTATATTTGCATATTTGTTTGATTATCTTTCTTTAAAGCTAGTTTTTATATTGAGTTTAGATTTGATAAATCTTATTGTTACACACACCCACATTGAGCTTATTATATTTTTATACATAGTATAATTAGGTTGGTGAGTGTTGTAATAATTGAGTGTGAGCCTACATTAAGTTCTCATTTATTGTAGAGAACAAATCATTTATTATATTGTGAGATTGTAAAGTTTTTAGTTAGCTAGAAAACCGAGTTTGTAGTGGAGATCTCCTCGAGGTGAGGAGCGGAGACGTAGGTCGTGGGGACCGAACTCCGTGAATGAAATTATGAGGTGTAAATGTTATTCGGGTGAGCGTAGAAAACCCATTTGTGATAGTGGATTTCTCCCAGGGAGTGGGGAGCGGAGACGTAGGACGGAAGGTCCAAATTCCGTGATCATATCATTTGTTTGTGATTGCATTAGCGCACCTTTCTTATGCTCATATCTTATATCACCTTTGTATATTGCTTGTTGTTTTATATTACCCACTATCTAGTTTAGATTGTTTACCTTTGTGTTCATTGTATATCCTCACATATATTGCATAGTATATATCATTGTTAGGATATTGCTCTTTGTTCATATTGATTATTCTTGCTTGTAATATATTGTATATCTCTCTTGTAAGAATAATTTGTTAATTAGTTTTAATTGGCATAAAATCAAATTAGATTAGCATATGACCCTAATCCCCCCCCCCCCCCCTCTAGGGTCTAACACTTTATGCTGAAGAATTCACTAAAGTCTCCTCCTCCTCTCTGAAATTCGTGGCTCTTCAGTCCTCAATTTAGTAGGGCTTCGCCGACGCTCGAGAATTCTAGCCCTAAAGAAATGAAGGCCTTGGGCTGTATTTATAGGCTTCGGGAGCTTTGTTTTTAGATAATAACGGTTGATTCAGTCTTATCCTTAGTTGTAACCACTTATCCATATTCTTAGATGATATCTTATCAGTTGGAACAAATCCAGACGGTTAACGAGCAAAAATCAGCTCAAAACAACCAAAAACAGAATTTTTGGGTCTACGGACACTCGTGGGTGTCTCGGCCAAAGCATGGCCGAGACACCATTTGGTGTCTCAGCCAAGCATTGGCCTCAGCCAAGCATTGGCCGAGACACAATTTGGTGTCTCGGCCAAGCATTGGCTGAGACACCATTTGGTGTATTGGCCAAACTTTGGCCTGGACCTGGTTTCACGTATCCCTCCCGTTTCCGCTGTATTTTCGTCATCCGAACTCGGAATCATACGATATAAAATGCATTGGAAATCTAATGAAGAGATATATAAGCTCCCATGGTTGAATCACATGTGAAGTAGATGGGACATGAGGGGTTCTTCGTCTTTTGTAAGCGACGCGTAGATCCCGATCAGTTCGTGTTTGGTTATTCTGAAGTTCCGTTGCTTCACGCGGTCCGTCGACTCACTTCATGTGCTTGTCAACATCAAATAAGCTTTTGTGACTCGGATAGCGACGTTCATCGTCTTCTCTCCATCTCGAGCCACGTGCGAGGACCTAGAGATAATTTTTGACGCCTACAGTTATTACGTTAAAAATTTTAAAAGATTCCAACATTATTATTTTTCTGTTTCAATGAGAATAAAAGTTAATCTCATAAAAATTTCTATTTTTCAAATTTATTAAATGATGTTAGAAACATCTGATGTGAATAGCTATTTTTAAATTCTCACGTTTTTTCTATAAATCTTCGATTTTGAGGGTTTTTTGTTATTTTTTTAAAACTTTAGGTTGCATTATGCAAATTACAAACTATTTATGAGTCAGTGTATTATTATTGAGGATTTGAAATTCTCATGGTTTTTCATGAATTTTTAATATTTAAGGTGTTGTTTATAATTTTTAAACTTTTTAGGACGCTTTACGCAAATTACAAACTACTTATGGGTCTTTGCTAATCAAATTGATTTATACTACTAATTAATGCCTTTAGTTTCTAACATAATTCTCATTGCAGAGGCTACATTAGACTCTTTAGGAACCAACACTTGTTTGCTTATAGTTTATGAGGTGAATTCTCATTGCAGAGGCTACATTAGACTCTTTAGGAACCAACACTTGTTTGCTTATAGTTTATGAGGTGTGTAGTTTTAAGCTTAACAATTCCAGACTCTTTAGGAACCAACACTTGTTTGCTTATAGTTTATGAGGTGTGTAGTTTTAAGCTTAACAATTCCGTAAAGAATTTTCTACTATCATTTTGACACATTAATTAAGTTAAGAAGTGGATGCAATTAGTAAATATGAAAAGCATTGATGAAGAAAAAGAAGAAAAGAAAATTTATTGTTTTTTCATAAGTATTGACGTCATTGTATTTATTACTTTCAAATCATAGAATGTTGGATTGATTGAAATAGTTAAACAAAATAAATCGTCATGGCAAATAAATTATTAAAGTCCTAATCTTGATTCGAATAGAGGGTGCACAGACAACAATCAATCACTAACAAAAGAAAAAGAAAATTTTATTACTCTTTGAAGAACCTTTCTATTTGCAGTAGAGGAATAATTTTAAGCAATGGAGATGACAACAATAACAAAAAGAAAATAGAAATTATTATAAAAAATTAAAAAATAAAATTAATGTAAGACAATAAATAGACATACTTGTTGAAGAAGACTAAAGTACTATCGAAATTGTGTAGTTTTTGACTTATACATAAATGTAAGCATGAGATGTTATATGTGAGAGGATAATAATTATAAATAGAGTTCTATTTGGATAAAGATTATATAATTTTCTTGATGTTTGAAATATTGTTTCTTTTAATAATTCATTTGAAAATCAAAACCTACATGTGCAAATTCACAGTACATGTGCATGATTAATAAAACCACTGTACGCAAGCTACTCCTACCAATTTCAAAGTTGGACATTTGAAATTAATAATATTTAATGATAGGATAATTAAGATTATTTAATTTGTTGATACGAGAAATTATATACATGTTGAAGAAGATACTAACAAAAGAGAATAATCAAATACACAATATTACTAAAGAATAATCATAAATATAAAAAAGGAACATATATGTTGAAGGAGACGAAGTTACCATGAAAATTGTGTAATTTCTTGGCTTATATATAGGCATGAGATGTTGTATGTGATAGGATAACAATTACAATTAGAGTTCTCTTTATATAAAGATTGCATATTGTATAATATTTTATTATAATAACAATAACACAATTCTTATCAACAATTTCATATGCGTAAAGTCTATGCCACATACGGATTAGGATTAGGGTATTTAGTTCAAACTGAATAATTAGGATTGTCTTTTAGTAGTTCATTAAAACTTTGAAGTTTGTGTCTTAGTTCAAACTTTAAAGAAAGAGAGGAGGCATAATTAGGATAGATATTTTAATTCAAACTTTAAAAAAAGAGAGGAGGCAGAATGTGCACGGTTTAGGATTAGGATATTTAGTTCAAACTAAATAATTAGGATAGCCTATTAGCAGTTTATTTAAACTTTATTAAAAGTGTCAGTAAGATACGTAGTCCTTAGTCGTATTGAAGATTATATCGCTTCTACAAATTAAATATTATTATCAAGTAAAAAATTAGGTATCAAAGCTATGTCAACTGTGAGCCGTGATTCAAGTGTACGAGCGATTTATTTTCTTTTTTATAATCAAATACAATTTAAAATTTAGAATTTGATTAGGATTAGGATAGTTCAAACTTTAAATTTATTTGATTAGGATTAGAATAAATCATTAAATATAATTTAAAAATTAGAATTTGATTAGTATTAGGATAGTGCAAACTTTATAGGAGTATTTTTATCTCTACAGAAAGATTTTTCCGAACTCGTGCTTTTAAATAGAGTATGATGAGTACATATTCTATGCAATAACCTCCTTGTCACCTGCATCTAATATTTTACAATAGAATTCAGGACAGCTCCTATATATCCATTTCCTTTGTTCAATAATTTATATTATTTTCATCTCACAAATAAGAAATAATCGTGGAAGTTTGTTATAAAGTTAAATTACCTTTATCACTTCAAGTATTAACTGAGTTTGGAATTGATTGTGTACTACGGCAGTTAATTTGGACATATTGATCTTCATTTCCATCAGGTGTTGAGGGAAAATCCACCTCAGTTACCGGAAATTTATTATAAATTTGGAAGATAGTTCGTATTTGTGAACTCCCTTGTCTAATATAGCAAATAGAGGGTGGATTCAAGGAACATTATTACGCAGGAAATGAAGTAATTGATATTGTAGGTGAATGAGTATATATACAACTTCATGTTTCAGCATATTACTCAAATAGTGTCGTAAAAAACTTTTCAATGACGAAACATTATTAATATATAATGCAGTTCGAGATGTCGGTGAATGTGAATGTATTCATAACATAAATTGCAAAATTGACAGATATGAATTGTAGTTATTATTAATGTAATCAGTATATTACTCTAATAGTCAAATAAAAAACGTACCAAGATTTATATTATGGATTAAACAGGATTTGTTCTACAAATTGAAATATATAGCATAATAGCATGCAAGTTGTGAAACAGGTATGTATCTTAATAAGATGTCATCTAATATACCTCATTGTGGGTTATCTTCTAATGATTTGTTCATCGAAGTGTACCGTATTGATAAAAAGAATGAGATTGATAATTATACTCCTTTTGATTCAAGAAAATATTATATTAGAATGTTAAAGCAATAATTTAAGAAGGCAATGGATACTCATCAATTATCAGCTGTGCGATCTTTGAGTCACTATAGGCTATAGCTTTGATTAACAGAAGAAGAGCAACCTACGCACCACGATATAACAAAGCCGAGATAATGAATTGTCCAAAATTTTCATACATTTCCAATTAATTAGTATAAAATGTTGGAGATTCGAAACACACAATCGAACCCATGCCCTTCTGGATCTTGTGCCAAAAGTAGGCAAGAAGGAAATCATAGCAAATAAAAAAAACTTGCAGGAAAGATCAAACAAAAGAAGAACACACCAGATTTAACGAGATTCGGCAAACGTGCCTACGTCCTCGGGAGCCACACCATACAATTCTTTAATTAATTGAAGAAGATTACAATGCCCACAAATAGATTTTTTATCTCTCTGAGATCTCTCTGAAAGGATCCTCTCAAAAACCCTCTTTTTTTATGTTCTACAAACCCTTAAAACGTATTAGGATATATATATATATAAACCCAACCCAAAACAGAATCTCAAATCAATTAGGAAACTAGAAAAACAAATTTTGGTCTACCGGATCAATGGCGTCGATCGACCGGCCAGAACGTTCATTTCCTACAGGGTTCTTGTGCACCTTTTCGGTCGACCAGTGACCTGTCTTCAGTCGACCGGATGATCACTCTCGGTCGACCGTCATCAATCTTCGGTCAACCGACCAGATTGAGTTTCATGGGTTGTTTTCCTGCACTCGATTCGGTCGACCGGCACGCGTCCGTCGGTCGACCGATAGGGGTTTTTCTACTTCTTTGATGATTTCTTCTTTAGTTTTCAGTCTTCACACTTTCAAAACCAACAATCTCCCACTTGGAGATGAAATCACCATCAATGAGCTCTCCCGAACTCCCGCCTTCTTCTCGCAAGCATCTTCTCCTACCCAGAAAAAAATTCATTCTTCAATCATCATCAACCCGGCGATCCCGCCTAATCTCCTAGTGTGGCTCCGCCTTCATCTCCTACGCGTGAAGGCCAACTGAAGTTGTGCACAACTCTAGTTTGTCGATGGTCACTACTTTTGTCAACATATCCGTATGATTTTGACTCCCCAAAATCTTCTCCAATAGTAACTTGTCATCCTCAATCAGCAAGCGTATAAAGTAGTAATGTATGTCGATGTGATTTATTCTGGCATGATATACTAGATTCTTGGTAAGGTGTATAGCGCTTTGGCTATCACAATAAAGAACTTTGTTCCCCCGCTTCAGATCCAACTCTTCAAGACACCCGGTTAACCAAATCATCTCCTTGCTGGCTTTAATCACTACAACATACTATGCCTTAGTTGTAGACAATGTTACAATTTTTTGTAGATGTGAGACGCAGCTCACTGCTATCGACACCAAGGTATAAACATGCACTATAGTGCTTCGCCCCGTATTATGATCACCGGCAAAATCTGCATCCACATATCCCCGCAGTATCAACTCCTTCTTCCTGAAACACAATGGTATATCTGTAGTCCCTCTTAAGTAATGCAATATCCACTTCACAGTCTCCCAATACTGCTTGCGCAAACCTGCTCACAACTTCCACTGCATGAGCGATATCCGGAATCGTGCAAACTATCACGTACATAAGACTACCAATGGCTAATGAATATGGCACTCTACTCATGTGCTCATTCTCCGCATCTGTCTTGGGCGATTGCTCCTCAGATAACTTGAATTAACTTCCAAGATGCTTGCTAACAACCTTAGCATTCTGCATTTTTAATCTCTGAAGTACCTTCTCGATGTATTCAGCCTGACTCGACTTCAACGTCCCTTCAGCTTCATCTCTATTGATTCACATCCCAAGAATTTGCTTCACTGCACCCTGATCATTCATAGAAAATTCCTTCGCCAATTGCTTCTTCAATTTGTTTATCTCCTCTAAACACGGTCCTGCAAACTAACATATCATCAATATATAATAATAACACAATATCGCTGGACTCGAACCTCTTGAAGTAGCAACAATGATCTGAATTGTATCTTCTATAGTCATTGCTCTGCATAAAGTTGTCAAACTTCTTGTACCACTGTCTCAGATCATGTTTCAATCCGTACAAGCTCTTTTTGAGCTTACACACCATCTCTTCCTTTCCTTCCTCAATGAAGCCAACAGGTTACTTTATGTAGATTTCATCCAAGTCACCAAGAAGAAAGACAATCTTCACATCTAACTGCTCAAGTTAGAGATTTTCTACAGCTACTAAGCTCAACACCACTCTAATAGTTATAAGCTTCACAACGGGGGAAAATATCTCCGTATAATCCACTCTTTCTCGCTGTTGGAACCCCTTCACGACTAATCTAGCATTGTACCTCTTGCTTCCATCAATCTCCTATTTGACCCGATAGACCTATTTGTTATGTAAGTCTTTCTTCTGTGCAGGTAACTGGGCTAACTCTCATGTCTCATTAGTGTGTAGAGAATCCATCTCTTCTTGCATCGCATGATCCTACTGCTAAGATTCACTAACTTGCATAGTCTCCTCATAGCACTCCGGTTCTCCGCTATCTGTCAAAAGCAAATAATCTAGTGATGAAAGATATCTCGGATTCAGTTTGAGTACACTGGATGACCTCCTAAGTTTCTCACCCTGGGTAGTCATCTCTGTACCTAGAGTCTCCTCCGTTCTTCGGTCAGAACTGACGATGTCTCCCCAATCTGGAAGTTCCTTTAAATCCATGTACTCGGATCCACCTGCATTCTTAGTGCTTCTCCCGCTGCTTTGGCTATCCTTGGTATTATCTATGTCCTTGTACATCACCTTCTCATTGAATATGATGTCTCTGCTCCTGATGATCTTCTTGTTCTTCTCATCCCACAAACGATACCCAAACTCATCAATGTCATAACCAATGAATGTACACTTCTGTAACTTAGCTTCTAGCTTATCTCTGACATGGTCACTGATATGAACATATACCATGCAGCCAAATACTCGCAAGTGTGAGAGATTAACCTTCTTGTCACTCCAAGCCTCTTCTGAAATCCCAAAATCCAATGGAACTTATGGCCCATGATGAATCATGTAAGCTGCTGTATGCACCGCGTCCAACCAAAACATCTTGGGTAGACTTGCATGTAGGCGCATGCTCCTCGCACACTCCGTCAATGTCTTGTTCATTCTCTCTACAATATTGTTCTGTTGTGGGGTCCCTAGAGTAGTCCTCTCCAAACGAATCTCATTTAGAGTAAAGAACCTCTTGAACTCCTCCAGCTCATATTCTCCACTGTTGTCCGATCTCAGACACTTCACCTTCAGATCTGTCTCATTCTCTACTATAGCCTTCCACTTCTTGAAGATCCCTTACACCTCTGACTTGTGCTTCATAAAGTATACCAACATCTTCCTCGAGTGATCGTCGATAAAGGTAACATAGTACGCCGAACCGCCAAGAGAAGACACACCAGCTAGGTTGAATGTACATATGTATGAACAAGCTCTAGCTTCTGAGCTTTAGGTGGTCTTCCACCCTTCTGAAAGCTGACTCTCTTCTGCTTCCCGTAGATGCAGTCTTCAAAAATACCAACTTTTACTGAATCGATGTCAGTTAGCTTTTCTTGTGAGTGTAGAATCTTTATACCCTTCTCACTCATATTTCCCAAACTATTGTGCCACTGATCTGCACTCTCCTTGCCATCTACAATTATGAGGGTGTCACTTGCAAGTGAAGTAAGGTAGAGAGTTTTTGTTTTGTTACCACGGGCAACCACCATAG
Organism: Asparagus officinalis; assembly: GCF_001876935.1. Classification (NCBI taxonomy): domain Eukaryota; kingdom Viridiplantae; phylum Streptophyta; class Magnoliopsida; order Asparagales; family Asparagaceae; genus Asparagus; species Asparagus officinalis. Next base: position 128,661,473 of record NC_033800.1, read on the forward strand.
TACTGTTAGAGATTTTTCACAAATCTATGGTGAATGTTGAAATATAGCTTTCCGCTCTAAGCTGACCTACGAAAACAAGATTCCTCTTCAGTTTCGGTACATGTCTGACGTTCATCAGATTCCACTTAGAGCCCTTCATCTGAATCTGTACGTCATCTCTTCCAACAATACTGCAAGGCTCGTTGTCCCCCAAGTACACTTTTCAAAGTCCCCTACTACATAGTTCTGAAGAAGCTTCCTATTAGCAGTGGCGTGGAATGAGGCCTCCGAATCTATAACCCATGAATCAGAATCGCTATCCATAGCAAGGATCAAGGCATCTTGCACGATATGAGCCTCCTGCTCATTCACATCCTCCTTTTGTGCTTTACAGACTGAAGACATATGGCTCTCCTGGACGTAGTTCCAACACTTTCCTTTGATAGGCCTAACCTTCGAGTTTTACCTTTTCTTCTTCGACTTCGACCGATTCCTATTCTGGGTTCCCTTCTTCTGGCTTCAGCCTCTTTGCTCGAGATTTAGGGTTGAACCCGAACCTTCTGATTTGAATGATTTCCTTCTAACCTCCTCGGATAGAATCATTCTAACAATCTCACTCAGCTTTAACTTTTCCTTCCTTGTCGAGTTGCTAATTGCAGTCACGTAACCTGTCCAACTATCCAGCAACTATGATAGAATCAATAGGGTCTGTACTTCGTCATCAAACGTGATGTCCACAGAGATAAGTTGATCAACAATCATGTTGAACTCGCTAAGGTGCATCGTGAAGGAGCATCCTACTGCCATCTTGAGGTTAAAGAACGTTTTAACGAGATGCACCTTGTTTGGGACTAACGGTTGCTCGTACATCTTCGCGAACACTTCCATAAGCCCCACCGTCGTTTTCTCCTTCAATATATTATAGGTGACCGATTTGGCGAGCGACAACCGAATTTTCCCCAAAGCCTTCCTATCTAGTATTTTCCAGTCCTCGTCTGATTCTTCCTTCTTCTTTTCCTTAGCCTTGCCCATTAACGGACGGTAAAAATTCTTCTGATAAAGATAGTCCTCCATTTGTGACTTCCTATAGGCGAAGTCTTATCCGTCAATCTTCTCAATTTTTGATTTGCTTTCCTCTGCCATGGGTCTCACACAAATCTTCTGAACGATGCTCTGATACCAGTTGTTGGGGATTCGAAACACACAATCGAACCCGTGCCCTTCCAGATCTTGTGCCGAAAGTAGGCAAGCAGGACATCACAGCAAATAAAAGAAAAACTTGCAGGAAAGATCAAACATAAGAAGAACACACCAAATTTAACGAGGTTCGGCAAATGTGCTTACGTCCTCGAGAGCCACACCACACAATTCTTTAATTAATTAAAGAAGATTACAATGCCCACAAATAGGTTTTTATCTCTCTGAGATCTCTCTGAAAGAATCCTCTCTAAAACCCTCTTTTTTATGTTCTACAAACCCTAAAAACGTATTAGGATATATATATAAAACCAGCCCAAAACAGAATCCCAAATCAATTAGGATACTGGAAAAATAGATTTCGGTCGACCGGATCAATGATGTTGGTCGACCGGCAAAAATGTCCATTTCCTACAGGGTTCTTGTGCACCTTTTCGGTCGACCGGTAACCTATCTTCAGTCGACCGAATGACCACTCTCGATCAACCGTCATCAAGCTTCGGTCGACCGGCCAGAGTGAGTTTCATGGGTTATTTTTCTGCAATCGATTCGATCGACCAGCACACGTCTATCGACCGATAGGGGTTTTTCTGCTTCTTTGATAATTTCTTCTTCAAGTTTCGGTCTTCACACTTCCAAAACCAACATAAAATACCACATAATTTCAATTAAGACATTTGAATTAAGATATTGATTTAGACTTCAATAATGATTTAAATATACTTAATTAATATGATGCATATGAAATTCAATCAAGACATTGCATCAGGATTTACGTCTAATAATATTAATAAACGATGTGTTGAATTTGTTTGACTTTATATGTTGAATTTATTGTTGATGTATTTTTGAGGGATGGTTGGAATAAGATACAGACGTTTACCATTTATAAAGAATCTTAAACAATCAGTAGTATCTATTGATATTGTACAATTAAACAGCATGATCATAAGGGGCTGTTTGGTTCGTTTCTTTGATATAGAGAAATGCAATTCTATGTAAAGAAACACAAGTTTTGAGTTTTCTAAACTTTTCCAAGAAATAGATTATTTTGCTTTGGTTCGCACATAAAAAATAGTGGGAAACCAATGTATTTATTTTTCTTGTGTTTGGTTCGCATAGAAAAAAAAGGAAAACTTTTGTAAACAAAGCAGAGAAGGAAAAAAAATTGACGTGGCAGAGTTTTCATCAATTTCACTTGGTTGGGGAAGGAAATCGGAGAGGAAAAAAAATCTTAGTTGGCGGCGATTTCAGCAGAGTTTTCCCTCTTCCATTCGAGCGAACCAAAGCGGCACAAAGAAATGGACGGAAACAAAAAAGCTGACGTGGAGGGCTAAAAATCTGACGTGGAGGTGTTTTCTGAGTTTTCCACCTCTTATAATAGCGAACCAAACAGCCCCTAAATGGAAAATATTCAGGAAAAATTAAATCTAGCATCAAAATCTGCTGTTGCATCAGAGGAAGGTCAAATCGTTGCAGTGCTGACGAGAGAACAAATACTCCTACACTTCACGAAAACCTGGAACATGAACCTCGTCTTTTTCCTCCCTTCTTGATAATTATATATAGCAATTCCCCAAGGAGAAGATTTATGCCCAAAAAAAAAAGAAGAAGAAGAAGAAAGAGAAGAAGCTACAACTAAAAACTAATGATTTCCCCTCAAACGCTTTAAACGCCCGGTTATGAAAGTAGGATCATGGAACAAAGCATCCGACAATTTGCAGATGAGTTAGCACTTTAGCAGATCCTTTATGGGGGAGTCTGATGAGTATCTCAAAAGAAAACAATAACAACAACAACAAGGAAGTATTTATCTCAAATGTTTAGGATCAGTTACATGAATCCTATTTTTCCATTCTATTCAGTTATGGGTCATCTCTTTCATTAAATTAGTCTTAATTATATCCTTCTTAATTACTTCTAACTAAGTTATTTTACGTCTACCTCTAGATCTCCTAGCCCTATTAACTCTAGTATTATCGCTTTTCCCAATAGGTGCACTAAGAAGTCTTTATTGTACATGACTAAATCATCTTAATCTATTATCTCTCATTTTATCCTCAATAGGCGCAACTTCTAATTTACTATGGATGCACTCATTTCTAATCCTGTCTTTTAATGTATACCCACAAGACTATCGCAACATTCTCATTTCTGCTACACTCATTTTTTAAACATGTTATTTTTAATTGCCCAACACTCTGACCCATAAAGCATAGTTGGTCTTATAACCATTCTATAGAATTTTTCCTTTAATTTCATTAGTATTCTACGATCACATAAGACTCCCGAAGCACTCCTCCATTTCAACCAATCCGATTTGATTTGATGCACAATATCTTTCTCTATCTCACCATCAAGTCTAATGATTGATCCTAAATAGGAAAAATTATTAGTTTTAGGTATTTTTTTAGCCATCAATATGTATGATAGGCTTGAAAGTACCATAGAGGGTGGTGAATAGGATAATTGCTAATCTAATCCAATATTAATGCTAAAATAAAACTTATTAAACTAATTATCCTATCAATATGATATAAATAACGATAAGCAATTAAGCGATAGGCGATATAAAATATAAACAAGAATAAGTACGCCAATGCCAAACACAAACACAAACGAAATGATCACGGAGTTCGGTCAACCCTCGATCTACGTCTCCGCTCCTCACCCTCGATGAGATACTACACTATCAACACAAATATAACTACACAAATCGGTTTTCAACGCTCACCGCTAACATTTACAAATAACTTGTTGACAATCACATAGTACACTCCTCTAAGTGTTAGCTGAGCCGTGTCACCTTCCTCAAATGCTTGGAATTACTACCCCTCCCTAGGCTTTTACAACCAAGCTACTCCTCTTGGAATTGACCTCGTTCTTCTCCCAACTACTCCTTTAAGTGTCCTTGTGTATTGCAACGTGTTTCACACAATAAGCTTAAATAAATGAATTTGTTCTTCAATACAAATGAGAACGAAATTAAAGCTCACTCAAAGATACACTCCCACAACCCAAGTATACTAAATATGAAATACTTAAGCTCAAATGGTTGTGCGTGTAAACAATGAATAATAATAAAATTAAACTCAATTTAATCTAGCAAAAAAATATGAGAATTAAAATGTAAGATTAGCTAAAAGAAAGAATTAGCAAAACTTTTCTAAAAGACAAAGAGTTATAGATGATAGTTTTGAGGTTGAACTCCTCAAAAATAAAATTGAAAGCCTTCTCTTTGAAAAACTCCATCAAACAAACAAACACACTTAATTTTCTCTTGAAAACTCTTAAACACACTTGCAAAATCTTTTTCTTAACTTTCATAAGTGAAACAAATGAGTTATGAGGCATATATATAGCCTCACAAAAAATTTCAGCCAAAAACTAGCTGTTACAATGCAATCTGACCGTTATCGGTCGACTGATGCTTTGCATCGGTCGACTGATAGACTAAAACTTCAAAAGGCTGAAAAATGTTTATGCTCAGTCAACTGACACTGTTCAATCGACTGAGCCACTATTCACGATCGATTGACACTGTTCAATCGACTGAAAACATGCACGGCAGAGCCTGAAATTTTACACAGCTGATTTTCTAAATTCAATTTAAAATAGCAAAACACCTCCAAAAATAGTAAAAGTTTTAAAAACATTTATACACATGAAGATAAACATGTTAGAGAAAGAATTTCTAAAATATCACTTCGTATTTGTGAGAACTCACTATTTTAAAACAGATATTCTAGATTCTAAAAATTGCTAAAAACTTTTTTTTATAAATTCAATTTAAAATAGCAAATCACCTCCAAAAATAGTAAAAGTTTTGGAAACATTTATACACATGAAGATAAGCATGTTATAGAAAGAATTTCTAAAATATCACTTCGTATTTGTGAGAATTCACTATTTTAAAAGAGATATTCTAGATTCTAAAAATTACTAAAAACTTTTTTTTTTATAAATTCAATTTAAAATAACAAAACAACTCTAAATTTAATAAAACTTAGGAAAATATTTGTATATATGAAGATGAATATGTTAGAGAAAAATTTTATAAATTGTATTTCATAATTGTCAAAACTCATGTATTTTGTAAATTGTTCAAGAATACAAAATCGTCAGAACTTGATTTTGATGAAATCATTCTAAACAAGTTTTGAAATACTATTCAATAGATTAATAGACTTGAAGAAAGATATAAAATAGTGTAAAAAGGTCTTTAATCCATAGACACATTATTTTCTAAATAAATATGATAAATATGAAATAAGTATATATGTATATGGATATAACTATTTGTCTTATATTTTATACGATTTAATTTGAAAGCTATAAAATAAAAATATGTATGTGTATAATATTTGAGCTTTTAAGTATAATCACACAAAGTATAAAAACTAAACTAGAAACTATATACCCAAGCTAAAAAGTCTTCATTAAGCTTGTTCTTGATGGAGGGATGAAGCGCGATATTAGATCTTTTACTTGAATGCGTAAAGATATTCAATCCAAATTACGCCAACCTCCATTAGATATCATCATGGAGGTGCAATTCCATCCAATATCCAAGAGATGATCTTTGTATAGTATTCCTAACAAGTAAATACAAATACTCGACAAACGATGTTAAGAATTATTTGTTAATCATCAAAACTAGATTAGACAGTAGGCTCATAAATATGAGACCTAACAAAGCTCTCTTCCTTTCATAATTTTACTAAAAATGCACTCTATATATTCTGTTTTTGTTCTATTAATTCTACAATCTTTAGATTCAAGAGCTTATTTTCATCTTTCTACTTTAGAAATAATACATCTTTTAGTTTTGTCAACTAACACTATATCATTGGCAAGTAACATATACCATGGATTTCATCCTAAATGTGCTTAGTAAGTTGGTCTATAACTAATATAAAAAAGATAAGGATTTAAAGCTGACCATTGGTGTAAATATATGGTAATAGGAAATGGTTTAGTCTCTCCTTCATTAGTTCTTACTCTAGTTGTTACTCTATCATACATATCTTTAATTATATCAATATATATACTAGATACATATTTTATTTAACACCAACCACATTACCTCTTTAAGCACTTTATCATAAGCTTTTTATAGATCAATTAAAATCATATATAGATCTTTTCTCTTCTCTCTATACCTCTCCATAAACCATCTCAAAATATGTATAAGTTCCATAGTTGACCTCCCAGGCATAAAACAAAATTAATTTTTCAGATATACTTATCTTTTTTCTTAGTTTTTGCTCAATTACCCTCTCACAAAGTTTCATAGTATGACTCATGAATTTTATACCTCGATAATTTGAACAACTTTGTATATCCCCTTTATTCTTATAAATCGGTATCAAAGTACTAATCCTCCACTCATCCGGCATTCTTTTGTCTTGATAATTTTATTAAATAGTTTAGTTAAGGAAAAATTTTGAAAAATGACCGTTTTTCAAATTTAATAGGCAAAATCAACCATTTAACAAAATAATTGGCAAAATCGATCTTTTTTTGCACGGGACTACTAGTCCCGTGCAAAAAAGGGTCGATTTTGCTAAAACCTCACCCGACGCCCCTGTTTCCCCCCCTCCGCTCAGATCTCGCTCTCAAATCAAAATCCCCCGACCCCTCCTCCCCCAAATCTCGCGACCGACATCCCTCCTCCCCCAAATCTATCCACGTGACCACGTACCTTTGATTCCAACGACCACGGCCGTGAGCGTGTGCTCCGATCTGGACGAGCTTTCCCGATGGCTGCTACGATGATCAGATCCAGAGAAAAGATGACGACGAGAACTAGGAAGGATGCGGCGTCGGTCCGTCCGCCTGCCGATGTCGAGCCAGTCAACGGAGCTCTGCCGCCTCTTTAGTCTAGGCGTATACTCAGACACTCTCACGCTTTTGAGATCCAGTCGGCTCTCACTGCGGAGGTGCCGCCACTGGCAGCGACGTTGAGGATCGATTGCCTGAAGAGGCCGTCGAGATCAGGGCGATCGTGAGATGAAGAAGGGTGAATTTAGACATGGTCGTTGCTTAGTCCGAGCTCGTGGGCAGCGTACGATCGCTTTGTTGGTCTTTGTGGTGAATTTGTCAGGGCTTGAATGAATTTTGTAGTGAAGAGTTTGGGGAAATTTGAGGAGGGGGGTGGGGGGGTTAAACTGCTTTGGCATGAAATGGAAGGGGGAAAGAGAGGCGTCGGGTGAGGTTTTAGCAAAACCGGCCCTTTTTTGCACGGGACTAATAGTCCCGTGCAAAAAAGGGTCGATTTTGCCAATTATTTTGTTAAATGGTTGATTTTACCTATTAAATTTAAAAAACGGTTGTTTTTCAAAATTTCTCCTTTAGTTAATCATCCTAAGCCTATATCTCCAAGACATTTCCAAACTTCAATGGGGATATCGTCCGGTCCTACAGCTCTTTCACTTTTAATTTTCTTTAGAGCATCTTTAATCTCACTAGTCCAAATTTTTCGATAATATCTATAGCCTATCATTCACTATATTGTCAAAATCTCTATTTTGCTCACTTGTTTGGTTATTATTAAATAATTGATAAAAGTAACTCCTCCACATCTCTTTTATTTCCCCGTCGGTCACTAGAACTCTTTGATCCTCACTTTTAATACACCTAATATTACCTAAATCTCTACTCTTCTTTTCTCTAATCTTAGCAAGCTTATATATATCTTTCTCTCCCTCCTTAGATTTTAACTTCTTATAAAAATCTTCATTAGCCTTATATTTATTCTCACTAACAGCTCTTTTTGCTTCCTTCCTTACTAGTTTATATTTTTCTAAGTTTTTCCAATTCCAACACTTTTATCATTCTTTATATAAAGTTTTTTCTCTCTAATAACCTTTTGCACAACTCTCATTCCACCACCAACTCTCCTTACCATCTAATCTACATCATTTAGATTCTCCTAGTATTTCTCTAGCCACTTTCCTAATACAAGAAGACATGTTATTCCACATAAATATTAGTCTTATTATTTGTATTCCATATATCTTCTTTCATTATCTTATCTTTAAAATATATTAAATTCTCTTATTTTAAATTTCACCATTTAGTTCTTAGTCACTTGTTCACGTTAGTTTTTCTACTCCACTTCTTAATAGATATACCTAAAACCATCAAGCTATGTTGTGTACTTAAACTCTCTCCTAGTATAACTTTACAATCTTTGCATATTAACATATCTGTCATTCTAGTAAGAAAAAAGTCTATTTGACTATTATTAAAACCACTTTTAAAGGTTACTAGTATAGTGCACGTGTGATGCATGTGTAACCACTTTCATGTATAAGCACAGAGGAGGAAAACAACAGTTCAAGGGCCTGATAATATGAACTTTGACTGATGTTTATGAAACTTTAAGCTCAGTCACCTGTTTATCAATTTCTCAAATCTGGTTGTTGTAACTTTCAGCAATACCAATCACAACAAAGTGAATTACGAATGGAGGAAAACATTTTCCTTTTAAACTACGATACAAAGTATAATAGCATAGACATCATGCAGAAAGCATAGATAACTGTGTACAGAAACTAAAAATAAAAATGAGATGAAGCTAGCTTATCATCTGCAGTCGAGGCCATGTGCTATTCTGTTGTGCACGGCGCGGAAGCCAAACAAACAACCAACTATGATGCTTTGAGAAACCAAACCAACAAACGCCGAGAGAAAGACCAAACAAAACACAAACACCAAAGTTTTACGTGGTTCGGCAATTGCCTACGTCCACGGGGCAAGAAGGGGGGTGGGTTTTCACTAATAGAGAAGGAGAGTACAAATTGAGATTACAAATCGCTCAAACGAACCAACTAATCTCACCAACAAATCTCTCAAACTCTCAACTAATAACCCTAACAAATAGCTCAGAAAGATCTCTCTTTTCTGTGCTCCAAAATCCCCAGATTTGCTCCTACAAAACCCTCAAATCGTATTGGTATTTATACCAAAACAGAAACCCAAACAGACTGCAAATAGGAACTCTAACTTTCCAAAAAACCCGTCATAAGTCGACTTAACAGTCTGCATAAGTCGACTTGGCAGAGCGAAAAACAACAACTGGAGAACAGATCGTAAGTCGACTTATCAGACCTGATAAGTCGACTTGGCAGAGCAAAAAACCAACAATCCAGAGCAGAACGTAAGTCGACTTAACAGTCTGTATAAGTCGACTTACCATAAGTCGACTTGTGCCTGTGCATGAGTCGACTTATGACACAGAATCTGCAAAAACCTGAATTTTCCAAATTTCTCCACAATTCTCCACCTCGGCGAAGTTTTCCCAAAACTGAGCCGACACCAACCAAACAAATGCCTCACATAATGAGACCCAAACGGGAGTGCGAACACTCACCCCAAATGTCGATGTCGCTCACCAAATCGGCTGCATCAAAACTGACTGCCTACGTATCCTCTTGCCCAAGGAATCAAGCCTTCACGTAGTTCATCCAACGGCCTCCAAAGGCCCTCAAACAAATAGAAAAGTCTGCAACTCTTCCCCAGTATCGCCGACGGATCTGCAACTGATAGCGGCCCCAAACTGATACAAATCAAATACCTCCATCTGAGGTAAACCAATGGCCGTATCCAAATCATGTCCACCAGCTACCACCGAATCCAAAACCAATCCATCATCTGCATCCGAAATCAAATGATCCCCAACCTGTGTCACCTCAGCTGGAGTCCCGAATGATGCAGTATGATCTGAAGTACGTGGAGTAATCTCCACCCAACGTGGAGTAGCATCACTCTCCACCTGCTGCGATATCCAAATGACCTGATCAACACTCTCCACCTGCCGAGAGTCAAAAGTGACATACCTGCTCAGAACAAAATCAGAAGCTCCCAAACGATAATCAACTGAGCCTCCGAACCCCAAACTCGCAATCGGATCTAATCTCACATCCACGATGTAACCAAATGCTGGGTATCCAAATATCCGACGCGACCCAAAATCTGAAGCAGCTCCACCAGATCTAATAACTCCTAAAGCAGCAGTCGGCGACCTATGCATAAGATGACCCAAATATGTCGAAGCCCGCACACCAATGCCAATGCTCGACATCAAACGCCGATCCTCCTCCAGAAAGGAACGACCCATCGAAACTGTCATCTCATCTCGTCGCCCCAAAGTCTCCACACCAATGAAGTGTCTCCTATTGCCGTGAGCTCGGCACCAACGCAAGAAAGGACCCCTACCAAAGCTGAAACAATGAGTTACCTTTCTGCCAATACACTTCTTCCAATTGTTGTTGACTTCTAGGACTTTACACCAACGGGAACTGGTCGCGACCCAATAATGCCTAGAACAATCACCAACTGTGGAAACCAAGATACGATTACCTCCCAATGATGCCTCCTTGGAAGGCCCCCAAATGCCTGACTGAACACCTCCAAAAAGACCCCTCGCTCGATGGATAGAAGTGCCAAACTCCACCACGGTCTCGCTCATCCTAATGTGCTCACAGGACTTCAATCTGCAGGTCATAGCACTCCTCAACAACCAATGCACGGTATTACCAATCATATACCCCAGCACCAAACAATGCCACAGTCTAGCCGAATCTGATGAAGTCGTCATTTCCCTATCAATCACCGTGCTTCCGTGCAAATAATACAAATTTCTTCTTCTGACGCCCTTCATCACAATCATGGACCCAAATGTAACCTTCAAGCGTGCATCCGCCAAGGTCACCCTATAGCCAGCTGCCTCCAAAGCTCCAAGTGAAATGATGTTCTTCTTCAACTGAGGAACGAACCTCACTCCAACCAACTCCCGAATCACCCCGTCACTCATCCTGATCCGAACAGTACCAATACCACCAATAGAGCATTTGTGATCATTCCCCATGAGCACGAAATCCCCTCTTTCCAACTCCTGAAAGCTGGAGAACCAATCCCTCCTAGGGCAAATGTGGTATGTAGCACCCGAATCCAATATCCACTCTGTAGAGTAGGCAACACAAACTGACGGCAGTGCAGATAACGAGTAGCCCGAAGAATCCGAATCTGAATCGTTGCCACTAGCCTTGACAACATTCGCCTCTGAAGCTTGAATAGCTTTTCCCTTATTCTTCCCGGCTCGATCAACTAACTTTGGGCAATCGGCTTTCCAATGTCCATCTTCTTTGCAAAAGGCACATTGATTCTTACGAACTCCAAGATGTGCCCCTCTAGACTGCGACCTCCCACTACGGTTTGGACCCTTTGCTCTTGCGACCAACGCCCCCGCTACCGGCTCAAACGAAGTCTCCTTATCCTTCTTTCGAAGCTGATAATTCACAAGTGCAGCGGTGACCTCACTATACGAAAGAGATGCCTTCCCATTAATAAGAGTAAGAACGAAGGTCTCATATTCCTCGTCAGGCAAGGAACTCAATAGCAACAACGCCTTGTCCTCATCTTCAATCTTAACATCCACATTCGCCAAATCCGCAAGAAGCTTCGTGTAGTGGTTCATGTGATCACCAATGGAGGTTCCTTTCTTCAACTGGAAGCGGTAAAGCCTCCTCTTCAAATGCAAGCGATTCTCCACACTCTTGGTCAAATACTTGCTCTCAAGGATCTCCCAAATCTTCTTTGCAGAAGTCTCATTGATCACATCATACTTTAGATCTTGAGTGAGACAAGACCTAATCACACCACACGCCGTTCGATTCATCTTTTTCCAAACCTTCTCATCAATGTTGTCCGGTTTCCCGTCCAACTCCAACGTATCTTCCAAATTTTGCGCGTTGAGCGCATCCATGACTTCGCATCGCCAAAGTCCAAAATTGTTTGTGCCATTGAACTTTTCCACATCAATCTTCATTGAGTGGATATTCAAGCTTTGGACGGTCTTCACGCCGGAAGTACTGCCCACAACTCCTTCTTTCTCGGCCATAATCCTCAAGGCACCACCAAACCAATGCGGAAACAAACGAGAAATAGATCCAAACTGAAAAAGACGAGATTTTTACAAAAAAAGATCCCACCTTTATCACCAAACGAAGCCCTAGATGAACTTCCAAAGCGATCTACTCCTCCAAATAGCCCAAGCGTTGCCCGAGCTCTGATACCACTTGTTGTGCACGGCGCGGAAGCCAAACAAACAACCAACTATGATGCTTTGAGAAACCAAACCAACAAACGCCGAGAGAAAGACCAAACAAAACACAAACACCAAAGTTTTACGTGGTTCGGCAATTGCCTACGTCCACGGGGCAAGAAGGGGGGTGGGTTTTCACTAATAGAGAAGGAGAGTACAAATTGAGATTACAAATCGCTCAAACGAACCAACTAATCTCACCAACAAATCTCTCAAACTCTCAACTAATAACCCTAACAAATAGCTCAGAAAGATCTCTCTTTTCTGTGCTCCAAAATCCCCAGATTTGCTCCTACAAAACCCTCAAATCGTATTGGTATTTATACCAAAACAGAAACCCAAACAGACTGCAAATAGGAACTCTAACTTTCCAAAAAACCCGTCATAAGTCGACTTAACAGTCTGCATAAGTCGACTTGGCAGAGCGAAAAACAGCAACTGGAGAAGAGATCATAAGTCGACTTATCAGACCTGATAAGTCGACTTGGCAGAGCAAAAAACCAACAATCCAGAGCAGAACGTAAGTCGACTTAACAGTCTGTATAAGTCGACTTACCATAAGTCGACTTGTGCCTGTGCATGAGTCGACTTATGACACAGAATCTGCAAAAACCTGAATTTTCCAAATTTCTCCACATATTCATCACTAACGAAGAATAATACGATCTTATTAGAGCACCGATGTTGGAGCTACATCATCTCGCTCCAATAGTCCACAAGACCGTTGTCATCAAGGTTGGTAATATGCAAAATTGAAAAATGGTTGGGTTTATCAACGCAAAAATGATAGATTGTTCCGGCAAGCTATATATGTTTTACAGGAGAGATATCGATACTCTTTGTTATGGTGAATGGATTGTTGAGAAGGAGGCAGGGATGGGGGAGTTATATATTGTTGAATGTAGAAGTTATGATTGTTGGCCTCTTTATTTTGATGATGTTTAACAAACAATTTACCACTAATGTTGTTTGTCTAGTGTTTGTGTTTTGTTATTTATTGTAGATAAATAATAGATTGGAGGATGGATGGAATAGAGCCTCAACGATCATATTCAAGGGAGGTTGGCGGAATAGTGGAGTGAAGCCTATGCATTCAAGTCAAGATCCAAGTTCAAGCTTCTTCCGCTATATTTACCAAGTCAAGCTTATTGAAGATCAAGATCAAGCTTTGGTAACATTAGTTTAGGTTTATATTATGTGTGTTGGTACTTTAAGCTCAATCATATATACACACACATTATATTGGTTTCCTTGCATATATATAGTTATATATATATACAACACAAGTTTTTATGTGTGTTAGTACCTTAAGTTCAATATAATATACACACACACATTTATTGGTTTCCATGTATATATAGTTATATATATACATATATGTTTTGGTTTAGCTATATAGATACGAAATAAATTTACATTCATATATATAATCATATGTTTCATACTCTATTTTGTTTAAGAATATATTGCATAGAATATGTAATTTTGAGAAAATATTATTTTCTTAGTTTATGGACTTAATAATAATCATATACATCTTTTATTAAGTCTACAAAATCATTCTGTAATGTTTCAAAATATGGTTAAGCTAAAATGTCAAAACTCATGTGTTCACATTTTCATGTTTTGGACTATTTTACAAAATAATGATATTTCTCCTTTGGGAGGTCCATTTTGAAAACCAATTTTTGTAGCATGTTTATTATCATGTCTACAATCATCTCCCAAAGTTTTATAATTTTTGGAATTTATTTAATATTTTTAAACATGGTTTAAAGTTAAGTTTTTTTGTGCATTTCATATTTGTGCACGTTTAGTCGACTCATGAGTCGACTCATAAGTCAACTCACGAAGTGCAGTAGAGTTGTGATTTTTCTTCTGCTGGGTCGACTCATATAAGCCGACTCATTAAGTCGACTCATAAGTTGACTTATCAAAGAGCTGTTGCACAGTAACAGCTAGTTTTCTGATTTGTTTGTTTATGGGTTTTTGGTCTTTTCCTTGGGTTTTTTGCTAAAGTTTTGAGTGGGTATAAATACCCCATTGCCTTCAGCTCTTCTTTCATCCAAGAGTATGTTTTAACAAAGTTTTAACAAGGGTTTAGGTTTTGTTTTAGTTTGTTTAAAAGAGTGTTTAAGAGTTTTGTTTGTGAAGAGAATTTCACAAGAGTAAGTGGAGATCATCCTTGGTGTTTGAGCATTCACTCTTCTCCCTCTCTCTTGTTATCTATAGAGAAGTTTCCCTAAACTCAATCTAGCTTTACATTTATATTGTTTAATTACCATTTTATTAAGCTAGTGTTTATATTGAGTTTAGTTGATTTTATTTACTTTTTGTTTACACACACAACCATTGAGCTTATTGTATTTGCATACATTGTTTAATTGGGTTGTGGGATTATGTGACTTAGAGTGTGAGCTTACATTGTGTTCTCATCCATTGTAGAGAACAAATTTATTTGTATTGTGTGCTTAATTGTGAGGAACACTTTGTAATACACTAGTATACCAAGAGGAGTGTGTGGTGAGAGACAGGGTCGTCCCAAGAGAAGTGGGGTAGGTGGTAATGCCTAGAGAGAGGTTGTAATTCGTAACACTTAAGGGAGACACGGGCTAGAGACCAACACTTGATGTGGTAGTTAGTGTAGTTACATTATGAGTGTGGATTGTAAAGTTTTTGGTTAGCTAGAAAATTATATTGTGAGGTGTAAACGTTTTTCGGGTAAGCATAGAAAACTTAGTATGATAGTGGAGATCTCCTCGAGGTGAGGAGCGGGGACGTAGGTCAGACGGACCGAACCTCGTGAACATATCATTTGTTTATGATTGCATTGGCGCACTTATTTTCATATCTATATTTCCTTTGTCTATTGCTCATTGTTTTTATTCTCGCTATCTTATTTTGTTTGTTTCACCCTTGTATTAGTTGTATATCCTTGCATATATCTCATAGTATATCTTATTGCTAGGATATATCTCTTTGTTCATATTACTTATCCTAGCTCATATATCTTGTTGTATTTTATACTTGCTAGGATAACTTGTTATTAGTTTTAATTAGCATTTAAATTGGATTAGATTAGCATAAATTCTATTCACCCCCCCCCCCAGGGTTCTTTCCTAGTGGAATTAGGGTCTAACAATGATACGGAGGAGATGAAGAGGGTTTTGATTTGAATGAGGTGTTAAAGAAGATTAATAGTGTCGTACGTTAGTTGAGAAGAAAAATTATTAAATGTGTCTTTTGTGCTTTAACCATTGTGTCTTCACCTTAAATTCCTCTATTGAGGAAAATCAAACGCAGTCTCGTTAAAGAATCGCCCAATATAAATCCTCTAACATAAGGTTTTCAGACTTACTTGAATAGTAAATAATTTACAGATCATTGAAGTGCTCTTTATGCTTTAGTATTTCAGGACATCCATTCTATTATGTTCAAATTATGTGAGGTGGAAATAAGAAATGATCATGCAAACTTAATTTTTAGTTTCTTACTTTCTTTCCTTTCTTTTGTTATTATCATAACTGAATTTCATGATGGGAGGTTACAAAAAGTGTAAACAATATTTAGTACATAATTAAAAGTGTATTTGTTTCGAGTTTTAATTTATTGTTATTATCATAACTGTTCTATTTAAATATTGTGATTACCACAAAATAAAAACCATTTATACCATATTTATGACTTTTATAATAAAATAATTTGGGATTTATGATATGCATTTAATTGGGGTTATGATCTGCACGTTTATGACTTTTAAAATAAAATTATTTGGGAGTTATGAGTATGCATTTAGTTGGGGGTTATGCTATGATTTATGTATGGATGCATGGATGCATGTATTTTATGTATTATGAGTATGCATTTAATTAGGGGTTATGCTATGGTTTATGTATGGATGCATGTATTTTATGTATGTATGTATATGTTTTAAAGGATATTTTCGGAAGAAATGTTTTAACATCCCAATCCACTTTTATAATAGTATTAGATTAAGTGTTCATTCCTTTTTCTAGAAATTGTATTTGCTATTATCAAATCATACGATATTGCAAACTCTAAAATTCATTTACACATATCGTTCTTATCTCCATCCCCAAAAACTCCATGTATCCTCTCATATCCGTTATTATCCTTACCAACATGCTTATTAAGATCCCTTCCTATAAATAATTTCTCTCCAAATGAGATTCCTTGTACTAATTCATCTAATCTATCCCAAAATTTCCTTTTGGTACTCTCGAGCAAGCCTATTTGTAGTGCGTAAGTACTAATAATATAAATAATCTCTACACCTAAGATAACTTTTATTAGTATTATTCTATCACTAACTCTTCTTACTTCTACAACACTTTCTTTTATTATATTATCTACAAGAATTCTCACTCCATTCTTATTCTTCTCTTTTCCCATGTACCAAAATTTATATCCGGTCTTTTTAATTTCTGTAGATTTTTTACCCATCCATTTAGTTTCTTGTAAACAAAATATATTTATATTTCTTTTAAGCATGACATCCACTAATTTCATAGTCTTTCTAGTATGTGTACCTATATTCCAAGTAGTTAATCTAATTCTATTTTCTTGTAAAAACCTCCTATCATTTTCCTCTTAGATCGTTCTGTTGGATAGCAGGTTCCTAATATATTTCTTAATTTGTTTTGGTAACAGGTTATTGCGATTCCTAATCTATTTTGGTAACATGATTCCAAATCTGTTTTGGTAACAGGTTATTAGGATTCCTAATATGTTTTGTTTTTTGTTTTAGAATTCCTAATATGTTTATGATTTTAGGATTTCTATATATATGGAACAATTGGAAGAGAGAATTGAGAAGAAAAAAAGGGATATTTGGAGCATAGAAATGATGTATTTTCTGAGCTATTGGTTAGGGTTTTGTTTGGAGAGAATTAGAGATTTGTTGGTGATATTAATTGGTGAGTTTGAGTGATTTGTAATCTCAGTTTGTACTCTTTTTCTCTATTAGTGAAAAACCTTATCCCCTTCTTGTCCCGTGGACGTAGGTAACTTGCCGAACCACGTTAAAATTGGTTGTTTTTGTTTGTGACATTGATTTGGTACGTTTGGCCTTCTCTCAACATTCGTTTGATTTGATTTCTTGTAACACGTTGGTTTGGTTGTTTGGCTTCCGCAACGCACAACAAGTGGTATCAGAGCTCAGGCTACGCTTGGGCTATTTGGAGGAGTAGGTCGTTTTGGAGGCTCGCCTAGGGCTTCATTTGGTGATAAAGATGGTCGGGAAAGAAGGAATTATGGAGGATACTTCCGACGTGAAGACCGTCCAAAGTTTGAATATCCACTCTATGAAGATAGATGTGGAGAAGTTTAATGGCATAAACAATTTTGGCCTTTGGAGATGTGAAGTCTTGGATGCGCTCAATGCGCAAAATTTAGAAGATACTTTGGAGTTGGACGGGAAACCGAACGACATTGAGGAGAAGGTTTAAAAAAAGATGAATAGAACAGCGTGTGGTGTGATTAGATCTTGTTTGATTCAAGATTTAAAATATGATGTGATCAATGAGACTTCGGCTAAGAAGATTTGGGAGTTTCTAGAGGGCAAGTATTTTACCAAGAGTATAGAAAACCGCTTGCATTTGAAGAGGAGGCTTTATCGCTTCCAATTAAAGAAGGGGACCTCTACTGGTGATCACATGAACCACTATACAAAGCTTCTTACGGATTTAGCGAATATAGATGTGATGGTTGGAGATGAGGACAAGGCGTTGTTGTTGTTGAGTTCCTTGCCTGACGAGGAATATGAGACCTCCGTTCTTACTCTTATTAATGGGAAGGCATCTCTTTCTTATAGTGAGATCACCGATGTACTTGTGAATTATCAGCTTCGAAAGAAGGATAAGGAGACTTCAGTTGAGCTGGTAGCGGGGGCATTGGTCGCAAAAGCAAAGAGTCTAAACCGTGGTAGGAGGTCGTAGTCTAGAGGGGCACATCTTGGAGTTCGTAGGAATCAGTGTGCCTTTTGTAAAGAGGATGGACATTGGAAAGCCGAATGCCCAAAGTTGGTTGATCGAGCCGAGAAGAATAAGGGGAAAGCTATTCAAGCTTCAGAGGTGAATGTTGTCAAGTCTAGTAGCAATAATTCAGATTCGAATTCTTTGGGCTACTCGTTATCTGTACTACCGTCAGTTTGTGTTGCCGACTCTACAGAGTGAATGTTGGATTCGGGTGTTTCTTACCATATTTGTCCTAGGAGGGATTAGTTCTCCAGCTGTCAGGAGTTGGAAAGAGGATGATCATGAATGTCCTATTGGTGGTATCGGTACCATTCGGATTAGGATGAGTGACGGAGTGATTCGGGAGTTGGTTGGAGTGAGGTTCGTTCCTCAGTTAAAGAAGAACATCATTTCACTTAGAGTTTTGGAGGCAGCAGGCTATAGGGTAACCTTGGTTGATTCACGTTTGAAGGTCATATTGGGGTCCATGATTGTGATGAAGGGCGTTAGGAGGAATAATTTGTATTATTTGATTGGGAACACGGTGTTTGATAGAGAGCTGACGACTTTTTTGGATTTGGCTAGACTATGGTATTTGTTGAGGCTAGGTTATTTGATTGGTTATGCCATGCATGGTTTGTTGAGGAGTGCTTTGACCTGCAGATTGAAGTCTTTTGAGCACATTGGTATGAGTAAGAAGACTGAGGTGGAGTTTGGCACTTCTATCCATCGATCGAGGGGTCTTTTAGGTGGTGTTCAGTCAGGCATTTAGGGGCCTTCTAAGGAGGCATCATTGGGAGGTAATCAGTATTTGGTTTCCGCAGTTAGGGATTGTTCTAGGCATTGATGGGTTGCAACCAGGTCCCGTTGGTGTGAAGTCCTAAAATTCAACAACAATTAAAAGAATGCATTGACAGAAAGGTAACATGTCATTCTATCTTTGGTAGGGGTTGTTTCTTGCATTTATGCCGAGCTCATGGCAGTTTGAGATACTTCATTGATGTGGAGATATTAGGACGACGAGATGAGATGACAGTTTTGATGGGTCGTTCTTTAATGGATGGGGATCGACGTTGCTTGTTGAGCATTGGTTTTAGTTTTGGAGCTTCGACATATTTGGGTCATCTTAGTCATAGGTTGCTGACTGCTACATGTGGAGATTTTGGATCTAGTGGAGCTGATTCAGATTTTGGGTTGCATCGGATATTTGGTTACCCAGCATTTGGTCACATTGAGGATGTGAGATTTGATCTGATTAAACGTTTGGGATTCAGAGGTTCGTTTGATTATCAGTTAGGAGCTCCTGATTTTATTATGAGCAGGTATGTCACATTTGACTCTCGGCAGGTGGAGAGTGTTGATCAGATCATTGAGATATCACAGCGGGTGGAGGGTGATGCTACTTCATATTGGGTGGAGATTACCCCACATACTCCAGATCATACTGCATCGTTTGGAATTCTAGCTGAGGTGACACAGTTTGGAGATCATTTGGATTTGGATGCAGATGATGAGTTGGTTTTGGATTTGAGTGCAGCTGGTGGACATGTTTTGGATACGGCCATTGGTTCACCTCAGGTGGAGGTGTTTGATTTGTTTCAGTTTGGGACCAATGGGAGCGCTATCAGTTGCAGATCCGTTGGTGATATTAGTGAAGAGTTGTAAACTTTTCTATTTGATTGAGGGTCTTTGGAGGCCATTTGGGTGAACTACGTGAAGGCTTAATTCCTTGGGCAAGAGGATACGTAGGCAGTTATTTATGATGCAGCCGGTTTGGTGAGTTGATACCGTCATTTGGAGTTTGTTCGCATTCTCGTTTGGGTTCTCGACTTGTTGTGGATTGAGTCTGTTGTCGTGGATTTATTCCACTTCGTACTGGACGTAACAAGTGAGACGTTTGGTTGATATTGGTGTCGGCTCAGTTTTGGGAAAACTTTGTTGAGGTGGAGAATTGTTGGATAGCAGGTTCCTAATATGTTTCCTAATTTGTTTTGGTAACAGCTTATTGGGATTCCTAATCTGTTTTGGTAACATGATTCCAAATCTGTTTTGGTAACAGGTTATTAGGATTCCTAATCTGTTTTGTTTTTTGTTTTAGAAGTCCTAGTATGTTTATGATTTTAGGATTTCTATATATGGAATAATTGGAAGAAAGAATTAAGAAGAAAATTGGGGATATTTGGAGCACAGAAAAGAGGTATTTTCTGAGCTATTGGTTAGGGTTTTGTTTGGAGAGAATTAGAGATTTGTTGGTGAGATTAATTGGTGAGTTTGAGTGATTTGTAATCTCATTTTGTATTCTTCTTCTCTATTAGTAAAAAAAACCCTATCCCCTTCTTGCCCCGTGGACGTAGGCAACTTGCCGAACCACGTTAAAATTGGTTGTTTGTGTTTGTGGTATTGATTTGGTTCGTTTGGCCTTCTCTCGACGTTCGTTTGATTTGATTTCTCGTAGCACGTTGGTTTGGTTGTTTGGCTTCCGCAGCACACAACACGTTCTAGTCTATACCTACTATTAGGTAATCTATTAAAGGATTGTAGATCCTTCGGAAATTTTAGGTCAACATTAATGATGCTCTTGTTTTTTTTTTTCTGATCTATGAAAAAGTGGGAGAACTAAGTCATATCAAGCCTTACTTTTATCGAGATCGAGCAGAGGTTAGACATGCAAAATTAGGAGAAGAAATAGTTAGATAAATTTGGATGAGGTTGTAATATGAGAAAATTCATATAAAAGTGAAAATAGGAAATTTATTGACAAAAATAAATCTTACTGGTGATGGATCAAGAAAACGAACTCAAGGCGGAGGTAAACTATTCTCCAACACCTATAGTAAATATTTCTTATTTTCATTGGACCTTTTATTAGATACACAGATATGGGGATTTGAAGGTGACGACGCTGGAGTAGATTGTAGTTGAAGCATTTCATCGAACATGTAGAAGCAGCAGATTATCACCAAACAATCACAGTGTATTAAGTTAAGAGAACCCCACAAAAAAATCGTGTGAAATTGTAAATATAATCAAAATACACAGATTATCACCTTGCCCTCAATTCCTTCCTGCTTTATGTGACTCTTAGAAATCCCTTAGAAATCTGAGTAAAAGCTTAGCAATAAAATTCGACCAATCCCAACTGATAATGACTCATCCCCATCAAAAACATAAAAGATAGAAAATGCAATAAAATGAGGAGGATTAGCAATTACTATAGCAAGATATACCAATTCCAAATAACTACCAACAAACACAATTCACAGAAAAAAAAAAAAAAAAAAAAAAAAAAATTGAACAACTAGCAAAAAATATTTATGAGAAATTATCTTAAAACTGAGAAAATCAAGAAATAAAATAAAATAAAAACAGAGATCATTTCACCTGGTTTGGTTCTATGGTTTATCTTTGACATGACCATCAACATAATCTGAAAGGAAATTGGGAAATTTTTGATTAGAAACACACTTTGTGAGGATTAGAAATTAATGAAGAAATCGATCATTTTTTCCACCATTAGTTCAAATGTCTCCAAATGGGTTTTTAAACTAATAAAAAATATCACCAAAGCCTAAAAAAAGTTGAGGATAAAGAAGCTAATCAACACCAATAATAAAACCTTAGTTCATAATAAAAAATTGAACCAAAGCCTAAAAAAAGTTGAGGATAAAGAAGCTAATCAACACCAATAATAAAACCTTAGTTCATAATAAAAAATTGAAATTAAAAGAATATCAAAGAAAAAAAGGGGAAAAGCTCACATTTGACTACCTAAATGCTTGAAAGAGAAACATTGATGCTTGAAAGGCAAATTGTTGATAAATTTCACCATCCAAGCATTGTCTGACATTTGAATCGAAATACAATTAGCGAAAAATAACAAAATAGAATGGAAATTATTTAGAGTAATCAAATGAACCTTAGATGCAGAGCAAAGGCTGAAGACCAAAAAATCTAAGCCTCGAAAGCATAGCCATCGGAGTCCGAATGGAAGTGAAAGCTACGACAGCAGACTTTGGGGATAAAAATCCCAAAAAACCAGGGAAATTGGAAAATATTCCTGTATCTACTACAGTGCAACAGTGACATAGATAGCATAATTAACAGTGACATAGATAACATACCCTAGACTAGAGTGGTATCTATTTGTTAACATATGAACAAATAACACCAACATCAATTATAAGCCATTCATTTCCAAAAGAATGCCGTCGACATTTTCCATATATTTACACACATGACATACATAATTCTCTCGATATTACAACAAATTTCACGTACGTAACATGACAAAACAGGACATACATGACAATGATAACCCATCTATATACAGACCTCAACTCTATATCTTTTCCTTCTACAAACATTAAGGACAGGTCGTGGTTGTCTCAAAGTTTGAGAAGTGATTATTCAATGGCCGCCTCACTTCTTCCCACTTCAGAATCTCCCTTGCATACCGAAGCATAGAATCAACTGACTCTTTTTCCAATCCTTTTGTTGAAGTAACATACAGTTTTCTTCTAGAAAGACAAGCAAAGAGCTTCTTGAATTTGAATGAAATATAGTAAAATGCCTTTTCAGCCTCTGAGGAATCACCATTAGGGTTTCTGCTAGAAATAGGATGGAAATCATCAAACCAATCACATACGGTCAAAGGAGATGACTTGATTTTTTCCTCAAGGAGATCGAATTTGTTGAGTACTAAAAGAAATTCCATATCTTCGAAGGATTGATTAGCTATGATGTTCTCAAAGAGTTTCTTGCTCCCCATCATTTTATTGATTGGGACTCCAAATGCATCTTCGTAGTACTCATCATAGTCGCTTAAGGACACACAGAATATTACTATGCGAACATCTTCAAACATATCTAACCATTTACAGTTCTCTCCTAAGCCCTTTGAAGGAAGTCTAATGAGTTGATACCTGCAATAGATGATCATTCAAAAAATTGTTCGTAAGGAGTAATAGCAGTGTGTATTGCAGTTCGGATTTCCTATTTGTACAAATTCACTATCTTGAGTTTAGAAAGTAATCATACTATAGATTTCCTATCTACTTGATTTAGCCCGAATATATCTGTTCAGCAAGTGATTAGAATCTGACAGCAGGGATATCCAATAGAGGCCAAATTTTGTCACGCAGATGATTACAGGGAAAAGAAAAGATGGAGAAAATGCAATTTTCACGTCTATTTTCACTCCCTTTTAAGTGAGAAATACTACAGCTATTGGAACCAAATTAAGGCCTGAGCATTTTATTCCAGATATTACCCCCCAGGTTATCAGACAAGGGAAATAATTTCTTTCCTAACTTCTTTTTGTTGGTTCAACTAGATAAATAATACAACATATACTGAGAGCGGCCTAGGGGAACTGGTGGTTATTCTACCCTGTTTTCTTTCTCAGTATCCTTCAAATAATTTTACCAATTGCCAGGTTTTCTCTCATCCTTTTAATGCCACAAACCCCACCATGACTAACCAGTGCCTTTAAGCTTAGGGAACCAATCAAAGCATTTTGTTAACCTCGGTTATAATGCAAACGTATGCAATTGCTGATAGAAAATGGACCAACCTTACTAGGGTATCCTGCTGATCAGCATCATCGCCACTTCCTTCGGAAGCTGTCTGTGGGAAAGTGAACTCTGTACATGTTAGTGCATTAGCTGGAGTTATTCCATCAGCATAGAGAATATCCTGATCTGAAGGTTCATATTCCACTCTGGATATATCAACAACCTGAAAAGGTGGTATACAACATCTCAGAACCTAAAATTTTAGCACTCAAAGTTCAAAAATGTACTTCTACTATTGTAATAAAAACAACAGGTGTATGTTGCCTAAGGAGCATTGCCCAGGACTTGGACACAACTATAAGATAATATTACTAAAGCAAAATGACAAGTCCTTCAAAGATCGTCAGGAAATGCTTCTCTAAAAGTAGAAACAAAATACTTTAATGATAAACATATAGTTTCCAACCAATTAATGAAATAAAGTCCCATCCACTACCTTGTCTTCCAGCACAAAGTGGCCCTCATGTTTGAAAGGGCGTAGGGATTCTACAAAAGTAGCCTACAAGAGATGTTAAAGAGCATTGTTTTATGTACATCTAAGCAACACAGTGCTTCAAGGTGCCTAAAACAACATTAGATTTGTTTAAAAAAACTGACAGATCTCCAAAAAACAGGCTTTTCCCTTCCATAAATCCACAGAGCACCGACATGTCTGATATTTTCCAGGCAAGCATTGTGAAAACCTCAACAAATATGTGTCGAACATGATTTATAAACTCAGTTTGAAGTGTGCTTCCTTGAAGAAGTAATTTACCACAGAAACAGGAAATTACCTATATCGATCCCCTATAACATTACTTATCCAGCTGATCCCTCAAATGGGACAACAAAAAGCTTTGCGCACACAGAGTAAATGGAGGTAGGGGTGGAAATGCACCAAATTTAACAAAAAATTTGTTAAGTACTTATCAAAGTGCCTGGTTATATTCGATTCGATAGTTTACGTGACAATAAACAAATAGATTTTAGAATTTTGCTCATAAATTTAACATGTATACTAGATTCATTTGACTATAAATATTCGTTTATGTTTTACATTTTAATCATATAAACAAATGTTTGAAAAAGTTTTTCAAGACCTGCTTGGAAACTCGCTTCGAAACTTTTAGAAGGGTAAAACTTCGAAGCTCAAGAGAAAAATTATTTATTCCATGAAGCTTATGTCTCACCGCTTAATGCATAATTGAAGTGTGCGCTTTGCGCTTCATAAAGCACTTCTCTTTTGAAGCGCATGCTTTAAACAAGATAGAAGGATATAAAAATATTTTGACTAATACTAAGTTACCCCTATGTATCTTCAATATAACCATGTGAATATAAAATAATATACGTTATGCATATATCTTAGACTATTATGATTTGCGTCTTTACTTCACTTATTTACTAATTAGAACATGAATGCATCTAATTGTACATTATCATACCACTATATATTATATGTTCAAACTTTTGCAAACTTTGAAGTTAAAATACTTAAACTCATGAGGCTTATGCCTCAGGCTTTGAAGCTTATGCTTCGCTTCATTCAAGGGTCTAATGCTTCCCCTTGCACTTCAACTTTTTTAAACATTGGTATAAACTTAATTAATTACAAACTCTATTTGTCTTCCAAAGTTGTGTTTGAGATGTATATTATGCCAACATATATCAATAGAAAAAAATATATCTTAGAAATAGATTTTTCTGAAAACCTATGAGATTAATGTCAAATAAGTCTAATTCTAAATGAAATTAACTTTAACTTTAGTTGAGATGTTAAATAAGTTGATTTAGATGTACTTTAGTCTTCTTTTGAATTCAAATAAATTGGTATAGATTTCAGTTAAAGTAATGGATGAGGTTTACATGCTAAATAAGCTTACTACAAAATGGATTAATGTAGATGTGGAGTCTATAGTAGGGTTGTTACGTTAAAATTGTCAAAATAAAATGTAAGGGAGAAATGCCCAGGGTAGGCTAAAGGGTCTTGGGCATACCAACTGAGCTAGTCAAATATTCATGAACAAATGTTAAATAACTATATATTTAATCGAATCGAATTTGAATATCATTTCAATATTCAACCTGAATTCAAAAACTAATTTGAATATATCCAGTTGAACTGAATTCAAATTCGAATAGAACATTATTCGATTTGATTTGGTTCATTTCCGCCCCAAGATGGAGGTGCTGCACATGGATAAGCATTCTACTACATTCAATCCATCGAGTATGCTGTAAGATGCTTGCCAGTATCAGAGGCTTTCCAGAAAGCATCATGATATTGAAGTCTTAGCCACTACCACTTAAATATGGTGAAATTACTAGAAAAGGAGCATCAATCTTGCTGGGTGAAACCATCCAAGTATGCTTAGCAACAATTTTAGTTGCAGGGCCTTCCAAGGTGATACATTAAGTAATAGCCACCACCACTTAGCTATGAGAACAATATTGAAGTTCATAACATTTGCACACTGTCTATGGATTTTGTATTGACATGCAAATTCGTACCTCATTTCAATTCACGGCAATGATCTTGCCCTTCGAAGGGAAGGCTTCAAGTATTTGATTAATTTAGTTGACAAACCCTTGCAGAAGGTTCAAGGTGTCCCCAACAAAAGAGGTACAATCATACTACACTATCAATATATTAGTCAGCAGTATCTACCAGTTTAACCAACAGCTGTCAAACAATTTAGGACAGAGATAGTGGCTGTGAATGTCCAATTTGCGAAGGTTATGCTCCAACTTAACAATGGGTTAAGGTTACATGCCCACATGTTCATGATCATTTAGATAAAATTAACATTATCTAAAATACTGCTCGATGGTGGTTGCAAGAGCATTGAAACTATGGTTCAGAAACTATAGTTCAGAATGGGCGGAAAATCTCACCTCTCAGTTTTATTGGCTAGAGGAAGACTTATCCAAGTTCCTGTTCTCTTGACCAGACCTTTTTAGAAAGTACAGCAACAACATTTGATCTCTCTAGTTTTTATTTCAGCTAAAGCTCCGTATGGTTCTGTCCCGATTACAAAGACTTTGCAATCTTTCTTCAGACATAGTATATCTCTCTTTTATTTACGATTTACAACTCAAGACTTGTCTCTATTTAAGAAATCGTCAACCATATGTTCTGATTTAGTGACTACATTATACTTGTCTTCAATTTATTATTTACAATTCAAAACTTATCCCTATTTTCAGAGATTTAACTCTCTAGTTGCCCACTTAATATTACATGACTTAGTTGAAAAGTACCAAAAATTCTCCAAATCGTTGGGATTATTGGAGTTCTCATTCGAAAAAAAAAATGACTACCATCAGACAATGCACATACTTCCTCCAAATTATCCGAACAAACCTCTCCAGTTTCTTCTTTACCAAAATTTGGACTGGCAAGTTAGGTTGAACCATCTGACTCGTTCAGTTCATATCTCCCATCCCAATAGCCAATTTGAGCCAACTAAAAAAAAGCGCTTTTAATTGGCTGTGGTCTCCTTGAAAAATACTCGTGTCTACTTCTTTCAGTAATTTCGGAAAGTTGGCAATTTTTTACTGGAATGTTTTTTGGATTCGAGATCTTGGGTCCTTTTAAATGGCTAGAGGTGCTCCTAGATCAGCATTATACTTAGGGCTTGATAAACTAATTTGTAACCTAAAAGAGAAGTTCAAAGGTAATAATATTTTTCAAGTTGACTGGTAAAATCGTTTCTATTAGAGCCAAGAAGTGCACATCACCAATCATTTTTCCTATACTGGGAAGCTCCTAATAAAAGGAATATGTTCACTTTTTAAGCTTAGAAACCTCAAATAACTGATCTTTGTACTTTATTGTATCCCAATTCTAGCAATACTGCCAATATATTATCCAAATTCTTGTTATATTTGTGCTTATCTTAATATGATCTTGTAGCTTCCACCATGTTTAGCTACCTATGGCCATTTTAGGCGTGTAGCTTCCACTACTGTTCACCTAGGAGACTTGATTCATATTGATGTGAAACAATGTGTATGCAGGTATGGAGAACAGTGACATAATGCTTCACCAAATCAGCGATCGATCTAGGCAGGAAGCTTGAGAATAAAGTGAAGCTCCAGATGGTTTTTAAAAAAAGTTACAAATGTACTAAGTTTATGGCCTTGTAAATTTTTCAGAAAAACAATATAATGATTTGTTTTCGTAATAAAGTTCAACTTGTAATATTTAGTTCAGCAGATATACATGGCAACAAAATTACTTGCTCACTAATCAAACAGAATACAGCACACTCGCAATTGATATTAAAATTGATAACAACATGCACGAAATAGCAGTTCCGAAAATACTGGGTCGAAAGAAAACAAAACCTTCGTCGGTCTGAACTGGTGCGACGTGAGGGCGGTGTGACGACACAAAATCTGAGGGGCGGGAGTTCTCCTCTGAGAGCCACGTAACTAGGATGAAGTGGCGTGTCTTGGTAGAAGCGTCTATGCCACGAACTGATGCCCAAACGACTCTCCACGCTATCAGCAATCTGAGGAGTCACGCGCTCAATATATCCGACTGGAGTATCGGAAGGCTGGTAGTCAAACCACTGAGAAAACTGCTAATCAATCACGCTGGTCTCTGGGTTGTACACGAACTGGCTGTCTTCGGCTTAAGGATCGGCCATGCACCAAAGGGCCGCGGAATCAGAACTCAAATCGGTCTTGAATCATATTCAAATCAGACTGCAACTAGTTCTGAAACAGACTTGAATAAGATTCAAATCGGACTCCAACTGGTTCTGAAACAGACTTGAATCAGATATGAGATCTTAACGGGTCTGTAGCCCATGCGGGTTGGATCTAAGTTAGGAATCAGAACTGAATATGGGTCGAGTCTGGGCAAAATAAATCAGAACCGAATTACTCCTTTACGTCGTCTTCGATATTAAGGAAAGGGGGGTTGTGACTGTTCGAGGATGAGGACGACAACGCTCTTCGGTGTTGCTGAGGACGGTGGCGGGGCTGGACGACGGGGCGTTAGAAGCGTGTTTCGGATTAAGTAAAGAATAAAAAGACGTAAGCTAAGTGATGACGGGAAGCGCAGTTGTTCGAAGGGTGGAGAGGCAGGATCCACGCGTCTTCTAATGTGCCGGAGAAGACAAGCGGCAGGGCAGGATGCGGCGAAGCTTGAGAGCTGATGGGTGCTATCCGAGGTGAGATAATCACGAGGTTTGTGAATGCGAGCGCCTACTCTCGAGGACGGAAAAAATACCCGCTAAGCGTTCAGCACCCTCAGTCGGCGTTCACACCAGATATTCAGATAACACAAATATTTTCCAAAATCTTCATTAATAATTTTGATTACAGCAGTCCCTTAAATAGAAAAGAAAATACATATTGGAAATCTGTCAAAATCAATCAGTTACTAAAACTGAATAACTACCAAATCTAAACTACAATTCAAATTTTAAATCTAAACTACTAAAACTAAAATAACTACTAAACTAAAAATCAAAACCATATAGCAGGGATCTGATACAACGCTGAAACACGGCGTCTCCTACGCTGATAAACACGGCGAAAATCACGTGCACGTGCTTGGATATCCGCATCATTCTCCCCAAGTAGGAGAGAGCTCGACCCTGTCGAATGTAAGTCAGGACGGTTGTCATACTGCTCAAGAAGATCTGGATCCAGCCTTTGTAAATCACCTCGATAAAGCCAAGTATCATCAGACTCAAGTCGACCTTTCTAACGCACCAAATACCTGCGGATACCACCATCGCTAGTAGAAACAATGTTATCATCAATAATATTATCAAAGTCATGTGATGTATATAGGGTGATATCTGAGGAAGTGGAGGTAAAGGGGAGCTCTCAAAAATAGGCTCAGGGATAAGCTCATCAACCAGTGGGTTATCATGGTTAAAATGTGAGCCTTTGTACTTTACTAAATCTTCAATATTAAAAGTCAAACCAATATTAAAACTTTCAAGAAAGGTCGAGAACATAAACATTATTATTAATTTTCTTGAGAATTTTGAAAGACCCTGCATTTCGTGCATGCTTCCTTTTTAACAGTTCCCGAAGGATACCATTCTAGACGTATCCGGACCATCACATAATCACCAACACTAAATACTTTGAACCTCCTTAAATTTGCACGCATTTTATAGTTGACATTGTTGTCATTGATCTTTTTGCTGATGTCTTTATGTAACTCATGAATGTGAGATGCAAATGCAGATGCTGACTTAGATACTCTACGATGTGCAGACATTGGGACAAGATCTATAGGCTGTCTATGCTTGTAACCATACGCGATTTCAGCTGGACTGACACCTGTAGACCTATTCACAGAGTTATTATAGGCAAATTCAGTAGTAGGCAGATGTTGATCCCAATCCCTAAGATTTTCACCAACTTGCGATCTCAAAAGGTTACCTAAGCTCTAGTTAACTACCTCGATTTGGGGATGAAAAGCCGTTGAGAATTGAATCTTAGTTCCCATTTTGTGCCAAAGGGTTTTCCAAAAATAACTTGTAAATTTAACATCCCTATCAGACACAATTATTTTCGGTAATCCGTGCAGTTTAACAACTTCGTTAAAATATAGCTTAGTCACATGAGAAGCGTCGGAAGTCTTGGAGCATAGTATGAAGTGGGTCATTTTGGAGAACCGATCCACAACAAGGATAGAATCGTGTTTTCTAAACGTCTTTAGAAGTCCTAACACGAAGTCCATACTGACATCCTGCCATGAACAATTTGGAAAAGGGAGAGGGGTGTACATACCAGTATTTTGCTTACGTTGCTTAGCCAATTGGCAGGTGTGACGCCGATCCACTAACCTAACAACGTCACGTTTAATACTTGGCCAATAGAAGCGACATTCAACTGCCTCAACAGTCTTGTTGTTCCCAAAATGTCCTGCAAGGCCTCCAGCGTGTAGTTCCCAAATCAAAAATTCTCTTGAGGTGTTGGGAATACAAAACTTGTTAAAATGGAAAAGATATCCATCCTTCAGGAGAAAGCCATCTATTTCATGGGTCACTCCATCACTCAGCAAAGTGTAAACTTCGCTAGAATCAGAGCACGACTCATACTGCTCTTTGACTTTCTCAAAGCCAATTACTTCCATACTCATAATGGAAAGAAGGTGTATGCGACGACTGAGTGCGTAAGCGGCCTTATTCTCTACTCCCGCTTTATGTTTAATCGTGTGGGTGTAGTCCTGGAGGAACTCAACCCAACGACCATGTCTAGTATTCAGCTTCTTTTGGTAGTGAATATATCAAAGGGCCTCGTGATCAAAATTTATAACAAATTCTTACGGTAGCAGATAGTGACACCAGTGTCTAAGAGATTGTATCACCGCATAGAATTTTTTATCATAAGTGGAATAATGTTGCCTAGTGTCATTCAACTTCTTACTAAAGTAAGCAACGGGATGTCCTTGAGATAGGACTCCACCTATACCAATACCAGAGGCATCACACGCGACTTCAAAGACCTTAGAAAAATCGGGTAAGCGCATAACAAGTACCTACGACATTCTCTGCTTGATTTCCACGAATGCCTTGGTAGCAGCTTTTGACCACTCAAATTCGTCTTTCTTCAAGTAATCAGCAATAAGGGCCATGATAGTATTGAAACCCTTTATAAACCGACGATAAAAAGTAGCAAGTCCGTGAAAGCTTTGAATATCTCTAATGTTCTTGGGCTCGGGTCATTCTTCGATAGCTCTAACTTTCTCAAGGTCAGCGGATACTCCTTCAGAAGAAACCACAAATCCTAGAAAAATGACTTGGTGTGTAAGAAAAATACATTTCTTAGGATTAGCATAGAGTTTCTCTTTTCTTAACACAACGCAGACTTGACGCAGATGTTCTACATGTTGCTCACGAGAATTACTATAAATAAGGATGTCATCAAAGTATACCACCAAGAATTTTTCCAGTGAAGAGACGGAGTACTTGAGCCATCACTCTCATAAAAGTACTCGGAGCATTAGTCAAACCAAAGGACATGACCATCCATTCGTACAATCCATCTTTCGTCTTAAAAGCGGTCTTCCATTCGTCACCGGGACGGATGCGAATCTGATGGTAGCCACTCTTAAGATCAATCTTAGAAAAGATAATGGCTCTAGACATTAGATCAAGTATGACATCCAACCGGAGAATGGAGAAACGGTAATTCACCGTGATCTTGTTGATTGCACGGCTATCCACACACATACGCCATGTTCCATCTTTCTTTAGCGTCAGTAAGGCGGGGACCGCACAGGGGCTCATGCTTTCTTTCACAAAACCTTTATTCAGTAGTTCATCAACATGCCTCTTCAGCTCTGCATGCTCATTGGGGTTCATCGGTAGTGAGACAAATTAGGAAGAGTTACTCCCGGGACTAAATCAATCGCATGTTAGATGTCACGCATCGGGGGGTAACCGGTTCGGAAGATCTTCAGGGAAGACATCGGAGAATTCTTCCAACACAGGAGCGATTTCTGGCGAAACTACATCGACAATATCCTTGGGAGCTTCTCTTGCGGTGAGAATGAAAAATAGAGCTCCATTAGCAAGCTCACGATCGAGATCGACCTCTTTGGCTCCAATCAGGTTAACGTCCTTGGAAGACTAGTCTGGATTGAGCTGTTTGTCACTACCTTTCGGTTGAACCGGAAGGATTTTCTTCTTCCGTCATGCTCGAATAATAGCATGTTTGATCGCTCAAAGATATGAACATTGTTATCGAACAACCAGAGTCTACCAAGAATAATTTGACCCACATCCATTTTTAGAACTTCACACCAAACCTTGTCCTTGTAAATGGCAAATTGAAGAGGGACTAAACACCTCTCTTGGACATGAAGTGCAGTGTCATTAATCCACGATACCTTGTATGGATTACGATGGGGGATCTTAAGACTAATCTTTGCTATCACAACTAAGGAGACCGCATTAATGCAGCTTCCACTATCCACGATCACTTTACAATTCTTATCGCCATTCTTTGTGAACGTGTGAAATATGGAAGTACACCTCCAATCATCAACGGCTTTGGGTTAGGAGATGACGCATCTAACAGCAGATATGGTCGGGATCTCAATTTATCTAAGACAACCTAAGACAGTATCATCTACGTCATCCTCAAAATCATCGGTATCATCAACTTGATGATCTAAATTTTGGACAAGCTGATAGGCTTGCTCTAGAGTGGAGATGTCTCGCACAAAGAGTTCGCGCCTAAGATCTTCCCTAAGCCCTGAGCGAAATCTAGACAAGACTACAGTGTCAGATTCACTCTCGCCACACCTAACCAGAAATTCATCAAATTTGGTGATGTACTCCGATACTGGCCAATTGCCTTGCGTCAAAGCGCTGCCATTGATCGAGCAAGCGTTGCTTGTACGAAACAGGCAGGTATTTTTCTTGGAGTTTCAATTTCATCTCATCCTAAGTTTGTATGGGTTCTTGCCTCCTAAAAATCATCAGCGTCTCAACATTAACCAATATTACCTAGCCTAACCCACTAGCTTCATTTTGGCAAATTGAATTCGTCTCTCATCGGACATTTTATACCAACTGACATAGTGGTCTATGTCTGACATCCAATCAATAAAAACCTGAGGATCTAATTAGCCATCGAAAGTGGGTGCCTCTAGTTTAACGTATTTCAAATGCATCTCATCTGGGTCAAAGGGTGAATTGTCCCTAGATAGGCGATTTTCAAGACGGTTGGCGTGAGGGTCTATGTATTCATGAGGTTGATAGGGATAATATCTTGTTCGAGATGCGCCATCTTCATCACATTCATGGGGCCTATCTGTTACTCGGTCCAAACTTCCCCCGTCTCTCTCAAATCTGGTTCAACAATGTCAAATCGCGTAGCTAAGGCTTCTATGGCTTTTGTGTGGCTTACAAGATTAGGATCCATCTCGAAATTGGGATTTGGAAGAGAATACTGTATCCCATTACGAATGCGCATACAATAGATTAGTTTCTAAATGCAATCTAGAAGATCTTAATAATAACGATGCAGTGCGTTGCTAACTAATTTTTGCTTAAATGCAATCTATCAAAATGCAAAATCAATTCTAATACCTAACATGATGCCAGATGATAATATGGAATACGATTGGAAAATGAGAAATCAACAAGGAGATCAATTCGTAATGTTTAATATGTTATCCCACGGTTTGTTACAAATTGGACATTAATTATTTAACTTGTGATAATTATATCGACCACAAAATCCATGCTAATAATATTGAGCCGTAAGATTGCTGCAAGATAATTAACCAAACTAGATTTGGAAATGTTCTAATTTAACATGAGATCAAGTTTAGTGGACAAATTTTCAAAACCATCCCGTTTTGAAATTTTTTCCCAAAAAAAGACCCCTTTCAACCTTAATTTCAAAAACAGACCTAGTTGAATGAAACTGGGTCTGTTTTTGAAAAAAAAAATTCCAAACTTCACGGGAGTTAAACTCCCGTGAAGTTTTTTCTCATAACAAAACTTCACGGGAGTTCAACTCCCGTGAAGTTTGGAAAAAAAATTTTCAAAAACCGACCCAGTTTCAAACAACTGGGTCGGTTTTTGAAATTAAGATTGAAATGGATCGTTTTTTAAAAATAAATTTTAAAAGCGGATGGTTTTGAAAATTTGTCCCAAGTTTAGTAGACAGCCAACAATTCTGATAGCACGCAAGATGAATCGGTCTAAAAGTGATTGCAGCAATTTACAAATCAATTAGAAAGACGTAGAATCGATGATATTAGCATTACGCTGATGAAGATTCGGTAACAAACCTCTGGTTGATGGTACTGCAGGCTACGAGTTGAGGTTGATCGTTAAGGAAGAACGACGAGGCTGACTTTCTCAGCTCAGATGTGATCTTGAAGGAGAACGACACTCTTGAGAGGATGATGAGGGTGTGGCAATCTCGTCGAGGGTGAGATCGCGATGTTGTCGACGACGGAGAGTCGGGGGGAGGGGGTTCGACAAAAGAAGGAAATCGACGGGATCAGGCTGTCGTCGACGTCGATTAGTGATGCCGGTGGAGGTGCTAGTGCAGGTGCTGGCACTGGTGGAGGTGGGTTTGCTGGTGGAGGCGTTGGTGTTGGTGGATGCGCTGCTCGTGGTGGAGGAGATCAGGGGAGGGGGTTCAGTAATTGAGGTGGAGATGGGGGTTGTGGAAGAGGAGATGGAGGAGCGGGACTGGGGAGCAGGGAGGCATCGGGACTAGGGTTGGGAGGATGAAGAAGAGGTCAGGGGTATTAGCTAATTGTTTGAACGATGAGAAACGGAGAGGGTTTGGCGGCTGGGGGGGGGGGGGTGGAGAGAGAGTATTAGCCTAGGGTTTTTTTTGTAATGGAGGGTTGTGATGAGTTTTGAGAGTGAATGGGTGGGTGGGATAAATTGACAGGAGGTGGTTGTTGGAGATAAGGGTGAGGGGATCGGATCTGCTAGGGGTTGATTTTCCTTTTGATCTGAAATTTCGGATCTGGCTTTTTTTTTAACTACAAACTAAATAAAAATAGAACAAATGAAAGGAAGAAAGAGATGGAAGAATCTGAAATGGAGAAGAATCTGGTTGACCAACCTGGCTCTGATACCAAAAATAATGCGGGACAACGGAATTTTTAGGGATTTATGGTGGGGATTTGAGAGATTTAGGGAAGAACAAGGAATTAGGGAAAGCTAGGGTTTGGAAATATAACAAAATTAACAATTTTAACAAGATATGACCACGGATCGCAACCGGGGTCTTTCCTTCACCACCATTGACTCAATCTTAGAAATCAAATCAATTACCCAAAGTTTCACAAATGAAAACAAATTTTTTTTTAAATAATCATTGCCTTTATTTCATAGAATTGACCTTTTTAAATAGGCTTTCAACAAATACAAGTTCACTCCCATATTCAATGTTGGACTTAAATTATTGAGCAAATACAACAAAGAGGAAATAAAAGTAATATTAGCTAGACTCCAAGCCTTCTCAAGATCAAAGCCACATATGAACTGAGGCAACACGACGACGACGGCGAAAATATGTGCGAAGGGGGGCTGTGCGATGTCCTCATCAGTCTGTGCCACGAACTGATGCCCAGACGACTCTCCACGCTATCAGCAATCTGAGTAGTCACGCGCTCAATATATCTAGCTAGGGTATCGAAAGGCTGGTAGTCGAACCACTGAGAAAACTGCAAATCAATCACGCCGGTGTCTGGGTCGTACACGAACTGAGCGTCTTCGGCTTTAGGATCGGTCATGCACCAAAGGGCCGCGAAATCAGAACTCAAATCGAACTTGAATCAGATTCAAATCGGACTTCAACTGGTTCTGAAACAGACTTGAATTAGATATGAGTCCTTAACGGGTCTGTAGCCCATGCGGGTTGGATCTGAGTTGGGAATCGGATCCAACTGAATATGGGTCGGGTCTGGGCAAAATAAATCAAAACAGAATTACTCCTCTATGTCATCTTCGATCTTAAGGAAAGGGGGGCTGTGACTGTTCGAGGATGAGGACGGCGGTGCTCTTCGATGTGGCTGAGGACGACGGCGGGGCTGGACGGCGGCGCG
>NC_033800.1:128698011-128713370 GCF_001876935.1 Asparagus officinalis
GAGCGATGGTGCTATCGGAGGTGGAGGAAGATCACGAGGTTGTTTGGTGAAGCGACGACTAGCTGCTCGGAGGAGGAGGGGAAGAAGAAGACGGCGGCTAAGGTTTCACACCTCTAGACCGTGCAGTTTCACACCAGATATTCAGGTAACAAATATTTTCCAAAATCTTCATTAATAATTATGATTACAGCAGTCCCTTTTAAAATCAATCAGTTACTAAAACTGAATAACTATCAAATCTAAACCACAATTCAAATTTTATATCTAAACTGCTAAAAGAATATGAAAACCCTAATCTTATTCATGAGATAACATGGGCTTATATAGGCCCCTACAACTTACAAATAAGCCCCTAAACCTATTAATATTTCAACCCTCCTCCTCAAGATGGGCGAAAGATATCCACTAAGCCCATCTTGTCACATCCTCTAATCATATCTACGGAGCTAAATTCCTTAGTCAGACAATCTGCTGCCTGATCCTTAGTTGGAACATGACTTAACTCCAGTAGTCCATTGTCCAACTTCTCTTTGATGAAGAACCTATCGATCTCGATGTGTTTGGTTCTATCATGCTGCACTGGGTTGTTGGCGATACTGATGGCTGACTTGTTATCACACCACAGCTTCATTTTGGCTCCTTGATCCAGCTTCAGCTCCACCAACATACTCTTTAACCACAACAACTCTGTAACTCCTAAGACCATGGCTCTATACTCTGCTTCAGCTGTTGATCTCGCTACTACCGATTGCTTCTTGCTCTTCCACGAGACTAAGTTGCCTCCTACAAAGATACAATATGCTGAGGTGGATCTCCTGTCATCAGCACAGCTAGCCCAATCAGAGTCGCAATAACCCTCGATGCTCACATGTCCATTCTTTCTGAATATCAGCCCCTTTTCGGGGGCACTCTTTAAATATCTCAGAATCTGGTACACAGCGTCCATATGACCCTTCCTCGGATCGTGCATGTAGCGACTCACCACGCTCACTGCAAAAGAGATATCAGGACGTGTGTGACTCAAATAGATCAATCTTCCCACCAGCCTCTGGTATCTGTCACGATTAATTGGTTTTCCGGCCTCAGCACCTAGCTTGAACTTCTGGTCGATCGGTGTAGTTGCAGGTTTGCACCCTAACATTCTTGTCTCTTTGAGAAGATCCAGTGCATACTTTCTCTGGGATAGGACGATTCCCTCCGCTCCTCGAGCTATCTCTATTTCAAGAAAGTATCGAAGTAAGCCAAGATCTTTCACCTCGAATTCCTTACTCAGTCTCATTTTGAGTTGGGCAATCTCCTTCTCATCATCCCCTGTAATAATCATATCATCCACATATACCGCAAACATGGTAATGTGGCCTCCACTCCGTCGAAAGAACACGGTATGGTCGGCGTTGATCTGTTGGTACCCCATACCAATCATAGCCCTTCTGAATCTGTCAAACCAAGCACGAGGAGACTGCTTCAGCCCATAGAGAGACTTCTTCAATCTACAGACCTTTCCCACTGTCTGATCTGTACCGAATCCTGGTGGTATCTCCATGTATACCTCCTCCACTAGATCTCCATGAAGAAATGCGTTCTTCACATCTAGTTGGTGTAGCTTCCATCCACCATTTACTGCCAGAGAGATTAAGGTCCGAACAGTGCTCATCTTTGCCACCGGTGTAAAAGTCTCATCATAATCGATGCCATATGTCTGACTATACCCTTTTGCCACCAGACGAGCCTTGTAGCGTTCAACTTGTCCATCTGGATTCTGCTTCACAGTGAAGACCCACTTACATCCAACTGCTCTCTTTCCTTCTGGTAGTTTTACTAGCTCCCAAGTACGGTTCTTCTCAAGAGCCCCTAGCTCCTCGTGCATAGCCGCTTTCCACTTTGGGTCCTTCTTAGCAACCTACCAATTGTTAGGTACAGTAACAGAGTCTAATGATGCAATGAATGTCCCATGTGCAGGGTGGATGTTAGAATATGATACAAATTGGGCAAGATCCCAACCATATCTATCGGGAGGATTTCCTGCATTACTACGAGTAGTCCTCCGTACTGATATTGGTGTGGGAGGAGTAGGGAGAGGAATGTTATCATTAGGGAGAGGAACGTTATCACCTTGGGATAAAACTGGTGGTGGTGTAGGTGTTTCAGGAGTCGGGGCAGGTATTGGCAAGAGACTTGACAGCACTAGTGACACTGTAGGTACTGTTCCTGCAATTTGCTTGCCCTTCCTACTATAGGTTAGTAGTTCCCCCTGAACAGTAGGCCTAACACCTCTTGTCTCATTTTTCTTTTCTTCATCATTCTCCTGCTCCTCCTCAACCAATTCTCTTTCCCAAGGAATCGATACAGAAATGAATTTCTCCACACTGTTCACCGATCTCACTATTCTCCTCCTCTCGCCTCATACTTCTAGTATTAGGCGAGTTACTAGCGGATGAAGTTACCTTCTGGGTGTAATACGGCTCGAGTTCTCGAAAGTGCACATTCATGCTCACAAACAACCTTTTCTCCACTTGGCTCCAGCAAACATATCCCTTCTGAGTAGCAGAATATCCCACAAAGATGCACTTCACAGCTCTAGGGGCAAGCTTCCCGACAGATGGCCTGTTGTCCTTCACAAAGCACACACAGCCAAACACTTTAAGTGGAAGAATCCCACCATTATCTCCCTTCAATATCTCACACGGAGACTTCTAATCCAGCACTCTCGAGAGCATTCTGTTGATCAGCGCTGCTGCGGTCAACACTGCTTGTCCCCATAATGTTTCTGGGACATTCATAGAGATCATCATGCTTCTAGCAACCTCTAAGAGATGTCGGTTCTTCCTTTCCGCTACCCCATTCTGAGCTGGTGTGTATGGACAGGTAGTCTGGTGATGTATTCCTTGAGCTGACAAATATTCTTCAAACGTTCTGTTAATATACTCTGTCCCATTATCTGACCTCAATACTTTCACCACTGCTCCGTATTGAGTCTGAACAGTCCTATGAAAGTTTTGAAAGTACCCAAACACATCACTCTTATTCTTTATCAGGTATAACCAAGTAACACGAGAAAAGCAATCAATAAATGTAACAAAATATTTGTATCCATTCATAGAACTTGTGGAACAAGGTCCCCAAACGTCTGAATGTACTAAGTCAAATGCATGAGAACTTCTATGACCAGAACTAACATAAGA
The DNA here is from genome assembly GCF_001876935.1 of Asparagus officinalis. Classification (NCBI taxonomy): domain Eukaryota; kingdom Viridiplantae; phylum Streptophyta; class Magnoliopsida; order Asparagales; family Asparagaceae; genus Asparagus; species Asparagus officinalis. Next base: position 128,701,194 of record NC_033800.1, read on the forward strand.
GCTTCTAGTAAGCTTTCCAAACTCACATGCATCACACACAAGTTTCTGTTTATTTGCTTTCTCAAATAAAGAAGGATACAATCTACCTAAAACACTAAAGGATGAGTGTCCCAAACGCTGGTGATGGAGCATTAACTCATTTTCAGCACTCATTTTAGATCCTACTCCTGCTTTCTCTACGACTGACACCAACGCTGAATCCAGCCCTTCACGATCCAGATACCACAGTCCACTACGCCATGTGCCAGTCCCAAGTCTCCGCCCTGTCCCCTTCTCCTGGAAGATTACCTTGGGAATATCAAAAGAGACGATGCATTCGACTATCCATGCTGATGATCTGTCAGGAGACATAGAAGCAAGAGCATGTATGTCATCAGTACCTTTGTTCGGATGAGCATAAGTAGCAGTATTGCCTCTGGCGAAGAATGAAGTGGATGCCTCCTCAGTTCCATCCCCTGCTACTTGCTACTTCTTCCTTAGTATCGCCAGGAGAGCACGATCCTCCTCAGTAAAGACCACCTCAGCTTCTTCTTCCTCTGCTACCGTCAGATTTGCCCGGTTTCCTGCTCCTCTTCCACCTCGTCGACCCCCACGGCCACGACCACGACCTCCGAACTGTCCACGTCCACCCGAATCTCCTTCCTTGGATGGCTTGGTGCAAGCATGCCTTAGATGACCTACCGCACCGCAGTTGTAACACTGTCGGGTCTCTCCCCTAGATCCAGTGTTGCTAGAGGCTGCCAGTGCTGACTTCACCACAGGAAGTCCACATGTCCCCGCCTGTAGCCGAATGCGAGTCTCCTCCTGGATCATAGCAGAGATAGCCTCCTCCTCAAGCGGAATCTTTGGCTGAGCTAGCAGCAATGCGATTCGCTGAGCGAACTCTGATGTCAATCCTTTAAGAAACACCATAGTCCTCTCTTGTAGAAAGGCCTCCCGCTCTTTACATCCCGGGTCCTTGCAGCTAGCCCGGGGAGAAAAATGATCATAATCCAGCCACAGACGCTCCAGCCCTGTAGCATATTCCTGTACACTCCTCTCTCCCTGGACTGTGGCGTCGATCTCTCCTTTAATCTGGAATACCCTCAGGTTATTCCCCACTCCATCATATGTCCTCCTCAATTTCTCCCAGACGTCCTTCACATTCTCAATGCCATCCACCGTGGCGGCGATCGTCGGGACCGAGTTGAGAAGCCAGATGTACACCAACATATGAGTGGACTTCCACTCATCTCTTCCCTCCGAGTCCTCCTCAGGTTCTGTCGCCTCTCCTGTCAAGTAACCCTCCAGGTTCCTCCCTGCAAGGGTGTATCTCACCCGCCGCGACCAGCTCAGGTAAGTACTCGGTCCATCAATCTTCAGATCGATGGTCGGAAGCTCCAACTTCTTCGATGGTTTTGTCGCACTCTCACCAGCCGACAACTTCATTAGCTTCATCAAAGTTGACACCTCCGCGGGGTTTAACTTCTTGATGATCTCCTCCATCGAATAGGCTTCAGACCCACCACCTGTTCACCTTGTCTTCCGACCCTTATTGTGTGCAGTAAAAATTTCGGCAGCACCTCTACTGCACAACAAGAGTAGGATCTCAAACAAATTCTTGTTTCTCAGAGGAAACAAGAACCAAAAACAGTTACATATCTCATCGCTGTGAGATATATACTCTTCCTGTCATCAGTTCGAGGACTGAGTCAAGATAACATGAGCTTATATAGGCCCCTACAACTTACAAATAAGCCCCTAAACCTATTAATATTTCAACACTACTAAAACTAAAATAACTACTAAACTGAAAATCAAAATCACATACCAGGGATCTGATACAACGCTGAAACATGGCGTCTCCTGCGCTGATAAACACGGCGAAAATCCCATGCACGTGCCTGGATGTCCGCATCACATATCCTCTAGCATAATAAGCCTGATTCATATCTTTTAACATTACAAGTGCTTGAAATTAAATTTCCTTTTACTTACCACCTCTCTTCAATTTAGAAGCATGCCACTTGTAGTGCTTGCCCCTTCACAACAGAAACTACATCAGACTATCAATCCCTCTTTTCCAACCAGTCGGGTAACTCATAAGGTACAGAGCTCTCTAGGTAGTTTCCAAAAATAGAAGAAAGTAATTCTCTAATTTAGAAAAGGAAATGCTTGGTTGAATGCTTCTTCCATCCAAGAAACTCTTCAACCAGGTCACAGAGGGGTCATCGGATCACTTGATACTATTACCCATAACAAAACTTCATTCAGAACTCAATCTAAGCAAGGACAAAGGTCTTCGTGTAGGCTGGCTCAAGTGGTGTTTCAAGCTCTATATCTCTCAATAAATTATTCTCAAATCAAAATTTCTAAGCAAATATTCACATTCAATGATTGCACATCATTCGAAATGCATGATTTCTAAATATGAATTTAAATGCTAATAAAAGAGTAATTCTTTAATCAAAGAGTGACCACCCTAATCAAATAATTACAACAACAACAAAGTCTTTATCCCAAATGTTTGGGGTCGGCTAACCCTAATCAAATAATTCATATTCAATAATCAAATAAAATCTCATAGATTGAATCAATTAGAAACACATTTTAGTATCTAATGTACTCTTGAGAAATACAAATCTAAACTAAGATTAAGGAAAAGAATTTGATTTAAACTCAGATTTGAACTTATTGATGAATACAAATATTGATACCTGAATATTCAACTTGATTTCTAACACAGTGCTAATTAGTAGGTCAATAAAGCAATAAAGCAATATTAAGCAGGCAATTCTTTTGATTGTATTGTAGGTAATAATGTTCATTTTGACCATCTAATTTCTCTCCGACTTCTTAATGGCCAGGCCCACTATTCAGTTTTCCCAGGCTCTCCATGTTTCTTTGTAAATGGCAACCACTGCCATCTGAATCCCACCATAAGGGAGAGTATCAATGTTGATTTTAGATCACACAGTAGCAATCGAGAACCACTTATACACAGTTTTCCCATGTAACATCTAATAGAGGGCAATATGTTATCAATGTACTATAGGTTCAGAATTAAATCATGTTTCCTTATTGTTCAAGGAACTCTAGATCTCTTATTTCTCTAACTCTCTATATCATCTGATGAATAACATCTGCCCCGATAACAAATATTGAGGGATCTTGTTCACAAGTCCACTTACGCATCATCTTTCTTTGCTAGTGTCACCCTTGATCAAAATCATGAACTAAGTTGATTCTACACCTGCAGTCATTTACCTTATCATTTTACATTAAAATTATTGACTATATTTTCTCGATGAAACACTCCTATTCAGACTCTTCTAAATTCGGCTTAGTAAGTAGGTAAACCTTTCTCCAATAAAGATAATTGCTTCACTACTCATGCTCGCTAGCCTATCTAAATAGATTTACCTTCAATCAAACAAATTCTATGGTCCATCGCATGCAAATCAAGCATCACTTTCAAATTTTATTTATTTATTTATTTATTTTTTATTTTTTTTTTGGTAACACGAAGTATCAAGATAGGCTAATAAGTGACAAGTGAAGCTTGCTGTGAAATTTAAGCAAGCAAATAATTGGATGTTTCCTTATCAGCACAACTACTTGTGACTGCATACGGTATGTTTAAGGGGTTTTGGCCAGTTGTACTTCCCACTTACATCATTGTGCTTTTTTTTCAATTTTTAAAAAGGCTGACGGTAACTACTATCCTGTCTCAAACGTTCTTGGTGCAGCTATCCGATATATGACATGCCAACAAGTGTAATGCAACCATTTTAGATGCACAAGAGGCTGACTAATAATTTCATGGGATATAGTCTATTTGTTGCCGTTATCCAACCCGGTAAGATAGCTCTCGACTCCGGGATCAATTTTGTGCATTGTAGCACAGAAACGTTTTATCTTAAATCCCAGGCATCTTGGACATGATTCTTACGTGTACCTTTTAACTTCTTTTATGTGTCTTCATCATATTTATTTGGGTGCAGCACAAATTGGCAATCATATGGACTGAATAGGTTATATCCTTTAAACAAATAATGGAAAGCAAATGTGCTTTATGGGTTGAATAAGGAATGAACAACAGCTTATATCATTAGATTCATTACTACCAATTTTGTTCAATATGTTAGTGAATTGCTTAATGATCGTTGTAGTTCATTATCTTGAACCTGAATACAAGCTTGGTCTTATTTTCATTTTCAGATTCCGAATACCATTTCTCTTGGGAACAGGTTACCAAGATATGACACTGAATTTTTCTTGTTGAACAGATTGACTACATATAACGACCACGAACATGAAAACAAAGAACAGTCATAAAAGAGATCTTGGAGAACAAGATTAACATGCACTTACAATCGTCAAGAAAAGGAAAACGAAAGCTGAGACTGACGAAAAATATAAAAGATGTACAAACCATAAGCAAGTTATAATGAAGATAAGCCAAAAGGGAACATAAATTGACTCTTACCTTCTGTAAAAAATAACTAGCAGCATTAGGGAGTGACTCCAGTTCTCTTCTTCGGCTATATGTAGCTTGAACAGCAGCATCCTTCCATAATTCCTCAACAGTAGGTGCATATTCACGAGTAGCAGCAGGAAAAATAGCTTCTAGATTGCCAGCTGCCATAACTTTGAGAAGCCAATCAGAGAATGCCTTAAGTCGTGGGCTGATGGAGTACACAGTCACGCCATCACATTCCTCAGAGACATCGCTACCTGCTATCAGCAAGCTTTCTGTATCAGATGATTCTAAATATATAACTGAAAAGAAACATTAAGCATTATTTACTCAGTTTAGTTGTAAAACTGTCAAAAGAGCACTTTAAAACACAATCCTGAAACTAAGGAAACTTGTTATTTCAGCTGACCACCAATCAGCATTAACCAATAGGACACACATCATAAATACATGTATAAATGATTGACAACATTTTCTTTTACAAGAAAAACTGGAAATGTGCTCGTAACTTAACAACCTTCTAAAAGAATGCTTATACTTCAAGCCTCACACTTAATGACTAACACAAATAAAAAAATGTAATACGGTAGATAGCCAAGTGCAACCAGAAAGTAAATATGAAAAGCCAGAGATATATAATTTTCTGAAGAAGAGGGTAATGTGAATCGGAGTGCATAATACCTGTCTTGCGAGAAACACATGAATTCCTTTTCGCAGCCAGACTCTCTTCTTCAAACCGCTCACGCCCCTCGAGCAGTATACCAAGATAGCTATATATGCTGCTTTGAATCAACTGTTTAATACTTCGGCGCTCGTCCTCTGAGAAAGGCATAGGTTCATACAAAAACTTTGCCTGTTATAAATATCAAAAGTATTTAGAACAAGAAATGCAACTATCTTGACACCACCTAGTTACTATGCTAATATAAGAAGTGAGAACAAATGGCAGATAGGTACATATATTAAGTGCCTTTTTGCAGATTACAGAGAAGATAACACAAACAATTGAGATCAAAGAATATAAAGATAGCATGGATGTTTACTTTTAAGATATATTGGAAGGTGACCAAAATATCATGACCACACTAGTGCATCAAACCTCAGACTTTGTGTAAATTTGGATGTTTTACACATCCAGAAGAAAGATGCTAGTCATCACAAACTAAATTGCTTTTAAGACGAATGTTGAGAATTTTAAAATTCTACATTATCAACATCATCAGGGAAGTAAAGAAATTTGAATTTAGCCTAAAGCAAATGTCTAAGCCACAAGTTGGCATGTAGCATATCGACTTTTAAGTCCAAATCTTCCAGTTGACACAAATTCTATCCATAACAACCAACATTCTTACAAGGTTCAAAAAAGAAAGAAACTGGTGGAAAACTACGATGTTCATTATCACACGAAGAATATTGATATCTCATTATTCAGTCACTAACCAACATAATTAATTTGCCTCCTTCAAATTGAGGACTAGCTATAAAAAACCTAACATTTTATCACAAAATACACAAAAGGAAGACTTCAGTTAATTATTCAAAAAAAGTGGAAAAACATTTAAAAATTACAAGGAAATTCAGAGAAGAAGTTCCTCTACAAGAACTGAAATGCAATATAAAAGACTGACAACAAGTAGTTCATAACTTCATTAATACCTGTTTAAATATAGTACTTGTCCCTGACCCATCAGAACCAACCAAGAAGAACTTCTGAAGCGTTTTGTGCTCAAAAAAGTTAGGAAATGCTGCACTAAGCATGTTATTTACTTCTTCCCCAGCACGATTTGCACCCTTACCAGGAACAGGCAATGATAGAATTGAGCATAGAAGTCTTGTGCTAGCCTGGCCGAACAAGAAAAAATAATATCAACTTGAACTTAATCAACTTTATAAAGGAACATTATAAAGAGGAGGAGGGGTCTGTGAAATTTAGGCCACCTTGATCCACAGCTTCCCCTTTATATCATTCTGTCCCTCCTCCCGATACGATCCATCAGGATCTACCCAAAAGTGAGGAGTTCCGGCACATGGAACTCCTGCCCACTGGATCAATGACACTCATTAAAACTGCTGACATAACAAATGTTAATATAAGTACTCTATGTTCAGAGTTTAAACCTTAAGCATCTTCAACTCATCTTTTGTTATCTCGCGATTATTTATAATGATCCCAGTATTCCCATTGCTTGCATTTTGCATGAGATTGCCTCCCACGTTGAGATTTGCAGTAATGATCTTGTCAGGTTTGTGACCTTCCTGTTAATATAAAAGAGCACTTTATTGAAAAGAATCATACTTAGATCATTTCATCCTATTAAGCTAGAAGAACATAAACTACACCATGAGAACTAAAGGAATCAATATTAAGCTGAAGCTTTTTTTATATTTTCTGATTCCATGAAGACCTCAGGATTGAAGACTAACCGAACGATATTTAGTCACTCTCTAACTTCTCTAGTGGACAACTATTTTGGTTAGAAAAAATTGATAACAAGAAATCAGGTATTTAGTCAATAATTAATGACCAAAAACTAAAGAAATGATCATATATAAAAGCTTAAGTCAGTTACAGAACTCCAGTTTGTAACTTAGAATCCTCTTTTTCAATCAGCTATGAAGCACGGACACGCATAACATGAAGCCGTGTCGTGTCGTGTCCGTGTCGGACACACGTGTCGAACACACGTATCCTATGTATTTTTTAGGATTTGCCTCGTGTCGGCGTGTCGGATGGCCGTGTCGGATCCGTGTCTGTGCTACATAGTCAATCAGTACAGAAAAAACTGGCACATGACACCATGCCTGAAGAAAAATAAATAATTTAAAATCTAGAATATTGCACTCAATTAAGAGTTACTATAGCCTTGAAGGGCTTAAAAACAATTACTGAGCTCCACCAAACTTGTAATTTAACTCATCCAATGCATGCACCAAAGCAGCATACTTATCTTTTTTCTCTACTATACTAACAGAATAAGTATCATTAGAATTGAAACACTTGCACATAATTAAAATGCAAAATTTTCATGCATAATTTATTTTTTTTTCCTTCATGAGTGCAATGACATTGCAATAAAAAGTCTTGCGTGATGCAAAGGTAGGAACTATTTCACTATTTCGACAATAAAGTTACAAGCTTCAAGGTATTTGACTAATTTCAAAAGCTAAAGAGAAATTAACAGGAGCAAATCAATCTAGAATTCAATAAAAACGTCACCTTCCCCCAATATCCTGACATCTTATCATACCAATAATACCCAGGCTTCAACCTCAGCAGTGGACAAGCGCAACTCTGCAGCAAAACCATCTCCTCCTGTGTCAACTGCTGCCGATTCACAAAAACATCCTCAGCCCTTAACTGATTAGTTCCACAATACTTCTCTGCCTTCATCGCCTGCTCAACCTCCAACGAACTAAACAGCCTCTTCAGCATTCGCGAGCTCTTCCCCAATTTCTCTCTATTCGAATCCTCGATCGGGCTCCCAATACAAGCAATGCACTTCCTCCCCTCAGGCATCGATCCCATCGCTCTCATGACACATTTAATACAATACCTCGCATCGCAAACCAAGCAAGCCTCTTTCTCAGTGAACCAGTTCCCTTTCAAACAACGAGAGCAGCGTCCTTTCTTCGATCTCTTCGTTGTATCTTCAGCAGAGGATGATGAGGCTTCACCAAATGCGACGACCGCTGTCCGGTTCTCCTCCACGTCACCATCATCAACGGAGGGGGAGGACTCTAAGTCTTCGTCTTCGTCTAAGTCGGAGGTGAAGGAAGAATCGGTGACCTTGAGCTCGCTGGAGAAATTGAAGTTGAGATTTTGATCCTGTTCTTGATCGGGCAGGCGTTTCTTCAAGGGCAAAGGTTGGACAACGGGGAGAGAGTCGAGGGCGGGTGCTGACGTGGCGACAGAGGCGACAGGGATTTTATCAATCTCAATGGGGCTTGCTTTAGGGATATCGAAGGAGAAAAGCGGTCCGCTGTATTCAATGGCGAAGGAGTACTCGGAGTTGGCGGTAATCGCCATTATCGTCTCCATTGAGAGAGCGGAACCCTAGAAATTGGAGAAATCTGGAAATTTCGCCATTTTGGGGGCATTTCTGAGCCCTAGAAATGGAGGCAGGAAGTGAAGACTCTTGACTCTTGAGTCTTGACCCGAGAGCGCGAAAGGGGAGACGTAGTGACGCCGCGATGAGTTTGACTGGGGTGGGGCCCACAAGGGGAGCGGTTGCGTGTCTTGATTTCCGAGGTATTCCACGTGGGGTCAGCACGTACTGGACTTTAAAAGGACGAGTCGCGGTTTGATCGTGTCAGAATTGTCGTCGTCCACTGTGTCTGGACCAGGGATTGCTGGATCGTTAGAAGCAGAAGGTTTTGGGCCAAATTTTTGGATCAAAAGTTGTAACAGAGAAGAAAATTTTTAATACAGAAGAACCCCAAGTGCAAAAGGATTTCGAGTTTTGTGGCTACATGGATTCAGATCAGGGGGTGCAAACTAATATTTGTATCCACGTGTATGTCTGTATTAATGTCCGCTAGTATATGAAAACGATTACTAAATATTTATATCCAGTGGCGGACCTGTTCTTGTTCAAAGTGGTTCATTTGAACCACCTCAGATTTTGAAATAGTATATATATCATATATGTTAGTTTGTGAACAAATGTAATTTGTAGCCTAATGGTATAAGCATTAGCTTACCTTCAAAGAGGTCAAAGGTTCAAAACCTCCTACACAACCTCTTTATGTTTCTAATTTCTCCTATAATCCTTATTTTCTCTTTACTTTTCTACTTTCTCCTATTTTCTCTTTATTATTATTTGTTTATTATTTTTATGCTTTCCTTAGTAGTATTTGAAAAAAAAATTAGCGTTAATTTCGAACCACCACACGAGAGGTTGTGGATCCGCCACTGTTTATATCTAATAGAATATGGTTAAGGATATATATATATATATAGTAAAAAAGCTAAACCAACATCTGATATATTCTAATATATATTGCTCATACTATTGCAATTGTTTTGATCTTATATTTATGAACTACAGATAATTTTGATGATCAAGAGATTTGATCTTAGTTTTTCGAATATATAACAAACATATTAATGAACTCTCTTTGTATCATATTAACAAAAAAAATTTCAATCTCATCTAGCCTTCTCCTATCAGTTTCATATTTGCATGATACCTGCATGTGTGTCTGTATCCATTTTAAGCCAATATAGATACGAATTTTCCATATTGAGATATATTTGTATTTGTATCCGTAAATGTGATTCATAAACAGATACAGATTGGGTAAGTATCATATCCAAGTCATATCTGATCTGTTTTGCACCCCTAATTGAGATACATGTGTTATTTATTTTATATTATTATGATATATAGATATATAGATATAATCATTGGTGAATAACTGAATTAAGATGCGGCTATATAGATATATATATTGATCATAAGGTTCAAAACTATTTTGGGCATGTTTTTACTGAATCTGAAATCGATCTCGTGATCTCAATATCCATGTTTAGGTTTGGACGACTTCTATTAGCAGTCGTGTAGACTGACTGCCGATCTTCACTTGTGATATGGTGATGTCATATGTCCCATTTTTTTAGGGAATAGAATATGGGAATTTTATCTTAATGCCCCTAGTTCTCTAAATTCTTGACCTCTTATATAAATTAGTTGACCTTTTGCATGATAAATTACCCGAGGTTCAAGCTTTCTCATTCCCTTTAATAATACTTTTCAATATCAAACCTATTCTAAAATTCTACTATCCTTCACTATTTGTACAATAACTTAGATACTAAAGATTTGATCCACTTATTTATATTTAAGGATTAATGAAATAAAAATGTAAGTTTCACAAATTATATGAATAAAAAAATCCAAACACTTAATCAAAGAAATCAAGATATAAAATGAAAAAAATAATTGTGACCATCCCTTACTCCAAAATATTCAAATTTTAAGCTACTAATTAAGCAAAAATCATATTTGATAAGAATTTTGTTTCCTTATAGATGATAGCATTTTTCAATATCAAACCTTCGATTGATCAAACTTGCAATGCAATATTACCAAGTGTAAAATTACTCACAAAAAGTTAAATTCTCTAGAACATGTAGTGTTAAGGATGCCAAATCCAAGAAGTGGTATTGAATGTCAATGTGTCTTCCATTGTTGAACCATCTACACCTAAGACAAGTAATTCAAGCTCGTATGATATTTGCAAATATTAATGGAACAAAATAGCTAGTAATTTAGATTTACATTTTTGTGTTGACTGAATGGAAAAATAGCCATTCACATTTAGACTACAGAAATTATATGTGTCCTATGACATACCAAACATATGAAATTACATAGAGCATACATGTAAATTTTTAGTCGTGCAAAATTAACATAAATATGGAATAAGGAAAAATAATCATATCATTCATTATTGGTTGAGATATAGGTTCTATTTAAGCTAAGATTGACTCTCCTTGAGAAGCAAAAGTGTTGCCGTCATTCTAAAATAAAAATATAAACAAAAGAAGTTGTGTTACATAATTCTTATAGCAAATAAAATTAATTCACCATCATTCATACCAATTGTTGCAAATACTTCCGCTTCCTACTGATGACCTCTTTAAGCAATGATTGTACCTTAAACAATTAAAAAAATAACTTCAGTTTATTGTGAAAACATATTAAAATAATTAACATGGAAAAACAAGATAGATCCTAAGGTTCCATACCTTTTTTGCATTATTGTTATTCCTTTTCTTGCTCTTTTTCTCAATTCCCGATTTAATTCTTTAAGCTCCTTTTGTCTTCACAAGTTTTGGATCAAGTATTGAAGTGTCATCATCCACATTGCAAGTAGCATTTGCCTTGTCGATATTTAAATTGTATATTTTGTATTTCTCTGATGCAACTCTTAAGGCATGAGATGCCATATTATAGCTTTCTTAAAAATTTGAGGCTTCTTTATATAGAATTATAGCTTGTTGAAATAGATCATCATAACGATCTTGTCTAGAGTTAACAACTTTTGGTGTTTGGCTTGTGTCACCATTGCTCTCAAATCTTTGGTCCATCGCTTCAAGATATAATGACATGACACATGAAAGATGCCATAACAATGAAGCATACATAACGAGTGTTGACAGAGAAATCCATTGTATTCATAAGAATGACAAAGACAAGAAACTTTCTTCTTATTAATATTCCAACTCACATAAAAGTCTTCTTTTTCTCAAAATCCTTGACTTTACAAATTTGAATACTCTCATCTTGCTCTTTCATTGCATGACACCCAAGAACCCCCAAGATTTCTACTTGAATTTTTTTTAAAGAGTTCATGTGTATAAATAACTGACATTTACCTCTTAAATAAGGATGGGGTTTTCAAAACAGGTTCTTTATGCCAAGTTTCAAAATTTACATGTCATTTCCTTTTTATCCTCTAAATCCACCACATATTTTTAACAAATTCCTTTAATAAATTCTTCTTGTTCACATATTTATCAAAAAAAGAATTGATACTTTCAGATCTTTGAGTAGTTGACATTCCTACAAATAAAATTACACAAAGAAAAAAATGGGCATTTAAATGGCATACTTGATCTTAAACTGTGTATTTTTTTATGTGTGTCTTTAATATATTCCAAATCATATATAAGAATTTTAGATTAGCCTTCAAGTCATTGTAATGGCAATTTT
>NC_033800.1:128713386-128809105 GCF_001876935.1 Asparagus officinalis
TTTTACTGTTAAAATTTTGATTTTAAAATCCATTATTTTGACTTTGAGGGAACACATAAGTAACATGAGCTAGTTAATGTCACTGATGTACTATTAGTGTACACTACATACTTTAAGAATAAAATCATTATGGAGAAATCCAAGCTCTCCTCTATTTTTATTTGATACAATTGACTCTTCACTTATTTATTTATCCAACAAAAGAAAAAAAAATGATGATAATGATTTGTTAGTACTTGACATACCTGCAAAAAGATCTCTCATATATGTAGGCACCCAATGCTCCCTTTCTTCACACAAGGATTGAAGCCATGAATCCTCAACTAGCTCAAACTTTTCTACATTGGAGAGCCACCTTTCTTCAAATTGTTCCTTCATCCATGACTTATAAATGTATCTTTGAAATGTCTCAAGAGGCTTCTCATGTTTGTTTATCACATGGGAGAGTTTTTCGGGTAGCGTTCTCATAATATGGCATAAACAAAAATGGTGTTTAGCATTTAGAAATACAAGTCTAATAGCAGTTTTCATCACGCTTTTATGATATGTTAGGATTGCATTTGGAGGTTTTCCATGCATAGCAATTAACCAAGTTCTCATTAACAAAATGTTGAGGTTGACTCATTTGTAAGTAAAGCACATCCCAAAATGATTGATTGTAAATGATTATACACTCCAATGAAAGGAGCAAAAGGCATACATAATTGATCGGTGATGTCTATTGTATCAAAAGAAACAATATCGTTAAAGATTTTATAATCTCTCCTTCCATCTCCATGAACTCAAAAGACATTTCTTAGATGATGATGTTCATCCTAATCTACAACATAAAAGAAATTAGGATCTCTTTCTCTCATGTGCATAAAAAGCTTAATCATTGTATTGACATCTCCCAATTATAGTGATAAACATTTCTCTTTTTATCAACCTGATTTCTAATGTCCTTCTCTAAACAACCAGCACTATCATAACCATCATGTTGTCTTGCCATTGATGCATAAATATGGCATGTAATGTTGGATATCTTGTCCCCAAGATATAATTTTAATGATAACAATTTATTTACTATGTGTATTATATATGCACTAACATATCAATGTAGATAAACAACTTCCGATATGCTCAAGATATATGAACTATATGAACTACGTGCATGATGAGTTCAAGACAACAAGTCAAGCAAAGAAGAAGATGTGCTTCGTAAATTTATGATTTTACATTTTCTTTACTTAGAACTTTTGTACAAGCCTTGCTCACTTACAACACATTCACGCACATAGTATTTAGAACACACTAACACATGTTTAGTGTGTGGTTAACTATAGAAATCCCCTAAGTTAACCATTAGAGTTTATAGATATAGAGCGAGTCTCAAAACATATCATATATCTCATATCTATGTGTTAGTAGTCGACCAATACCCTTAGTAGTCGACTACTCAAGTCTTAGTCATAATTTCAAAAATTGTGAAATTACAGATTAGTCGACTACGATACTTAATAGTCAATTACTAAGGCTCAATTCAAAATTATAGAAACTTTAGTCTTACAGATTAGTCGACCAATGATATTTATAGTTGACTACTAAGCCCGTGTCTGGACTTTACAGAATCTGAATTAACTTAGATTAGTCAACTACAAAGTGTAGGCTGTCTAAAAATTACTACAGATAGCTGATCCACATCAAACACCAATGATGGAAGTTATAATTTGATGACTTCCGCATTAATAACTCAACAATGAAGGTTACAATCAAATAACTTTCACATCAATAAATGAAGGCTACAATTAGAAGATTTTCACATAGATCGAGAAAGGTTATAATTCGATGACCTTCATGACAACTGATGAAAGCTATGATTCAATAGTCTTCATAATCAACAGTGAGTTACAATCTGACGACTCTCACATTTTAAGGAGCTGAAGCAAAGATTACAAAACAATAATCTTTGTAATGTTCTGACAAAAGAGATTACAAATCAATGATCTTTTCAATCCAAGATGTTGAGCTCATCTCTACATCCCAGAAATAAAATGCAAGTGGCCTCGTTCCAGAGTCAAAGCAACGTAACCACTACATAATCTAGCTACAAACACAGCTCAAATTCAGCCACAAACACAACTCAAATCTAGCTTCTAACGCAGCTTCCAAATGCTGCCAACGCAGCTTCCAACAGCTACCAATGCAGCTTCCAAATACTGCTAACATAGCTTCCAAAAGCTACCAACGCATCTTCCAAACTGTTACTAACACAGCTTTCAAACTGCTACCAATGTAGCTTCCAAAAGATATCAACACAGCTTCTAAAAGCTGCCAATGTAGCTTCCAAATTGCTGCCAATGTAACTTCCAAACTGCTACCAACGTAGTTTCCAACGCAGCTTCCAAACTGCTGCCAACATAGCTTTCAAAAGCTGCCAACGCAACTTCCAAACTATTGCGAACATAGCTTCCAAACTGTTGCCAACACAGTTTCCAAAAGCTACCAACGCAGCTTCCAAATGCTACGTTCGAACGCAAAATTCATACCAGAACGCGGATTTTGTGTTTAACTCATTCAAACACGAGCTGAACGGTTTCAAAATCGTTTTCCACAATTTGAGGGGATCACTCCCCTACTTAGGAACGATTTTAGGGGTCAGTTACACCCCTTGATCCCCTATAAATAGCTAAAAGATCAGCTTAAATCGAATCTTTTGGCAGATTATCAAAAGAGCTAGAATTTTAGAGATCGACATTCATCTTTGGAGTATTCTTCGGTAACAGAACTCCCTAGAGTTTTGGGTACTTGGCTTACAAATCGATTTGCAGTTCAAATCAACTCTTTTATAGAGTTTAAACTCATACTGAGTTCCTAAACTCGTTAAGAGTTATTCTTAAACTTGCCACGCTAGTTCTCATCAATATCAAATCAAGAGGAAGATATCATGTTTTACGAGGTGAAACATTCGGACTGTCAACTAAAAGCAAACTTAATGCAAGCATTCGAGAGAGGCATCTCATCGACACAAAGAAGAACCCAGTTTTAAACAAAGAAAAAGATCTCCATTGATCTTTCTTTCTATTGTAAATCGGGAATCCGATTGAGAGAATTTGTAATTTTTTTTCTAAGTCTGTTAGAGAGAAATTATATTAAGGAAATTGTAATCCATTTTTTTCTAAGTCTGTTAGAGAGAATAATACAAATTCATTTTCTTAATTTTTCCCTTTAATTTTCCTATGAAACAAAAGATGGTGACTCCACTGGGGACGAGCTTCACAGACGAAGAAGAGGTGGAGCAATCCGACGTCAACCTCATTGGAACAACGCTCGAGAAACTTGTCGTGGAATTCGACCAAGCCAAGTACGAAGAGGTACTTTTCTCTGGATCCCTTAGCCCTAAGGCTATGCGCAGGGTCCGTGTGGTCTCAAAAGAGACCAAAACTGTTATTGAATTATCAAAGGAGGCCCTCCCCTTTGTATTGCATGGCTCGGACAGCCCCTACTCTGAAGGAGTGGGCTCGGCCTCTATTGGACTCATCAAACGAGTCGAAGGTCTCACGACTATGTCAAAGCGACGTGTATCGGGTCAGAAGAGGCCCATTATGGCAATAAGCTCCATCAATGTAGATGACCTCGCTGCAAAGGTCTTAAAACAGGCCAAGAAGAATGCCGCTCGATGGAGGAGAAGATCATTGCAACGAGCATATCTCTGAGAGAGCCAATCTCTCAATCAATGCGAACTCCACGTTTGTGAACCTCAACTTGAGTGCTACATTGATGAGCCCAAGTATGAGCCACGCATAATCAACCTAAAACATAGCCCTCAGGGGTATGTTCCAAAATCAAAACGCAGCCCGCAAGGACGCGTTTCAGCTTCAAAACGCGACCCTCAGGGAAGCATTTCCCAAACTGAACACAGCTTTCTGGAGCACGTTCTAGATTTTAAACGCAAGTCTCAGGACTACATTGATCTATTAGAACGCAAGTCCCAGGACTGTGTTTTACCAACAAAACACCAACCTTGGTCTAGTGTATTCAAACAGAACACGACCCTCATGTTCCTTCTTCAGAGCGCGACGTGATCCGTCGCGTCCAAAGAGATCAACGTGGATTCAAGATCTATGTTTAACAAGAACCAGTCCCGTCCACTAATGGACAGGGGGTTCCATCTCCAAGCTTACGTTCTATGAGAGAATCTCCCCAGGTATCTGGTTTAAGGGAGTTGCTTTCAAGAGAAAGATCAGTGCAATGAGCCGCTCATTCATGTCATTGTGAGCGACTCATTTCTGCAGTTCTCTCGGAATGCTAATGTTGTAGTTCGGCACCCCGACAATCGGTATTCGACCGATTAACAAACGTCACCCGACCTACCAAGCGACGATGACGCTACAAGAAGAAGGCTTCAGAGACCGAATATCCTACAGTTACTATCAATGTGATCAGTAGAGGGAAAGCCTCAGCTCCTAGCTCTGATGACTCGAAAACAAGCCGTTCACTGACCATCAGAGAAATTTGTGATGAGTTCGAAGGGATATACTGACACACCCGGACTCAGACGGGAGCCATTCCTCCTGTCAATTATAAACAACTGACTAGAGGAACAACTTCTGATGATGAACATTCGGCCATCACGGAGTCTTTGTCCTCAAGTTCTTTCGTAGCACATGGGAATTCTGTTTACATGATAGGGAGCTTAGATGACCTAGTGAGGAGGGTCGATGAATATCATGTCATGCTTAAGGCTCAACAGGAGACTCTCAATCAACTGCGAGATCTGATGACTCAGCTTGTCGCAAAAAAGGTCCAAAAAGATGAATCTTCCCGAAAGACAAGGTCGTCAAAAGGAAAAGATAAGGTAAACGAGAATTCGGACCATGAAGCTCACAGCATAAAGTCTACCTCTGAGGAAGAGAAAGAGGGGGAGAATGAGTACCATCCTCAGTCGGCCAAGATGGAGGAATAGGAAGCCTACCTCAATGCAATTGCCAATAGGAGCGAGCTCCAAGACAATGGAGTAGTATGGCCTTATCCCGCAGAATAGGACATAGCTCCCTATCCTCCAAAATTCAAGGCCCTGACTTTACAAGCTTTCGATGGCATGGGATTGCCAAATCAACACATATATTACTTCAAATTGTAAACTGGAGATGTGATAGTGAATGATAACATATTGACTCACCTGTTCATCAGCACCCTTAAGGGGGTTGCATTCGAATGGTTCATGAAACTGCATGTTGGGTCTATTCAAAAGTGGGTAGATCTAGAAAGGCTTTTCTTAGCCAAGTTCTTTGAAGATGATTCAGAAGTCTATGTCCCGATCCTTCTCGCCACCAAGCAGAGGAAGAGAAAATCCATAAAGACTTTTGTGGAGAGGTTCCAAAGTATGGCTCTACAATGCCCATCAGGTATGACACAATCTACTTTGGTGGAAACTTGCAAACATAACGTGCAGACCCATCTCTTGGCTTAAATAGGAGTAGTAGAATGTCGCTCCTGGAAGCAATTGGTCTCACAAGGAGAGCAAGCAGAAGAGATCGTTGCCCGAGTCAGAGTTGAAGAAGCTAACAAGCCAAACCCAAAAGCGCAAGGCAACCAAGGCAACGCTCCTAGATCCAAGGGAAAAGAGACTCTGGCCATCGATACTAGCACTCAAGAGCCACCCGCGAAGAAAGGCAAGACACCGAATCAACAGAGGGTACCAAGTAATACTGTTTCAAAGAGGAACATGTGGATACCCTATTCCAGCTAATTTAGAAGAACAATAAGATAAAACTTCCTGAAGTGAAGAAACCTGAAGAAGCACGAAAAATAGATGACCCAAATTATTGCCGGTATCACAAAATGTTAGGACATCCAACAAGGAGATGCTATATCTTCAAAGATATTCTGCAACACCTGGTCGATGCTAATGTACACAAGCTAAAATCATAACAGAAGACCGTATCCACCAATTTGATATCGGTCTAGTTCGGAGATTTTCTTCCTGTAGCGGCTACGAACAGTGTTATCCATATCCCTAAGGGATAAATACACATGAAAAATGCTGACTCACATGGTCAGAAGGACAAAGGTTTGGTACCCCTTACCACTTTAAAAGGAGAAATCATGTGGGTTCATCCTTACTTAATTGAAGACCAGAAGTGGACGAGCATATTTTTCAAGAAAAAGAGAGGCAAGACTAAGTCATCCAACATGATTAGCCCCTCTATAAATGAAGATGATGACTATCTCAAACCTCTCATGGACTCGGAAGAAGAGAGGATTGTCCTTGCAGCAAATCAAGGAGATAACCCTGGCACCCGATCATGGAAAGTGTATTTAAAAAACTACAACCAAAATGTTCAAGGAGCAGAAGAACAAGCCTAAAAGGCTGGGGGTTCTGCTCCTAAGAAGACATCCGATAAAGGGAAACAGAAGGAGTTT
This sequence comes from Asparagus officinalis, assembly GCF_001876935.1. NCBI lineage: Eukaryota > Viridiplantae > Streptophyta > Magnoliopsida > Asparagales > Asparagaceae > Asparagus > Asparagus officinalis. The sequence continues at coordinate 128,719,792 of NC_033800.1, forward strand.
CGTTTCAACCAGAACCTTCTCCAACAGGAGACTGGAGGATCAAGCACTCCTTTCCGATTCAACATCATGGTGCAATTGGCTAACATCCCTACGAGGATCACCCTGTACGAGCTCCTGGGACTATCCAAGACCAAAAGGGAAGCTCTAATTGAAGCTTTGACAAACACGGAGAGCTTTATTACGTAAGTTACTCCAATTCTAGAAGCTTCTAAAGGGCAATCTTGTGTACATTTGTCTACAAGCTGCAAGAAGTCTGCCATGTATATCATTCACTCAGGAAGATATGCAGATTAAACACAAGCATGATAGACCTCTACATTATACGGAGTATATCGGCTCTTCTGTGATCAGCCGTGTCCAAGTTGGCCCAAGCTCTGCACTCAGCATCATGCCATACCGGGTCATGCAAGTCTTAGGGATTCCCCTGCACCGGCTGAGTTTTACTCAGACAACCATCTTTGGCTTCAACGCCAATAGCACACGACCCTTGGGTAAATAAAACTCAGGTGTTAAATTGGAGATCTCAAGTCCGAAGTGACTTGTTATATCATAGATGCAGACACGTCTTATAATTTGTTGTTAGGACAACCTTGGATTCATGTGAATCGTATTGTCCTATCTACTCTTCATCAAGTCATGAAATATGCTAACGAGGAGGGAAAAGTCAGAATCCTGATTGCTGAGAAGCAACCTTTCAGAGGGGTGGAGAACTTCCACACTGATTCGGTCTTCTACCTGGATTCTCAAGAGCCAGAGCAATTAAACGAGGCCACCGACAGTGGCAACGAAGCTGACATCGAGCCTGATCCTGAGGAGGATTGTCCATGGGAGTTGAATTTTGATGTAATAGGTCAGAATGAGGATAATAACAATGTACCGAGTAAGGGAGAGTGGTACATTAAAAGATTTTAATTTGGCGTACTTGTCTGATGTGTCCTCTGAATATGAACAGATAGAGACTGATACAAATGCATGTACTAATTCATGGTGCACATTGTATACCAAGACATCACTCACTTTGCCCCTCAAATCATTTTTCACCGCATTCGAAGAGATGGAGGATGTACAGAAGGCTTTCTTCATCGTTCCATCTAAAAGGAAAGGGCAAAAGCCAATCTATTTCGGGAAAGTCAACTTTGAATTACCCAGTCGGGAGAGTTCATAGAATGATCCCGGAACTCCAAAATTCCATCATTATGAACCTAATTCCATCCATATAATGAGAAGAATGGGTTATGACTTTGGTAAACAGGAATGTTTAAACTTCAAAAAAGGAAGGCGAGCACCAATTCGATCTTTTGTTCCAGAAGAAAAACCTCATGATTATTACTAGAAAACTAGAAGAGGGTTAGGTTATGTTTCAACTCCTCCCCTTTCAGAGGATGAGACCAGCAACTATCTATGTCATGACCATTCATCCGAAACATACTCATGGGAATCCGATGTAAGTGTCGAAGCAATATTTAAAAGTATGTCTGTGAACATGGCTTCAGTTAGTCATCCGGTCGAAGATGCAGAGGATGACCAATAATTAATCGAATCAACCAATGATCCTTGGATCAAGCGTCTTAACATCTTGTGGGATATGCGGTTCGAACGGTGCTAGCCACCCACCGAGAATAAGGTGATCCAGATCAACATGGGGGATGAATCCAATCCTAAGTCAATCTTCATAAGCGAGAGCTTATCATCATCCGAGAAAGAAGATCTCATATCTCTCATCAGAGAATATACAGATATCTTCACTTGGAATTATGAAGACATGCCTGGTCTTGATCCCAAAGTAGCTATGTATCGTCTTAATATTGATCTGAATGTGAAACCCATCAAACAACAACAACACCAGTTCTGTCCATAGATTATGGAAGCAATTGAGTCAGAAGTCAAGAATCTTATCGACTCAGGCTTTATCAGAGAGGAACAATACCCAGACTGGGTTGCTAACATCCCGTACCCAAGAACAATGGCAAGGTTTGAATTTTCATCGATTTTCGTGACCTAAACGCTGCATGTCCAAGAAATATTTCCAGTTATACGTGAGGGCCATGGATCGCTCCCTTGGAGCTTTGCTAGCCCAGAATAATAATCAAGGACACGAGCAAATAACCTACTACCTTAGCAGAACCATGATTAGAGCCGAACACTGGTACAATCCGGTGGAAAAGGAGTGCATTGCTTTAGTATTTGCTGTCCAAAAGATGCGACACTAATTGGTCAGCCAAACAATTCATATCATCTCTAAGGTAAATCCCTTGAGAATGCTCATGACGAAGTCATCTTCTCTGAATTGTCAACTAGCAAAATGGGCGTTCCTCCTATTATAATATGACATGCAATTTATGTCCCAGAAGGCTATTAAAGGTTAGGCTCTGGCAGATTTTTTGGCAGACCATCAGATATCTGAATCATCTAAATTATATGAAGACTTACCAAACGAAATCTCCAAAGCTTGCACAGCTCAAGAAGTTATACAAGTATAGAAGTTGTTCTTTGATCGGTGCGTCCGGAACAAACCCTAATGGAGAAATCACCTCTGGTGTAGGGGGGTACTGGTATCCCCAAGCGGTCATGTAATCCCAAGAGGATTCTCTCTAATCAAGCCATGCACCAACAATGAAATGGAGTACAACGCTTTGCTACTAGGGATACAGCTGGCCAAAGAGCTCAACATTCGACACCTTAAGGCTTATGGTAATTCTCAGCTTATCGTGAATCAAGTCCGAGGAGAATATGAAGTACATAATGAAGACTTAGTCACGTATCACTTCGCTGTGCTAGAGCTAGCTCAGTAGTTTGAAGGCTTCTTTATTGAATACATCTCACAAGTCCAGAATACATATGCAGATGCTCTAGCCTCGTTGGAAACTTCTTTAGCGTTGCCACCAAAAGAAGAGATGGCAATATTTATCATGGGTCGTGACTTGTACCACCCAAAGTTTCCCTTAGAACATTGCTCAAAATGAAACAACAGCATAGGTTGCCTGTGCGACCTCAGTTGAACTCGAACTCAGGAATTGGCGATTCCCGTATATTGACTACGTCTTGTACGGGATACTGCCCGATGATGCTAAAGAAGAGGCCTTCATCAAACGGAAGGCTCTCCGATTCTATTATGATGCGGTCTCTCAAACCTTGTACCATAAATCACATGATGGAGTCTTGCTTTATTGCCTCTCTAGAAAAGAAGCACATGAGGCTCTCAGGGAAGCTCATGACGGGATGTGTGAAGCTCATTAACTCGGAGCTAAGTTAGTAGATCGTCTCCGATGAATTGGCTATTATTGACCAAAGATGTTTGCATATGCCATTGACTATGCTAAACGTTGTCACGCATATCAAATCCATGGCGACTTCATTTATCAAGCATCAGGGAAGTTATATCCGACATCTGTATCTTGGCCATTTGAGATGTTGGTGAAAGTACCCTAATACCACTAGGAAAGAACCCTAGAGGGGGGTGAATAGGATTTATACTAATCTAATCTGATTTATGCCAATTTAAAAACTAATTAACAAATATCCCAGGAAGAATGATATGCAATGAGATATATATGCAAGGATATACAAATATCGCAAGGGTAAACAAAATATAAACAATATAGTGGATGAAATAAACAATGAGAGAATGGCAATAAAGATAAACAAAAATATAAGTGCGCCAAGCCAAACTCAAACACAAGATATGATTATGGAGTTCGGTCCCCACGACCTACGTCTCTGCATCTCACCTCGTGGAGATCTCCACTATCACAACCGGGTTTTCTACGCTCACTCAATAACATTTACACCTCACACTCGGTTTTTATAAAACCCCGTAATACTGAATGTTGTGAGATATAATAATAAACATGTTATATTATGATAAATAATGTTTATTGATATTTGAGTATGATATGAATTGATTTAAGATCAATCCGATACATATATATGAATATATGAGTGCAAATGCACAAAACATGCACGAGAAAAATCTGGGAAAAATGACTAGTTAAGAGTTTATAGATTTTACACAATAATTCACTCAGAATCTGGGAAAACTCAAAATACTAAAGTTGTAGGTATTTTCAAGGGCTTTCCAACAAATCTTATATCACCTCATTCCAAGGTCGGATACGAAAGTTATTGCTAAAATACCAAAAGTTATTTTCCTAGTCAGACTAGATTTCCTGGTTCGGGTCAAACGGGTTTGTTTTGGGTTTGCCTCTATAAATACCTATGTTTTTCATAAAAATTCCCTTCTTTTATCATATCTATGAACCTTATCAGTCATCCTCTCCCTTCAAAAACCCTAGGTCTTATTCTTATGAGTTTTGAGAGCTTTGTGAAGCAAATATCGACAAAAGGGCGAGATCATCGACGTGTGACGAGGGAGAACGGGTGGTTTGTACTCATGAATTGCTTGTTGTTTATTTTAGAGTCTTGCACATGATATTAAGACAAGATTATTTTCATCCAAACCTATCCCCATAGTTAAATAACTAGTGTAGTTGATTAATACGATGTTGAATATGTGTTTTCATGCTTTAATCTTGACCTGAGGTGTTAAAAGTCAGATTTTTGTAAGTAAACCTTAAAACAAATGCTAGATTAATAATCTTTTATTGCTGTTTATGATAGTATCATGATCATGATTATTAGGATTTTTCATAATTTTATTCATATATGAGAAATTTAAGTGATGTACTATATATATATTTTTCTGCAGAAAACTGTAGCACTTATATAATTTTAATTGAGAGTTTAAGATAGCAAAAAAAGTCCAAATTTAACCAAACTAGTTTTATATGAAAGATATATGTATCTAGTTTCTAAAACAGAAAACCTTTCTTAAAAATACTTTGTATAGAGAAAGATATGTTATGTTTACTAATAACATATCCTGCAGAAAAACGGCTGCACATATATAATGTTTAATTGGAGATTCGAGATAACAAATGAACTCCAAACTAAACCAAACTTATGTCATTTAAAGATGTGTGAATCTAGTTTTCAAAACAGAAAACCATTTGTAAAAATAGTTTTTCTAGAGAAAGATATGCTTGTTTTACTAATAGATGTCACGTTTGTCTTTCCTGCTTGTTTTGTGGAGCTGTGTTGCGCCGTTTTGAGGTGCGTTTGCGGAGTTTTGAGCCGCTTGATGTTATACGTATAATCATGAATATGTTATGTTATATATTTAAGAATCCCAAGGGGATTATGATGAATTTTGATTTGATCATATTTGAATTAGATATAGTTCATATACATGTTGGATGTCGTTGATGAGCACAGCTCAGTACTATATGGGTTAGTGCGTCGACATACCAGATATACATGGTTTATACATGAGGTGAATGTCGTTGATGAGCACAGCTCAGTACTATATGGATAGTGCATCGACATACCAGAGATACAAAAATTTATATGAGGTGGATATCGTTGATGAGCTCAGTTCAGTACTACATGAGGTAGTGCGTCGATATTCCATATGTACAGGCTATTGAGTCAGATTTTAGAAGACTTGATCTAGCCGTCCGTCCCATACTAGGGTGCGATGAGGCCCGTGAGCCGTATATCTAGGATGCATATTTGGTAGTCCGTTCCGCACTCATGTTATGCACTGAGATCGCGATGAGACTAATGAGCCGTGTACACAGTTCAGGATACCTACAGGGTAGTCCGTTGCACTGAGACAATTACTTGATAGTCTAAGTATGGCAGATGCTGATTATGAATACGACCTATCATTAAACTATATAACTGAGATACGTTACTTTTGAAAGTATACAAAATTATGTGTTGGTTTTTTTTATTCTATCTCTCCAGTGATTGTGGAAGATATTATAAATACGATGTGTTGATATCTTATTTCTTTTACTGTCTTTTTTTTTACTTCTTAGTTGGGATCAATGATTAGAGATTCACAATTTGAGACTTATGGTATATACATGATGGTTTCCTTGTTTGGATTATTTCGCTCGACGTACCAGTCTCGTGTTATGGATTTCTAATTATTGGTTTCATTATATTGTCTTTTCTTAGTTCGGTATTAATGTTTAGATATCTACAATTTGAGGCTTATGGTATATACATGAGGGCTTCCCTATTTGGATTATTTCGCTCGACGTACTACGTCTCGTGTTGTAGGTTTCTAAATGTTAATCCTACTTAGATACGGGGAAAATAAATCTAGGTAGACTATGCTTAATAGATAGAACCTTCACTCCATCTAGTAGCCCTTTCCCTGGGGGCGGATGGGGGTAATCTTGCTGTAGCACTCTGACGCTCTTGTTGTTTTTTCTTTTTCTTTTAAAAATACATTTTCAGGTAGTTCGGAGTTTCGGAGAGCCGCAGGGTGACCGAGTTCTGGCATAGTCGCCATCGCATATTTTTATTTGTAGAGACTCCACTGTAGTTTTGAGTTTTATCCAGACATTAGAGTTTCATATTCATATTGTAAAGGCAATGTGCCTTAGTACAATTCTTAGTTGATTCATGTTGAGACATTTTCATTATTCAGATATCAGATGTATTATAGTTGAGACATGATTACTTTTATTTATGAGATATATCTTCTATATCATGTCTATTATATTTATTCCCTTTATTTTACCTGTTTGTACTTGTACTTCTATTTGGTTCTACTAGAGGATATTACTGTGATTGGTGAAACATGTTTATGCACAGTGTGGGTGCATGGCAGGTTTGACATCTCTGGTTTCACCTTAGACTGCAGCCTTGTGTGAACCCAGGGGCGTCACAGTTGGTATCAGAGCTCTAGTTCCAGTATCCTTAGGATCATCCTGTGTCGAATCGTAGAGCTAGTATAGAGTTTCCTAGGAATCATGTATAGAGTCTGCTAGGAATTCCTAGAATGAGTGAGGACGTTATATACGTATATTCAAAAATTTACAATTTTTTTTTTGGTGACAACTACCTTACTTTGATTGAAAAGTAAATGCATGAATGATAAGTGATACGATTTTTCCTATTGGTATATGTTATGTTATTTATGATTGGGATCTCACTTACTGTGTCAAATAAGCTCTCCTCTTGGTATTATAAACATTGGAACGAGGACGTGGTCGAGGTAAAGCTTGTACCCGGAGAGCTGGGCAAGTAGAGCCCGAGCCGCAGTAGGCTCCAAAGTATCTGATCGACTTAGTAATACCGATTACAGAAGCAGAGACTAGCAACACTCGAGGAGTGAGTAACAAGTCAAATTTTACTCTCTAAAGTTCCACCACCAGTTGTACCAGCCGTACCTATTGAAGAGGCAATACCGAAGGTCTCACTATCGCCACATCCAGCTATTAATAGAGTCATAGAATAGGAAGTTTGGCTCGGTAAAATTGAGGAAGATATTAGAAGTTGGGAGCACAAAAATTTTAGGGCACATCGGATTCAGTTACAACCTATAAATGGAGGAAATATGTGGGAAATACTTTTAGATTTACTTAACATCGACTCAGTGCAGAAGCAGAGGCTGACAGCTTTTAGCCTGAAGGGTGATGCAGGAGGATGGTATAGGCTTCAGTTCACTCTGGATCATCGGATGGCCCTCACTTGGGAGGATTTCGTGTATTTGTTCGACGAGTAGTACATCTCTTCCGCGGCACGGGCCGGGAAAGAGCTAGAGTTGTCTAAGCTAGAGCAGGGAGATATGTCTGTGGCTGACTATGAGAGCCGATTTATGAGTCTTCTACGTTTCACGGGCATGTGGCAGTCAGGAGAGCATCAGGCGCAGATGTTTCTTATGGGATTTCGCCCAAGTCTTCATCGTTACCTAGTTTCCAGAAGATTCCGTTCAGTCTGAGAGGTCGCAGATGTAGCTATATCACAGGAGACAGAGACTGCGATGTTCCAGAAGAACAAGGAGGGAAACAACAAGTCGGGACAGCAGAATGATAAGGGCAAGGGCAAGAGGCCTTTGGCCGGACTAGGAGGACCCCAGCAGCGGGGTAAGAACTTTCTTCACCATCAGCAGGGCAAGTTCAAGAAGGGAGCACAACATGACTCGAGAGCACCACCGCAGCGTAAGATTCAGGGTGCATGCTATAACTGCAACAAGATCGGGCATAAGGCCAAGGATTGTCGCAATGCGCCAGCAGGAGGCCAGCAGGGCAGACATCAGGGTCAGCAGTAGAATCGAGGACACGATCAGCAGCAGAACCATGGTCAGTGTCAGCATCAGCAGGCCACAGCAGGATTGAGGCACCACCAGCTGTTCCTAGGATTGAGGGGCCAGTAGGCCAGATTCGCTCGATTCAGGAGACTCCCGAGGGACAGATAGTCCCGTATATTCCACCATCGTCAGTTCAGCAGTCGCCAGCCACTGGCAGAGTCTATGGAGTCATACCGCGTGATCACGGTACGAGCAGAGCTATAGTAGAAGGTACTTTCTTAGTAAACTATTTTCCAGCTCGGATCCTGTTCGATTCCAGAGCTTCCCATTCTTTTATATCTCATGCCTTCATGGATAGGCTCCAGTTAGTCGCACATCCTTTAGATACTCCGTTGTCCGTCTCTACTCCCTTAGGGGAGGTATCCCTATTAGAGAACGTCTGTAGGAGATGTGTCATCAGCTTAGATGAGTCCGAGTTTATCATAGATTTGATCGTCTTGCGGATGTCAGATTTCGACGTCATTCTTGGTATAGATTGGTTATCATCCTACCATGTTAACATTGACTGTTTTACGAAAACAGTCAGTTTGCGAGCGTTCGATAGGTCTGAGTTGATCGTAACGACCTCACTGTAGACGGTAAAAAATACCTCTGATGAGCCTACAGGAAATTCGCCCACAAGAAGTCACCTGCCTAAGCCGTACGTCATCAAACGTGCTTGGTTCCAGATTCGCCTAATGATCGGCTCGCCGGCACGAGATAAAATCGGTTAGGAAAGCGGAAGTTCGCCCCTTACGCGATTCGCCTGCCCGAGTCCAAAGACGAATCCGCCTGCAATCTCAAGACCGTCAGTACAGCTGGGCATCCACTACCCCACGTGCTGAGATGGACCTTCCCATCCCTCTCGACCCGAAGGGAGAGAGCACAGTACCCCAAGACCGTCAAACGGCCGCTCGCAGTACGCACAGCGTGAAGGACTGGATAGGTGTCGAGTCAACCTGAGCATTCATAAATGCGACTCACCTCGGCTGTCTGAGTCAAGAGCTGGATCCGCCGGCACTCGGCAAGTTGGCTAGACCCACTCGAGTACTGTGCACCTACTTCGCCGCCTCTCCTGGCCGGAAAGGAGAAAGCACCATGCTCAAAGCACGCCGGGCGGTCACGCACAGTACGAGTGATCGGACAGACACTTCATCTATCTGCGAACTCATAAATGCGGTTCATTAATGCTGGTCAAGTCCACTCGGATAGCGGTCGGTCGTTACCTCATGGGCCTTCCCATTTTAGGTGACAGGACATAAAGCACAATCCCTCGAATGACCATTCATGGTATCGAGGAGCAGCTAGACGTCTCTGAAGAAGATGTGGTCACATCCCATAATTCAAGGATGAGTCAAGCTGTCCCTCTTTCATTTAAAAGCCCCTTCCAGCACACTGGAGGAGAGGTCGCAAACTTAGAGAAAAGAGTTGAGACCAAGCTCTCTGCATAATCTTTGCATTGCAGCATCGCCGTTTAGTTCCGAGCTCCGATCACCGGCGAACTAAGCAGACCCGAACTCCCTCGAGTTGAGCTTCTACTGTGAACTGAAGCTCTCCAGCAACCTCGATCGAACGGTCCAAGGGAAGCAGACTCGACACGAGCATCGAGCGAAGCATCCTATAGCCACCTAAAGTCCCCACACAAAACAAAGAGGGCATTCCCTCTGCTTCTGTTGTAACCATTTGATTTGTTAGTTTGTAATAAGCCTTCTTATTAATACAAACGAACACTCCCCGTTTTCGGGAAATCAAATATTCACCCTACACTCACAGGGCAACCAGTTTGCGGAGTCATTTCTAGCCTATATCGAGGAGGTGATGCTGAGAGATCGGAGTGCTGATTTGTGCGAGACTAGGGTTGTCTCAGATTTTCAGGATGTCTTTCAGGACATACCGGGGCTACCTCATGTGGGAGAGGTTGAGTTCTGCATCGAGTTACAGCCAGGCATAGCACCAATATCTCGAGCTCCCTATCGTATGGTACCTGCTGAGATAAGGGAGCTACAGACTCAGCTGGACGAGTTGTTGTCTTAGGGTTTTATTCGCCGGAGTCATTCTCCATGGGGGCGCCGGTCCTTTTCGTGAAGAAGAAGGACGACAATATGCATCTTTGTATAGATTATCAGGAGTTGAACAAGGTCACTATCCGGAACAGGTATCCATAACCGAGGATTGATGACTTGTTTGACCAGCTGCAGGGAGCACATCACTTCTCGAAGATTATTCTTCGTTCTGGCTATCATCAGTTGCGGGTTCGGGAGATGGATATTCCCAAGACCGCCTTTCTGACTCGTTATGGGTCCTTCGACTTTCTTGTCATGCTATTTGGGCTAACCAATGCACCTATGGTATTCATGGATTTGATGAATCGGGTTTTCCGTCCATACTTGGACCAGTTCGTGATAGTATTCATCGACGACATTCTAATCTATTCGAGGTCGGAGGCAGAGCACGAGCAGCACCTTCAATTAGCATTGCAGACTTTACGGGAGCACCAGCTATATATCAAATTCAGCAAGTGCGAGTTTTGGCTATCCGAGGTTAGATTTTTAGGCCACGTCATCAGCAGAGAGGGCATTACAGTGGATCCAGCTAAGGTTACAGCAGTACTTGATTGGGAGCCACCAACGATAGTTACCGAGATCCGTAACTTTTTGGGTTTGGCTGACTATTACAGGAAGTTCATTCAGGACTTCTCAAAAATAGCTACACCACTTACACGCCTTACGAAAAATAATGTACCTTTTATTTGGAGCACGGAGTGTCAGGAGGCCTTTGAGACTTTGAAGACTAAGTTGACTACAGCGCCAGTTTTGACCATTACTAGCAGTGATAAGGCCTTCGTAGTCTACACAAATGCGTCGTTAGCAGGTCTAGGAGGTGTTTTGATGCAGATCCAGAGGGTAGTAGCATACATTTCGTGTTAGTTGAGAACGCATGAACAAAACTATCCCACACATGACTTGGAGCTAGCAGCAGTAGTCTTTGCATTGAAGACATGGAGACACTACCTATACGGGGTACAGTTTGAACTATTCACAGATCATCAAAGCTTGCAGTACCTCTTCTCTCATAAGGAACTAAATCAGAGACAGTGACGATGGGTTGAGTTCATTAAGGATTATGAGTTCGCGAATTAGTATTACCCGGGGAAGACGAATGTCGTAGCAGACGCATTGAGTAGGAAGCGTCGTCACAGGATTGCAGCTTTGAGATGCTCGTTATATCGAGTTCTCCACACACGTAGCCAGTTCGACTTTAGACCGGAGATTGGCGGGAGCAGCGCATTTTTGGGAGCTTTATCTGTACAGCCATCTTGGAGTGACAGAGTGGTCGGGAGCAGCGCATTTTTGGGAGCTTTATCTGTACAGCCATCTTGGAGTGACAGAGTGGTCAGAGCTCAATTGGACGACTCTTGGATTCAAGCCCGAAAGTGAGAGATTTCCAAAGAGCCAGAGGCTAATTGGACCGTTGGAGCAGATGGAGGACTTCAGATGAAGGGCCGATTAGTAATACCAGCTAATGCTCAGCTAAAGAAGGATTTATTCGACGAAGCGCATCGTACCAGGTATACAGTGCATCCAGGCACAATTCTACTATACCCTTTTCACTCGGGAAAGCAACTCTAGCCTATATTCTTTGTCTTGAATCACAGAGGAAGGATATTCACTCGGGAAAGCAACTCTAGCCTATATTCTTTGTCTTGAATCACAGAGGAAGGATAAGAGCTCGGATCTGAAGAGATATTTTTGGTGGAGCAGCATGCGTAGAGAGATTGCAGAATATGTAGCTAAGTACTTTACCTGCCAGCAAGTGAAGGCAGAACATCAGAGACCGGCAAGAACCCTACAGCCTTTACCCATTCTGGAGTGGAAGTGGACAGATATTTCTATGGACTTTATTGTAGGATTGCCGAGATCGAAGAAAGGGAATGATTCAGTTTGGGTGGTAGTAGATCGGCTGACAAAGTCAGCACATTTCATACCAGTAAAGACGACATACACGGCAGAGACGTATGCACGGATATTTATTCAGGAGATCGTGAGATTACATGGAGTTCCAGAGACGATTGTGTCAGATCGAGGCTCGGTTTTCACTTCACATTTTTGGAGAAGCTTCTATAACTCTTTCGGTAGCAGATTATCTTATTCTAGTGTGTTTCACCCACAGACAAATGGGCAGACGGAGAGAGTGAACCAAATATTAGAAGACATGTTGCGGGCATGTGTCATTGATTTCCAGGGTATCTGGGAGGACCACATCCTATTAATCGAATTCACTTATAATAATAGCTACCAAGCGACTATTGGGATGGCACCGTACTAAGCATTGTACGGGAGGCCTTGTAGATCACCCATTTGTTGGGCAGAACTAGAGGATAGCCTATTGCTTGGACTAGAGCTTGTGAGGCAAACTACGGAGAAGGTAGCAATCATTCGAGAGCGCATTCTTGCAGCGCAGAGTCGTCAGAAGAGTTATGCAGATCATAGGCGACGACCGTTAGAGTTCTAAATTGGGGACTATGTGTTATTGAAAATATCACCAATGAAGGGAGTTCAGCGTTTTGGCAGATGAGAAAAACTTACCCCGAGGTATATTGGACCATTCCTGATTATTGAGCGCATTGGAGCTGTTTCATATCGACTAGACCTACCAGCATCCATGTTGAGCATACACAATGTTTTTCATGTTTCGATGCTTAAGAAGCACCTACGCGACGAGGAGGAGCAGCGAGTATTAGACACACCAAAGATCGAGATTCAGGAGGATCTGACTACTATTGAGATTCCTGTATGTATTCTTGCCAAGGAGGACAAGAAGTTAAGAAACAAGGTGATACCTTTAGTTAAAGTTCAGTGGAATCGGAGAGGAGCTGAGGAGGCTTCTTGAGAACGTAAAGAGGATATACGTCGCGACTACCCACACCTGTTTGAGCAGGTAAATTAAATTTAGTATGACTTGTTTATGATTTGTGGCTACCTGTATGGTAATGTTTATACTTAACGTTAAAATGATGGTATTAACACTTAACTCCTAAGTACTCGGAACATATGGTATATATATGAGGGGTTCCTTGTTTGGATTTTTTGCTCAATGTACTTGTTCAATTTAGTTAGGGGTTAAGTGGGGGTATTTGCATTTTAGACTGTTAAGTATAGACATTGAGGATGATTCTCAGGAGCGTGAAGATGTTATGCATCGCGACTACCTACACCTATTGAGAAGGTGGATTGATTTATGTATGTGATTATTTGTATGGTGATATTTACATTTAACGCTAGAATGGAGGTATTGACACTTAACTTTTAATCATTCGGAACACATGGTATATATATGGGGGGTTCCTTGTTTGGATTTTTCGCCCGACGTACTAGTTCCGTTTAGTTAGGGGTTAAGTGGAAATATTGGCATCTTAGACTGTTAAATATAGATATTGCTATGTTCATATCTAGAGACTAATGATGTGAGATGTGTATGTGAGGGTTTTCTTGTCTGGATTATTCCCTCAACGTGCTTTTCTGGCATTATTAATCTCTAAGATACGAATGCGGAATTTCGGGGACGGAATTCTTTTAAGGGGGGAAGAATGTAAAACCCCGTAATACTGAATATTGTGAGATATAATAATAACATATTATATTATTATAAATAATGTTTATTGATATTTGAGTATAATAGGAATTGATTTGAGATCAATCCGATACATATATATGAATATATGAGTGCAAATGCACAAAACATGCACGAGAGAAAATCTGGGAAAAATAACTAGTTAAGAGTTTATAGATTTTACACAATGATGAACTTAGAATCTGGGAAAACTCAAAATACCAAAGTTGTAGGTACTTTCAATAGATTTCTAACAAATCTTATATCACCTCATTCCGAGGTTGAAAGTGAAAGTTATTGCCAAAATACCGAAGGTTATTTTCCTAGTCAGACTAGGTTTCCTGGTTCGGGTCAAACGGACCGAAGGTTATTTTCCTAGTCAGACTAGGTTTCCTGGTTCGGGTCAAACGGGTTTATTTCGGGTTTGCCTCTATAAATACCTATGTTTTTCATGAAAATTCTCTTCTTTTATCATATCTATAAACCCTAGCATCCATTCTCTCCCCTCAAAAACCCTAGATCTTATTCTTATGAGTTTTGAGAGCTTTGTGAAGCAAATATCGACAAAAGGGCGAGATCATCGACGTATGACGAGGGAGAACGGGTGGTTTGTACTCATGGATTGCTTGATGTTTATTTTAGAGGCTTGCACATGAGATTAAGACAAGATTATCTTCATCCAAACCTATCTCCATAGTTAAATAACTAGTGTAGATGATTAATATGATGTTGAATATGTGTTTTCATGCTTTAATCTTAACCTGAGGTGTTAAAAGTCAGATTTTTGTAAGTAAACCTTAAAACAAATGCTAGATTAATAATCTTTTCTTGCTGTTTATGATAGTATCATGATCATGATCATTAGGGTTTTTCATAATTTTATTCATATATGAGAAATTTAAGTAATGTACTATATATATGTTTTTCTGTAGAAAACTGTAGCACTTATATAATTTTAATTGAGAGTTTAAGATAGCAAACAAAGTCTAAATTTAACCAAACTAGTTTTATATGAAAGATATATGTATCTAGCTTCTAAAACAGAAAACCTTTCTTAAAAAGACTTTGTATAGAGAAAGATATGTTATGTTAACTAACAACATATCTTGCAGAAAAATGGCTGCACATATATAATGTTTAACTGGAGATTCGGGATAACAAATGAACTCCAAACTGAACTAAACTTATGTCATTTGAAATATGTGTGAATCTAGTTTTTAAAACAGAAAATCATTTGTAAAAATAGTTTTCCTAGAGAAAGATATGTTTGTTTTACTAACAGATGTCATGTCTATCTTTCCTGCTCGTTTTGTGGAGCTGTGTTGCGCCGTTTTGAGGTGCGTTCGCAGAGTTTTGAGTCGCTTGATGTTATACGTATAATCATGAATATATTATGTTATACATTTAAGAATCCCAAGGGGATTATGATGAATTTTTTTTTGATCATATTTGAATTAGATATAGTTCATATACATGTTGGATGTCGTTGATGAGCACAGCTCAGTACTATATGGGTTAGTGCGTCGACATACCAGATATACATGGTTTATACATGAGGCATGAGGTGAATGTCGTTGATGAGCATAGCTCAGTACTATATGGATAGTGCATCGACATACCAGAGATACAAAAATTTATATGAGGTGGATATCGTTGATGAGCTCAGTTCAGTACTACATGAGGTAGTGCGTCGATATTCCATATGTACAGGCCATTGAGTCGGATTTTAGGAGGCTTGATCTAGCCGTCCATCCCGCACTAGGGTACGATGAGGCTTGTGAGCCGTATTTTTAGGATGCCTATTTGGTAGTCCGTTCCGCACTCATGTTATGCACTGAGATCGCGATGAGACTAATGAGCCGTGTACACAGTTCAGGATACATACAGGGTAGTCCGTTGCACTGAGACAATTACTTGATAGCCTAAGTATGACAGATGCCGATTATGAATACGACCTTTCATTGAACTATATAACTGAGATACGTTACTTTTGAAAGTATACAAAATTATGTGTTGGTATTTTTTATTCTATCTCTCCAGTGATTGTGGAAGATATTATAAATACGATGTGTTGATATCTTATTTCTTTTACTGTCTTTTTTTTTACTTCTTAGTTGGGATCAATGATTAGATATTTATAATTTGAGACTTATGGTATATACATGATTGTTTCCTTGTTTGGATTATTTCGCTCGACGTACCAGTCTCATGTTATGGATTTCTAATTATTGGTTTCATTGTAGAGACTCCACTGTAGTTTTGAGTTTTATCCAGACATTAGAGTTTCATATTCATATTGTAAAGGTAATGTGTCTTAGTACGATTCTTAGTTGATTCATATTGAGACATTTTCATTATTCAGATATCAGATGTATTATAGTTGAGACATGATTTTTTTTATTTATGAGATATCTCTTCTATATCATGTCTATTACATTTATTCCCTTTATTTTACCTGTTTGTACCTGTACTTCTATTTGGCTCTACTAGAGGATATTACTGTGATTGGTGAAACATGTTTATACACAGTGTGGGTACATGGCAGGTTTGACATCTCTGGTTTCACCTTGGACTGTAGCCTTGTGTGTACCCAGGGGCGTCACAGTTTTCTAGTTCATCGAAAACTTTATAATCATTCACAATGTAACTACACTAACTACCACCTTAAGTATTGGTCTCTAGCCCGTGTCTCCCTCAAGTGTCAGGAATTATAACCTCTCTCTAGGGACGATCCCGTCTCTCACCACACACTCCTCTTGGTGTACTAGTATATTACAAAGTGAATCCTCACAATTAAGCACAACAACAATGGTTGTTCTCTACTATGGATGAGAACACAATTAAGTACAACTCAAAGTTATAATCTCTCACAACCCTAATTATACTATGTATGAAAATACTAAAAGCTCAAATGGGTGTGTGTAACAATGACATTTAATAAAACAAACTAAACTCAAATAAATCTAGCTTTAAGGAAATGAAAAACAAACAAATAAATAGCTAGCTTTAAGGAAATGAAAAACAAACAAATAAATAGCTAGATAAGAGTTTAGAAAAACTTCTCTATATGATAACAAGAGAGAAATGAAAAACAAACAAATAAATAGCTAGATAAGAGTTTAGAAAAACTTCTCTATATGATAACAAGAGAGTGGGAGAAGAGTGAATGCTCAAACACCAAAGGATGATCTCCACTTTGCTCTTGTGAAAATTTCTTCACAAACTTGTAAACAAACACTAATTAAACAAACTTTAAATACCCTTTAAACTTGTTTAAAAACTTTCTTGGATGATTTTTGGTCTGAGGTATGAGGGGTATTTATAGAGACCCTAAAACACAAGAAAAACAAAGCAAAAAGACAAAAAACCCAAAACTAGAATAGGCTAGAAAAAACTAGTCGTTACAGCATCAGTCGAGTGACGGGTTTCATCAGTCGACTAATGAGCTGACCGTTAGAGACATTTTCTAGCTCATCAGTCGACTGACGACCTTATCAGTCGACTGATGATCTCATCAGTTGACTGGTCAGTCGACCAAAATAAAACATAAACTTTTTGTTATTCCAGACGTTTTCTTCAGTCGACTGAACACATTCATCAGTCGACTGAACACATTCATCAGTCGACTAATAACACTGTATCAGCCTGATTTGAATAGTAAAACTAATTTTTAAACTGTCTTTAAAAATAGCAAATAAATTCCAAAAATTATAAAACTTTGGAAAATGATTGTAAACATAATAATATACATGTTATAAAAACTGGTTTTTAAAAAACACCTCCCAAATGAGAAATCTCTTCAATTTTCAAAATACTCCAAAACATGGATATACAACAACACTTGTTTTGTCATTTTTACTAAACCATGTTTTGAAAACTCTTGTATGGCTTTATAGACTTGATAAAATGTATGAACTATTGTTTTAGAGTCTATAACCCAAAAACACAATATATTTCCAAATATAATAGAATATGAAACATATGAATGTGTATATGAGTATATAATTGTTTCATATCTACAAAACTAAACCAAAACATATATGTATATATATAACTATATATATACAAAACCAAAACATGTATGTGTGTATATGATTGAGCTTACAGTACCAACACATATAATATAAAAAATATAAACTAAATATACCCAACCTTGATCTTGATCTTCAATAAGCTCTTCTTGGTAAACTTGCGGATGAAGCTTGAACTTGGATCTTCAACTTGAATTGTATTGCTTCACTCCACTATTCGACCAACCTCCATTCGATATGATCATTATGGCATAATTCCATCTATCCTCCAACATATTGTTTGCCTAGGATAGATACAAAACACAAACACTAGACAAATAATATTAAATATAAATTATTTGTAAATCATCATCAAAACAAAAGGACCTAACAGTGAGGAATGGATATTGTAGGACTCATCACTCCGCCAATGGCCAAAGGATATCGGTTCATCCTGGCAATAACCGATTACTTCTCCAAGTAGGCGAAAGCAATTCCATTAAAAGAAGTCAAGGCTTCAAACGTAATCAAATTTATTAAACATCACGTCATCTACCACTTCGGTATACTGAGACGAATAGTCCATGACAATGGAATGTAGTTCGTCAGTTACGGTTTATAGAGATCCAAAGTGTCGCATCGACAACGTACTACCCGCCAGCCAATGGCCTCGCAGAAGCGTTCAACAAAACCATCGTGAAGCTCCTCAAGAAGTTCGTTTCTAAGAGCCATCACGATTGGGATGAAAATCTTGGTGAATATTTATGGGCCTACCATACAACGGTGATATTCCCTACAAAAGCCACTCCACTCTCTTTGGATATGGCTGCAAAGTTGTATTACCTTTAGAAATCCAGATCCCATCCTTAAGAGTTGCCCTTACAACCCGAATGACAGATGAAGAACAACATCGATTGCGTCTTTAAGAACTTGAAGTATTGGATGACATACGACTTTAAACTCAATAACAGATTGAGTTGTATCAAGCTCGAATCTCCAAAGCCTACAACAAGAAGGTCAAAAAGCGGATCTTCAAGAAAGGCGATTTGGTCCTAGCTGTCAGACGACCTATGGTGATCACACACAAGACTAATGGGAAGTTCAATCCCAAGTGGAAAGGACCCTTTGTAATAAAATCAGTCTATTCAAATGGAGCATACCGTCTTATCAACCAGAAAGGCGATAGCCTCATGATGCCTATTAACGGAAAATTTCTTAAGAAATATTACTCGTAGATCATGAAGCTCTCTTTCTTCTAATCCCTAGCCAAGTCTGAGATAATAAATCAACTTTCCCCAGACTGGGGGTTGGTTATTCAGGATTCATTGGATAGAGAGTAGCAGATCATGTTAACTTTCCCCAGCAAGCCTAAGATGAGACATCAAATTTATTTAGACTGAGGGTTGGTTACTCATAATTCATTTAAATGAAGAGTAATAAACCGTTCACCTTGTATATCGTTAAGTTAGCATTACACATCTGACGATTAAAATTTTCTAAAATTATTCTAGCAATAATAAAGAGAATTACTGATTCATGCTAAGTTAACATTATACCTATGGCATTTTTAATATTTTCATTGTCTCAAATTGAAACATAACAAGGAAAATGCAATGAAAAGTATTATGATATCATTTTCATTCAACAATGTTAATCTGATATAGAGTGACAATACTTGGCATGAAAATGATACAAAACAAAATTTTTTATCCCCAGCTAAAAGCAATATAAGATTCAAGCACTAGGGTTCATCATTTTGAGGTATCTGAGCTTGGACTTAAACGCAGACAGCTTCTTCTCATGGGCCGCTCGAATTTGTTCAGCCATTTCATTCCTAAGTTCCTCGTCAGTAGGACCAGTGGTGGAAGTGGTCAGTTCAGACTGGAGTTGATCATGCTGCTTCTACAAAATCGCGATTTGGGTCTCTGTTTTAGATAAGCTCTTGCAAAGGGCTTCCCGATGATGCACTTTTGAAATTCGAGCCAGAGAAAAAGCTTACTCCACTTCAGATTCCAAATCGGCATGCTGTAAATCTACAAAGGCCCTCAATTCCTCTTCTAAGAGGATAATGCTCTCTCTGCAACGTTCGATCCATAGCACGTCGCCCTGGCTCTTAATTCTATTTAGGCAGCTAATCAGATGAGGCTTAAAATCCTTGAAAGCAACTCGTCCAAGGCTAACGACTTTGATTGTTAATTTCATTGAACTCTCTAGTTGTTCAATGAGTTTACTTAGGATTCTTGAACTTGGAGGAGGGGCAATCGGGTAGGCCAAACCTGCAAACTCGGTGGGAACAGATCCAAGAATAGCTTCTGAAGGAAATTCTTCTTGCGGATTCTACCTTGTGGTCATCACATCAAGAGGTCCCCATCAAGGGAATAGATTCTAAACCCCCTACACTCAACTTCCCTTTAGCTTCTACATCCTCAGGAACAAAAGGAGTTGATTGAAGTGCTTTATCTCCTAAACTTGTTAAGAGTTATAATTAAACTTTCCATGCAAGTTCTCCTCAATATCAAATCAATAGGAAGATATCGTGTTCCACGAGGTGAAACGTTTAGATCGTCAATGGAAATCAAACTCGACGTAAGCATTCGAGGGAGGTATTTTATCGACACCAAGAAGAACCCAGCTTTAAATAAAGGGAAAGATCTCCTTTGATCTTTCTCTCTTTTGTAAATCGAGAGATCTTTCCCTCTTTTATAAATTGGGAATCTGATTGAGAGAATTTGTAATTTCTTTTTGTAAGTCTGTTAGAGAGAAATTATATTGAGAAAATTTTAATCCATTCTTTTTCTATATCTGTTAGAAAGAATAATACAAATTTATTTTCTCAATTTCTTCCTTCAATTTTCCCACCAAACACAAAGTATTATAGTCAACTATAGATACAATTTTTCTAGCTTTTCAGAATTTGAATATATGACTGTTTATAGCTATTTTAATACGTTTATTAGGTTTAAAATTCAAGTTTTTCAAGGGATATAAATAGGTATTGAGTTTAGAATTTGCAAACTATCTTTCATACTTATAAGATTCAAACTTTGAGCAAATTCTCTCTCTCTCTCTCTCTTAATTCAAATTTGCATTCCAAAAATCAAGAGTTGAAAAGATCTGAAATTGGCTTTGCTCTCATCATTATTAAAGATTGATTAGGCAATCTTTAGAGTGTTAAAAAAGGTTCCTAAGCCACTGCTACACTTCACTACACATTCAAGTCTTATAGGAATTTGTGATTTTATTTCAAAGAAGGTTTCTCTCGGGTGTGAGAGAAGATCTTTTGATGTAGAGATTGGTTGCAATTTGCATGGTCTTACAAATTGGTCAGGTTTGATTTTTGATTTTATAATTGGTTTAAAATCATAGTGAAAATCTCAAGCGAGATTTGTTTAGGGACTGGATGTACACCCGGGGTGGTGGAACCAGTATAAATCTCGTGTTTGTGATTATAAAATTTTTGTGATTATTGTTATTGTTCTTTCAATTTATAATTCACTTTGCAATTTTTTTAAATAACACTATTCACCCCCCTCTAGTGTTTAGTGTGAGCTTCTGCAGATCCTACACTTGGTATTAGAGCGAGGACAATAATGACGACTAATACATCATAATTCAAAGAGGATCATTCCACACAATGACCACCACTGTTCGATGGTACAAACTACAACCACTGAAAATGTCGGATGAAGATCTATCTCCAATCACTTGGATATGATCTTTGGAACATTGTTGAGACTGAATTAACAAAACCAACCACTCCATACATCGAATGAACACTTGCTCAAAGAACAAATGTGAATCTGGACTCCAAGGCGATGAATGTGCTATTTTGTGCCATGGACAAGAACGAGTTCAATCGCGTGTCTACCTCTACTTCTGCATATAATATTTGGCATACTCTTGAGGTAACACATGAAGGAACTAAAAAAGTTACAGAGTCAAAAATTTCTGTTCTTGTTCACATGTTTGAACTATTCAAGATGAAAGACAAGGAGACCATCATAGAGATGTCTACAAGATTTACAGATATCATAAACTCCTTGATTGCATTAGGCAAAGTCTACACTCAAGTTGAGATGGTGAGAAAGATCCTAAGAGCACTCACTCTAGAGTGGGAGAAAAAAATTATGGCAATTGAAGAGGCCAACGATCTTTCCACTCTCACTATAGAAAACCTTATTAGGAATCTCATGGTCTATGAAGTTCAAGTTGAAGATAGAAAGAATGATGAAGAACCAAAGAACAAGAAAGTTCTTGCCTTCCATGCATCTTCTGACACCGAAGAAGATGATAATGATATTGCATTCATCTCAAAGAAATTTAAACGATTTCTAAAGAAAGGTAAGTATAAGTCAAATAAATTTAAGAGTACTAATGATTTTTCCTTGTGTTTCAATTGTAATGAACCAGGACATATAAAGAAGGATTGTCCACTTCTTAAGTCAAAGTCAAAGTCCAACAACTTCAACAACTTATTGGTTAATTGCATTTGTTTCTACTTTTGAACCCAAAAATATAGATGAAGCATGTAAATATGACTTTTGGTTAATTGCTATGCAAGAAGAACTAAATCAATTTATCAGAAATAATGTATGGGATCTTGTTCCTAGATCGGAAAATTATACTATAATAGGAACTAAATGGATTTTTAGGAATAAATTAGATAAATCAGGAGAAGTAATAAAAATAAAGCTAGATTAGTTGCACAATGATATAATCAAGAAGAAGGAATAGATTTTGATGAAACTTATGTACCTGTAGCACGTTTAAAATCCATACGAATTTTACTTGTATTTGCTAGTTATATGAATTTTAAACTTTACCAAATGGATATAAAAATGCATTTTTGAATGGTTTTATTAAAGAAGAAGTTTATGTAGAACTCCAGGTTTTGAACATGAGAGTTATCCAAATCATGTTTTCAAACTTAAGAAAGCTTTATATGGTTTAAAACAAGCACCTCATACTTGGTATGATAGATTAAAGAGTTTTCTTTTAAATTCTTGATTTAATATTGGAAAAGTTGATTCTAAACTTTTTATAAAAAAATTTGATAAAGATATTCTTTTAATTCAAATTTATGTTGATGATATTATATTTGGTTCTACTAACGATGGTCTTTGCCAAGAATTTTCTAAGCCTGTGAATAACGAATTTGAAATGAGTCACATGGGTGATCTCAATTTCTTCCTTGGTCTTCAAATTAAACAATTGAAGGAAGGAACATTCATCAATCAAAGCAAATACACAAAGGAGTTACTTAAACGCTTTGGGATGGATAATACTGCAAACAAAAAGACTCAAATGGGTACTACTACATCACTTCACAAGGACGAGAATGGTAACGATGTTGATCAAAAACTATATCAAGGTCTGATTGGATTACTTCTTTATCATACTGCTAGTAGACCTGATATAATGTTTAGTGTATGTTTATGTGCTAGATTTCAATCAAATCCTAAAGAATCACATCTTAAAACTGTAAAAAGAATTTTTAGATATTTAAACCATACATCAGATTTTGGTTTATTTTATCCAAAGGATTGCACATTTGATTTAATATCATATAGTGATGCTGATTTTGCTAGATGTAAATCTGATAGAAAAAGTACTAGTGGTACTTGTCACTTCTTGGGACATTCACTAGTATCTTGGTTCAACAAAAAGCAAAGTTTTGTATGATTATCTGCAACAGAAGTAGAATATATTGCTGCTGGTTTAGCATGTGCACAAATCTTATGGATTAAACAAACTTTGTATGATTATAACATTAAGTGTTCCACTTCACATATATTGTGTGACAACACTAGTGCTATTAACTTATCTAAAAATCCTATTCAACATTCACGTACAAAATATACTGATATACGACATGTTCTTAAGGATGACATTATACTGGATTTTATAACAACTGATAAAAAAATTGCAGATATCCTAACTAAACCCTTAAAAGAAAAAACTTTTGTTATTTTAAGAAGGAAATTAGGTATTTGTTCTATGTTAGATTTAAATTAATTTTTAAGCTCATAACATATGCATACACAGCATTAGTAGTCGACTAATTAGCTTAGTAGCCGACTACTCTGACATGCATTAGAAATAAGACACACTATCATTTACAGATTAGTCGACTAATAGACTTAGTAGTCGACTAATCTGAGTAAAAATTGAAAGCCAGAACTCTATGAAATACAGAGTAGTCGACTAATTTGCTTAGTAGTCGACTACATGCACACAATTTTCACTATATACCCAGTTTTGTTTCTTATTGGATCTTTATCTACCATACCCAAAACCTAATACCCATTTAACTTAAGTTAGATGCATCTCATCCATTCATTTTTAGCTTGATCTATCCTAGCCATTTATCAAATTCTTTTTAGATTAAATCTTAACCATTCATTAGTTTTGAAGATCTAATCATGACCATTGAAAATTCCTATAGACTAAAACTCTATAACTCATTCACCCACGTTCTCACTCTCCCAAAAACCAACAGAACTCCTCTCCCTCTTCAGGACCTCCGAACCCAACTCTAGGGCATCCTATCTTTTCCACTTTTCTTCAAAATTTCTTCCAAGTCTTTGAATTTCTGAGGTATTTCAGTTCCTATAGTCGACTACAACGACTATTACTCAACTATTCTTCTCTTAGAGCTTTTTCTAGATTTGGGTAAGATTTTAATCACTTGATCTTTTTCAATTTTGTTTGTGATATTATGTCCCGATCAAAGAAATCTAAGCAAAATCCATCAACCATTGTTGAGGACTACTCAATATACTTGAAAGATCCGAAATTGCTTGAAGAATTTAAGACTAACTCAAATTATGAAATTCTTTCGGGTCGTTTTGTCTTCAGTTCTTACTTTGAAGATATTAGATTATTGGAGTTATTTTCCTCTATAAATCGTAAACCCTATTATCCGTTCTTAGTTCAACTATTTTACACTAATATCACTCATGTTGAAACTATTAATAATACCGAAAAGCTATCTACACTTGTTAAGAGTATTGAAATAAATTTAACTCCAAAAATCCTTGGAAAAATTCTCAACATCACTTACAAAGGTGTCGATCTTCGTACCATTAAAATGACAGATCGAAATATTCTTAAAAATTAAATCTTTCTACCGGGGCAAGATTTTCCTCTCAACCAAGCAAATAAACTTCGTCCTATTCCTAAGTTTATTGCTCGCATCCTAGCTTATAATATTTTTCCAAAAACTGGGAGTTTTCATTTCATATCACATGATCTTGCTTTGGAATTATATGCTATCATGGCTAAGATTCAAGTCAATTGGTCTCAAGTTATATATGATAATCTTTTAGTTGTTCAAAGTGGCTTTCTTCCATGTGATGCTTTCCTCACTAATTTTTTTAAAAAATTCCATGTGGATATCGAGTCTGAAAAATTCTGTCATTCGTTCCGTTGAATTCTTTGATTCTAATGCTCTTACTAGGATGAAACTCACAAACTTTCAACTTCCTAAAACTAATCCTCAAGATGAACCACACTCACCTCATGCACCAAAACCTCAAGATATTCCTCAATACTCATATCAAGCACCTCCTTCCACTAGCTAAACACCTCCTCCAATGCAAACATACCCATCTTATTTCTCGGATGCACATTACAACACACTTTCTGCACGCATCCTCAATCTCGAGACTGGTCAACAAACCATCTATGCTCAGAATTCATTCATTTTGAGCAATCAAGAAGAGATAAAGAAGATGGTCCAAGACTTGAATATCAAGTTTGATTCGTATTTTTAAGGACCTCCACCTCCTTCAGGCCCTTTATTTTAGAGAAGCATGCATTTCATCTTATTATGTACTAGTTAATGTTTGTGTCAAAAAATATGTTGTAAGTTGCTTTGTTTGTTTAAGACTTATGTAGTAATTTGCTTTTGAACAATTACAATTTGTAATTCCGTAATATATGTGTTTAATGTTGGTACTATGGTTGTTTAATGTATTATGCTTAGTATATTGTGCTTAACTAGAAAAAATTGCTTATAATATGAGCTAAATATTTTAACCGCAGTTTGTGACGATGAAAGTTATCAAAATATTGATATTTATAGCAAGTCTTTGCCTATCTATTTGGATGTGTGAAGTTATGGACTATGTTCACAATTTAGATGACTTATTTAAAGTTTTAGCTCATGAAGATGAAATTCTTGCATGTTTAGAATAATATTTAATTCTTTTTGTTAATGACAAAGGGGGAGATATACTATATGCTACATTATGATACATATGATTTTTAGGGATTCTAATATGCTTTAATGCAGGGGGGGTAAGTATATAATGTTTATAAGTTTTTAATTTTTTTTTGTGATATACTTACTACTGCTTAAATTGTTTGTCATCATCAAAAAAGGGGGAGAATGTTGGATATCTTGCCCCCAAGATATAATTTTGATGATAACAATTTATTTACTATGTGTATTATATATGCACTAACATATCAATGCAGATAACAACATCCGATATGCTCTAGATATGCGAACTAAGTGCAGGATGAGCTCAATACAACAAGTCAAGCAAAGAAGAAGATATGCTTCGTAAATTTGTAATTTTACATTTTCTTTGCTTAGAACTTTTGTACAAGCCTTGTTTACTCATAACACATTCATGCACATAGTATTTATAACATACTAACACATGCTTAGTGTGTGGTTAACTATAGAAATCCCCTAAGTTAACCATTAGAGTTTATAGATATAGAGTGAGTCTCAAAACATATCATATATTTCATATATATGTGTTAGTAGTCGACCAATACCCTTAGTAGTTGACTACTCAAGTCTTAGTCATAATTCCAGAAACTGTGAAATTACAGATTAGTCGACTACGATACTTAATAGTCGACTACTAAGGCTCAGTTCACAATTACAGAAACTTCAGTCTTACAGATTAATCGATCAATGATATTTATAGTCGACTAGTAAGCCCGTGTCTGGACTTTACAAAATCTGAATTAAACTCAGATTAGTCGACTACAAAGCATTATAGTCGACTACAGATACAGTTTTTCTAGCTTTTCAGATTTGAATATATGACTGTTTATAGTCATTTTAATACGTTTATTAGGTTTAAAATTCAAGTTTTTCAAGGGATATAAATAGGTATTGAGTTTAGAATTTGTGAACTATCTTTCATACTTATAAGATTCAAACTTTGAGCAAATTCTCTCTCTCTTGATTCAAAATTGCATTCCAAAAGTTAAGAGTTGAAAAGTTCTGAAATTACCTTTGTTCCCATCATTATTAAAGATAGATTAGGCAATTTTCAGAGTGTTAAAAAAGGTTCCTAAGCCACTACTACACTTCACTACACACTCAAGACTTATAGAAATTTGTGATTTTATTTCAAAGAAGATTTTTCTCGGGTGTGAGAGAAGATCTCTTGGTGTAGAGATTGGTTGCAATTTGCATGGTCTTGCAAATTGGTCAGGTTTGGTTTTTAATTTTGTAATTGGTTCAAAATCATAGTAAAAATCTTAAGCGGGGTTTGCTTGGGGACTGGATATACACCCAGGGTGGTGGAACTAGTATAAATCTCGTGTTTGTGATTGCAAAATTTCAGTGATTGTTGTTATTGTTCTTGCAATTTATAATTCACTTTGCAAATTTTTTAAATAACACTATTCACCCCCCTCTAGTGTTTAGTGTGAGCTTCTGAATATCCTACATGTAAGGTGCTAATATCATATTTTTGTGATTATATAATCCCCCTATGACAAGGTATATTGTGAGCATACATTGATGAAGTTCATGATTGTGCTCTTTGATAAATTCATGTACAACCTATTTTTTATTTTCCATTCTTTTCACATGCAACATTGCTTTACACCTAATTTTTAAACAAGGCTGAGGATAAACAACATCCAAGTTTCACTTCTCTCCATACCTTGTGAAAGCATATTTAACATCAATAAACTCATCGGTTTTCATTGAGCGACGAGATGCTTTGGTTGAAACATCAAATCCAAAAGTCTTTGGATATTTTTAATAATGAGAATAAGCCTCTTCTTGTGTCTTAAAATCCATACCTTTATATGGCTCTACAATTTCACATTCTTCATGTGAAATATTTCTACCAGTCTCCACCATATCTTCTACCTCTTGGGCGTTGTCATCACCAAGACCCCTAATTTCATCACTTTCAAATGAAGATTGATTTAAATGAAAGTTTGTCATAAAACACCTAGCATTAATAATCAAATGAAAATAATTAATTTAAAGGATCAATAAAAAATAATTAAAAAACTATATATCACATTACTAAATATAAAGAAAAATATAAAAGAAAGATCATAAACATGTACATCAAATTTAGAATTCAATTAATTGCCTTCAAGCTAAAATTACTCTTACTAACACAACAATAATTGAGAGCAAATAAAACCCATTAGAGAAAGAAATAGCTTCTGTAGTTAAACTGAGAAGATGGATTTTGGGTTTGGCGGGGATAAATTCTTTCGTGCCAATCGATTGAGAAGTGTAAGTATACAGCTTGCACGTAGGGGTAACTTTGTTATTTTCGAGTTTATGAAACTAGGGGGTATTTACGTAAATTATTATATATATTCCTAAATATAAAGCTGAGACGGATGACATCTAGAATACTAAGGATATTAAGATAATATTATTATATTCTTGAAAAAAAGATGAGACAGATGACATCACCTCATCACGAGTGTATATCAGCAGACGGTTTACCCGACTGCTGTCGAAAGTCCTCTTAGGTTTGTAGGCAGCTAGAATGGGAACTCATTGAGAAGATTAACGCATTGAGTCCAATTACAAATATTTTAAGGCTTACCAAATATGCCAAGAGGTCAATTTCCAAAATTAAAGGCCTGCAGCTAAAAATATATTTCTCTTTTATGTATATATTTCCCCATCATATTTTAACTACAAAATTTCTATTTATAAAATCAGGAACAGAACCGAAAGCGATCCTTCGCCGATAAGAAATTCCATGAAATGTTATGTGTCAGTTGAAAGTCAAACATCAACAATAAATCGACGAAGACGTTTTAGTACCAAATCATGGAAATTTCTGTCATGGTCAAAATTTTATAAGCACGTCAACGAATGGGCAAAGCTTACGGATTGGGCTTAAAGATCCTGGGCCTGGTTTTCATGGACATTAAGCCGAGAAAAATAAGCATAGAAACAGCTTGGAGGAGTGTGAGAAAAAGGGGTTTTCAGCTGTAAATCCCTTCCCTTCCAAATCTTCTATACTTTGCTTATTGCACTATGAAGAATAGTCTCAATAGCAACATGACTTAAATATCTGGTTCTTCCTATAAATTTAACTTCTTTCACATTAAAATTATCATATTAAACCTCATAAGTCTTAACTATCACACAATACCCCCGCGCCCTAGCCATACGAGTGTTTGTTTGCATTAAAGTAAAACATATAAATATGAAAGTGGCACATTTTCAATCATTAAAGTTGTTTATTTCATTGAAGGGCTTGTGAAATCGAAATACAAAAGAAAGATACACGTCAGATTATAGTGTTGGACTTTTGGTTCATGAAAAGACAATTTTGCCTTTGTGAATAGTCCCGCATTAGAAGATGAGATGAATAGTAAGAGGTTTATAATTGTTCACATCTCAATTGGCTTTGAGTTAGTGTTTTGGGCTTTATATTGCTTGGGCTTTGTATAACACACATGTAGACCCGTGAGGGAGGAGAGGAGGAGGAGGAGGAGGGGCGGGGGTGGATTACCGCTTATGTAATCTACACGAATATTGCAATTAAAATTAATTAACAAGTTATCCTGAATGCAGTAATGAAATTCCAACATAATCTAATTGACATGATAAAATATAGCAATATACCATAATGATTATTATCCTAGGCAAAGAGGAGATAGTTAAAGTAGAATTGCAAGAATATATTAAACTAGCGACATAGGTGAAGTTAAACATAAACTTAATAGAATAGGAGGAAAACAACAATGAAGCAATTATCAAAAGGCAAAATGCAATAAAAGCACGAATGTAAAAAGTGTTACGCCAATGCAATCACAGACAAACGATATGATTACGGAGTTCGGTCCCCACGACCTACGTCTCCGCTCCTCACCTCGAGGAGATCTCCACTATCACAACCGGGTTTTCTACGTTCACCCGAATAACGTTTACACCACACAATACGGTTTTCTAGTTTACCAAAAACTCTATAATCAACACTCTTGCAATCCCACTCTACACCCTCTCAAGTGTTGGACCTAGCCGTGTCTCCCTCGAGTGCTCGGTTACAACCTCTCCCTAGGCTCGTCAACCGACGCCACTCCTCTTGGGACGATCCCCGACTCTCGCCACACACTTCTCTCGGTGTACAAGTGTATTACAAAGTGATCTCACAATAAGCACAATATAAATCAAATGATTTGTTCTCTAAACAAGGTGAGAACTCAATTAAGCACAACTCTTAGTCACAAACCCACAACCCCAAATTATACTATGAATGTAAATACAATAAGCTCAAAGGTTGTGTGTGAACAAAGAGATATAAATCAAAACTAAACTCAATGTAGTTCTAGCTTAATAACAATGATAATCAAATATATAAAAAAGCTAGAAATAGAGTTTAGAAAACTTCTCAATATATCAAGAGTTGGAGGGAGAATAGTTGAATGCCCAAACACCAATAGATGATCTCCTCAAGCTCTTGTAGAATTTAATCACAAAACGAAAACACTCAAATGCTTAAAAGCTTATAAACACACTTAAACCAAACTTAAACCTTGTTTAAAACTCTTTAAACTTGTTTAAAATATTTTCTTGGTCACTTCAGAAGTTAGAGGGCAAGGGGTATATATAGGATCATAAGGCAAAGCCTAAAAACCCAAGAAAACCAAGCAAAAAGACAAATAATGGATATATCAAAATCTGAAAATTATAGCCGTTATGAGGTCGTCGGTTGACTGAAAAAATACATCCGTCGACTGATGACCTCGTTTGGTGAAAAACAGATTTTACAGAGAGCTGGAATTTTGCGTATCTTGTTTTGTAAAATCAATTACAAATAGTAAATGAACTCCATTAATTATTAAATTTTGAGGAAAGTTTCTAATCATGTAAATGAACAAGTTAGAAAAATAATTTCTCAAATATCACTTCCCAATTGTGAGAAATAATTGATTGAACACAGACATTACAGATACCGAAAACTGCTGAAACATCCAACTTTGTAAAATCGATTTGACACAGTAAAACATCTCCAAAAATCTTTAAATTTTGAGATACGATTCTAGAAATGTAGATGAACATGTTACAAAAAGAATTTCATGATTATCACTTCCCATTTAAGAGAAATAAATTATTTAGTAAACTGGTCAAAAACTGCAAAACTGAAAAAACTAAAAAACATCTCATTGGTCGACACATCAGTCGACCGATGACATCGGTCGACACATCAGTCGACTGAAACATTGCAGAAAGCAAAATGAAGATTCCGGGTATTTTTATCAGTCGACTGATAACTTCCATCAGTCGACTGATAACACTGTATCAGCCTGTTTTGAATAGAAAAACTGATTTTTGAAGTGCCTTTAAAAATAGCAAATAAATTCCAAAAAATGTAAAACTTTGGAGAATATTTATAAACATGTTAATGAACATGTTACAAAAAGAATTTTTAGAATTTCACTTCACATTTGTAAAATATCATTATTTTGCAAAATAGTCCAAAACATATAAATGTAAACACACTTGTTTTTGTCATTTGACTAAACCATGTTTTGAAACTTTATAAAGTGATTTTATAGACTTAATAAAGTATGTATAAACTGATATTAAAGTCTATAAACAAATAAAATAATATTTTCATAAAAACACCTATATTTTAACAAAATCAACAAATACGTGTGTGTGATTAATATATGAGCTTAAAGTATCTATACACAAGTATAAACCTAAAACTAAATTACCCAAGCTATCTTGATCTTCGATGAAGCTCTTCTTGGTAATCTTACGGATGAAGCTTGAACTTGGATCTTGACTTGAATGTGCATTGCTTCACTCCACTATTCCGCCAACCTCCTCTTGATATGATCGTGTAGCCTCAATCCATCCAACCTCCAACATGTTGTTTGCCTAGAATAAATATAAAACACAAACACTAGACAAACAATATTAGATGTAAATTGTTTGCTAAATCACCATCAAAACAAGAAGGCCAACAATCTCCCCCTTTTTGATGATGACAAACAATTTACAAAAAGAAATATATGCATGAAGGAAATGACCATATACAAGATAATACACATGCATATAAACAAGGAATTGTATACTCATAATATTTCTCCCCCTTTGACAACATCAAAAAGGGGACAAAAGAATTAAGAGAGCGAAAGCTCCCCCTACAAATAAGCATGAGTGAGTATAAAACAAGTATAGTGATTGCTCCCCCTATCAAAATGCCTTAATGAATATATGCAATGAATGCTAAGGCATACATATGTGAGCAAGCATAGATAGAAAATATGCTAAACACTCCTCACATACAAAAAGATAATGAAGACATATATAAATACGTCATTATGAAGATAGTGTCTCATTACACTAATATAAAAACCATGTATAAAATACATTTATGAAATCAAAAGAAAAAGAGCATGAGAATCATGCAAAATGTTTTCAAATAAAAAAAAATCAATCAAATGAAATCATAAATCACAAGTAAATCATACAAGAACATAAAACCAAATCATCATTGATTTTCAAAAATCAAGAGAGGCAATTATATCTAGCTATTGAGCTAGTATCAACCCATATGAACATTTTAGCACCCGGTAAACAAGATTTGGGAATAAACACCCAATAATCCGGGGGGTTATATAAAACAAACCTCTCGTCAAAACAAAACCAATAATCATGAAAACAAAAGAATTGATCAAAAAAAAAAATTTGTTTTCATATACAAAAATTTCAAAGCATAATTTTCAAAACCAAGAAAAGAAAAATAAAAACACTAAAATTCTTGGTTTAAATATCAAATTTGTTTTGGTACCCAAGAACTCTTGGTACCAAAGGATTTAGGGACATGACCCCTATTAATGAAGCTCAAAGCCCTAGGGTTATAAACCCTCTTGGGCATATGTGGTGCACGGGATCGGTCATAGCAATAATCACTCAAATGACCATTCCGATTGCAATATGTACAATGGAAAGGAACCATTTGCTTATGTTGACCATTAAAAGGTGCATGTGGAACATTTGCAAATAAGGGTAAATTATTTGAAGCTTTTTGCAAATGTAAAACATTATCAAAACAAAACTTTCCTAAGTGGCCAAATCTACCACAAACATTACATTTATAAACATGTGGTCTACTAGAAATATTTGGCAAATGAGATTTATTTTTCAAATCAAAACAATATTTGGCCAAATGACCAAAACGACCACAAATATCACATTTAAACACATGAGCATGCTTATGATGAACATGATGAGTATGTGCATGTGTATGTGATGAAGAAGCTACATGAGATGCACAAGGAGCATTAGCATTCTTATGTTTGTGTGCATCATAGCAAAATTTAGCTAGGCCTTTACGACCGCAAATAGAACATTTATAAGCTTTGCTATACAAGTGTGCAAAGTGTACGGGTTTAGAAGTTGTAGTACGAGACTTTGCACCCAAGTCCATAAGTTTCTTATTATCTACAATGCATGTTTTAAGGGTTGAATCTAAAGATGATATGCGTTCTTTAACATGATCCAACTCATTTTTAGGCATATAAGCATTGGAAATAGAAGTAGATGAAACATGATCATATTTAAATGAATTAAACTCATTTCTAATTATTTCTACTTCTATCATGGCATTATTATTAGCATGAGTTAAGCTAGCAATAGATGAAGACATGTTATTATTTTCCAAACTTAATAACTCATTGTTTTCTTTCAAAATAGCATTCTCTTTAACAACAATATCAAGTTTGGAAGCTAGCGACTCATGATCGGATTTTAAACGTCTCCTTGATGTACTTCAATAAATTTCCAAAGTTTGTAAGCACTATCAAAATGAACAAATTTGTTAGAAATGGATGAGTCAAAAGCATTAAACAAAAATTCTAACAAACGCTTGTTCATTGAAAACATTTTCTTATCATGATCTAACAAACGCTTGTTCATTGAAAATATTTTCTTATCATGATTGCTCCACTTGGATGTCTCCAAAGTGGGCACAATATAAGCACAATCAATAACTTCCCATAAGTCGATATTTCTAGATTCAACAAATAGTTTAAATCTAGAAGCCCATTGTGCATAGAAAAAATTGATGAATTTAGGAGCAATATTTGATTCATAGCCTAAACGAAATATATTCATATTCATGATATATATGTGAAAATATGCAAGCAAGACAAATGTAATCATAACTAGATTAACACAAATAAGATAACTTGGATCTTTAACTCAATGAGATTAGTCCTTAAATCAAAGAGCACCAAGCTCTGATATCAATTGTTAAACCCTAGAGGGGGGGTGATTAGGGCTTATGCTAATCTAATCCGAATCCTAGCAAGTATAAAATGCAACAATATATATGAGCTAGGATAAGCAATATACAATATGATATATCCTAGCAAAGAGGTATATAGTGAAATATATGTAAGGATATATAAACTAGCACAAGGGTGAATTAAACATAAACTAGATAGTGGGAAAAACAACAATGAGCAATTGACAAATGCAATATGAATAATAAGCACAAATGTAAAAGTACGCCAATGCAATCACAAACAAACGATATGATCACGGAGTTCGGTCTAACCACTTGACCTACGTCTCCGCTCCTCACCTCGAGGAGATCTCTACTATCACAACCGGGTTTTCTACGTTCACCCGAATAACGTTTACACCACACAATACGGTTTTCTAGTTTACCGAAAACTCTATAATCAACACTCTTGCAATCCCACTCTACACCCTCTCAAGTATTGGACCTAGCCGTGTCTCCCTCAAGTGCTCGGTTACAACCTCTCCCTAGGCTCGTCAACCGACGCCACTCCTCTTGGGACGATCCCCGACTCTCGCCACACACTTCTCTCGGTGTACAAGTGTATTACAAAGTGATCTCATAATAAGCACAATATAAATCAAATGATTTGTTCTTTAAACAAGGTGAGAACTCAATTAAGCACAACTCTTAGTCACAAACCCACACCCCCAAATTATACTATGAATGTAAATACAATAAGCTCAAAAGGTTGTGTGTAAACAAAGAGATATAAATCAAAACTAAACTCAATGTAGTTCTAGCTTAATAACAATGATAATCAAATATATAAAAGAGCTAGAAATAGAGTTTAGAAAACTTCTCAATAGATCAAGA
The DNA here is from genome assembly GCF_001876935.1 of Asparagus officinalis. Taxonomy (NCBI): domain Eukaryota; kingdom Viridiplantae; phylum Streptophyta; class Magnoliopsida; order Asparagales; family Asparagaceae; genus Asparagus; species Asparagus officinalis. The sequence goes on from NC_033800.1 coordinate 128,754,930, forward strand.
GTTGGAGGGAGAATAGTTGGAAGCTCAAACTTCAATAGATGATCTCCTCAAGCTCTTGTGGAATTGATTCACAAAATGAAAACACTCAAATGCTTAAAAGCTTATAAACACACTTAAACCAAACTTAAACCTTGTTTAAAACTCTTTAAACTTGTTTAAAATATTTTCTTGGTCACTTCAGAAGTTAGAGGGCAAGGGGTATATATAGGATCATAAGGCAAAGCCCAAAAATCCAAGAAAACCAAGCAAAAAGACAAAATAATGGATATATCAAAATCTTGAAATTATAGCCGTTATGAGGTCGTCGGTCGACTGAAAAAATACATCAGTCGACTGATGACCTCGTTTGGTGAAAAACAGATTTTACAGAGAGCTGGAATTTTGCGTATCTTGTTTTGTAAAATAAATTAAAAATAGTAAATAAACTCCATTAATTATGAAATTTTGAGGGAAGTTTCTAATCATGTAAATGAACAATTTAGAAAAATAATTTCTCAAATATCACTTCCCAATTGTGAGAAATAATTGATTTAACACAGACATTACAGATACCGAAAACTGCTGAAACATCCAACTTTGTAAAATCGATTTTACACAGTAAAACATCTCCAAAAATATTTAAATTTTAAGGGAAGATTCTAGACATGTAGATGAACATGTTACAAAAAGAATTTCATGATTATCACTTCCCATTTGAGAGAAATAAATTATTTAGTAAATTGGTCAAAAACTACAAAACTGAAAAAACTGAAAAACATCTCATTGGTCGACACATCAGTCGACCGATGACATCGGTCGACACATCAGTCAACTGAAACATTACAGAAAGCAAAATGAAGATTCTAGGCATTTTTATCAGTCGACTGATAACTTCCATCAGTCGACTGATAACACTGTATCAGCCTGTTTTGAATAGAAAAACCGATTTTTGAAGTGCCTTTAAAAATAGCAAATAAATTCCAAAAAATATAAAACTTTGGAGAATGTTTATAAACATGTTAATGAATATGTTACAAAAAGAATTTTTAGAATTTCACTTCACATTTGTAAAATATCATTATTTTGCAAAATAGTCCATAACATATAAATGTAAACACACTTGTTTTTGTCATTTGACTAAACCATGTTTTGAAACTTTATAAAGTGATTTTATAGACTTAATAAAGTATGTATAAACTGATATTAAAGTCTATAAACAAATAAAACAATATTTTCATAAAAACACCTATATTTCAACAAAATCAACAAATACGTGTGTGTGATTAATATATGAGCTTAAAGTATCTACACACAAGTATAAACCTAAAACTAAATTACCCAAGCTATCTTGATCTTCGATGAAGCTCTTCTTGGTAATCTTACGGATGAAGCTTGAACTTGGATCTTGACTTGAATGTGCATTGCTTCACTCCACTATTCCGCCAACCTCCTCTTGATATGATCGTGTAGCCTCAATCCATCCAACCTCCAACATGTTGTTTGCCTAGAATAAATATAAAACACAAACACTAGACAAACAATATTAGATGTAAATTGTTTGCTAAATCACCATCAAAACAAGAAGGCCAACAACACACGCGTGCGCGCACGCACGCCACGCCACGCCACGCCGCACGCGCGCGCCACGCCGCACACGCACGCGGTTTTGCCTCTCAAGTTTTATGTTTTGCACATAATCCAATCCCAACTCTTCCAATCATAAGTCTGATAGAAAGTTCTGCTATGTCTGTGGTAGAACCAACCACATGGCTTCCAACTGTTTTTTTCAGAAAAAGGAACCGGCTAAACCTGCTCCTAAAGGAAATTGATCCAACAAAGTTAATATGATTGAAGAGAATCCAACTTCCTTCAGGTTAGCCTCTTCATCCTATCTTGTGAATTCCCTTACTTCTTCCACTAATTGGTACTTAGATTCCGGAGCTAATATCCATGTTTGCAATGATTGCTCTTGGTTTTATACTTACTAGGAATCACGTGGAGGAAGCATAAGCTTAGCAGATGACTCCACTAAACAAATAATAGGAAGTGGATGTATAGAGCTCACCATGACCTCTGGGAAAGCTCTGAATCTGCAAGGTGTTCACCATGTTCCTTCTCTTCGTCGCAATTTGATCAGTGAATCTCTTCTCCTTAGAGCTGACTATATGATTGTAAAAGAATCCAACAAATTTGTGATTACAAAGGACAATGTATTCATAGGAAAAGGTTTTACTTGTAATGGCCTTTTCAAACTCAATATAATCAATTCCAGTTCTAATAAAATTTCCGAGTCTTCTGTTGTACAAATTATTGAATATTATGATGTCTGGCATGGACGACTTGGACATGTCAATTTTCAAACTTTATAGAAAATGATCAAATTGAATCTTATTCCTAAATCCTCTTTTGACCTCTCTTCCAAGTGCGAGATTTGTGTTCAAGGGAAACACACTAAAAACCCCTTCAAGTCTATAACTAGAAACTCTGAACCCCTCGAATTAATTCATAGTAATGTGTGTGACTCGAACCGAGTTCTCACCCGAGGGGGTAGGAGATATTTTATGATATTTATAGATGATCACTCCAGATATTGTTACACCTATCTTCTCAGAACTAAAGATAAAGTTTTAGATAGGTTTAATGCGTTTAAAGCTGAAGCTGAGAACCAACTTGACAGAAAGATCAAAATTCTAAGATCTGATCATGGGGGAGTATACCTCAAATGATATGACTAAATATTACCAAGAATACAATATTATTCATGAGGTTACTGCTCCCTATACACCACAGTCTAACGGGGTAGCTGAACGAAAGAATAGAACCCTAATGAACATGATAAACTGTATGTTACTCAGTTCAGGAGCACCTAAAAATCTCTGGGGTGAAGCCCTTCTCTCTGCTTGTTTCATTCTCAATAGGATTCCCCAAAAACTTTCTGATACAACTCCTTATGAATATTGGAAGAGGAGATCTCCTAATCTGAACTTCTTTCGGGTTTGGGGTTGCTTGGCTAAGGTAGCTATTCCTGAACCTAAGAAGAGAAAAATTGGTTCCAAAACTATTGATGCTGCCTTCATTGGATATGCACTAGATAGCAATATTAATAGATTTCTAGTCATTAACTCTGAAATCAGTGACATATCCAACAACATTATCATTGAAGCTAGAGATGTAGTTTTTTTTTGAAAATATATTTCCTTTCAAATCCAAAATCTCTGGAAATCCTAGTTCATCTCTTCCTTCTGATTTACCATCTTCCAGTTCTTCTCAGCCATTTGATATTGAACCTCGAAGAAGCAAAAGATGTAGATTTCAAAAGGACTTTGGAGAAGACTTCTTTACCTTTTTGGTTGAAGGTGATCCTAGTTCATTTGAAGAAGCAATGGATTCACCTAAATCTCCTTTCTGGAAAGAAGCCATTGATAATGAGATTAAATCTATCATGAAAAACCATACTTGGATACTCTCTAACTTACCTCCAGGTTGTAAACATATTGATTGTAAGTGGATATTTAAGAAGAAACTTAGAGCTGATGGTTCCATAGATAAATTTATAGATTAGTAGCTAAAGGCTATACTCAACAAAAGGGCATTGATTGTTTTGATACTTATTCTCCTGTAGCCCGAATCTCAACTATCCGAGTATTATTAGCCTTTGGTGCTATCCACAAGCTGACCATACATCAGATGGATGTTAAGACTGCTTTCCTGAATGGTGATTTAGATGAAGAGATTTATATGTACCAACCTGAAGGCTTCATTACCAAGGGTCAGGAAAACAAAATCTGCAAACTTGTTAAATCTCTGTATGGTCTTAAACAAGCTCCTAAACAATGGCACCAGAAATTTAACAGAGTCATTGCTCATTATGGTTTCATAGTGAATGAACACGACAAATGTGTTTATTCAAAAGTGATAAACAATGACTATGTCATCCTCTGTCTCTATGTTGATGATATTCTTATCTTTGGAACTACTCTTGAACTAATTTTAAATGTCAAGGATTATCTTTCCTAGAATTTTGACATGATAGACTTAGGTCTTGCAGATATGATACTTGGAATAAAAATCTCTAGAGACACTTGAGGAATATCCTTGAGTCTTTCTCACAGTATTGAGAAAATGTTGATCAAATTCAACTATCATAACTCTAAACATGTTTCCACACCTTATGATTCTTCTATATCCTTGAAGAAGAATGAAGGTGAACCTGTATCCCAACTAAAATATTCTCAGATGATTGGATCTCTTCTATACATATCAAACCGAACCAGACCCGATATAGCTTATGCTGTAGGGAGACTGAGTTGGTATACCAGTAACCCTAACCTAGATCATTGGTCTGCCCTAGAGAGAGTATTCAAATACTTGAAAGGGACAATTGACTATTGCTTGACTTACACTGGATAAGAGAGTATTCAAATACTTGAAAGGGACAATTGACTATTGCTTGACTTACACTGGATACCCTGATGCTACTGAAGGGTATAGTGACGCCAATTGGGTCACAGATTCTAACAGTGTAAAGTCCATATCTGGATATGTATTTCTTTTTGGTGGTGCTTCGGTATCCTGAAAATCATGTAAGCAAACAATAATTGCCAGGAGCACCATGGAATCTGAGCTGCTTGCTCTTGATACCACTTACACAGAAGCAGAATGGTTAAAAGATCTACTTTCTAAACTTCCTTTGGTCTCTAAACCCTTTCCTCCAATATCCATTCATTCTGATTCTAGATCTACCATAGAGCTTCTAAAGCAAGTGCATGTAAATAAGAAACTCAACAGACATATTCAAATAAGATATAAATTTGTATAATGCCTGATAGGTAAAGTTGTGATCTTGGGCTTTGTAAAGTCTGAGAAAAATCTTGCTGACCTTTTGACTAAGGGATTATCCAGGAGTGTGGTTCTGGATTCATCGAGGGAGATGTGGTTAAGCCCATAAGAGTTTGACTAAGGGATTATCCAGGAGTGTGGTTCTGGATTCATCGAGGGAGATGTGGTTAAGCCCATAAGAGAGGTCACTGACAGTGGTAACCCAATGTGGTTCTGGATTCATCGAGGGAGATGTGGTTAAGCCCATAAGAGAGGTCACTGACAGTGGTAACCCAGCCTTTATTTAGAGACTTAGTCCTAATGTTCGTTCAATATGGTAGAAACAAGCTGGACTAGTGACACTCGTGTGGAGCATCGACCCAGATATATTTATATATCAATATGTAGCTTGTGCTACTACCCTTTCTCTATGATGACGATGCTCTTATAATACAACTAGCTAGGTTGAGTTTTACTCTTAATAAGTCCAACATGTGTATTATAGGGGGTATTAAATAAACAGTTATAGTACCCTTTGAGGACTTACCTACGTGAGAGGAACCGTGATGGCCGCGGTTGGGGGGGGGTGGGCTAACCCCTAGAAACTCTCATAAGTCGGTTATTGTGAGCATGGCCTTTAACGCTTAACTCACTTTACTCAATAGATGAAGACGTATTATGTGTGTTTTTGTTAATACCTGATTCAAGGGGCCTAATTCAAGGCCTAGTCCATTAGGTCCCTTAGGTGGTGATAAACTTACTAAGGAAAGGTTCAAAGCCAGAAGCTACCTCTTCCGAATTCACGATACGAAAGGTTGCCCAACCTATATCCTTTTATGATTATTGATTTATTTATTGATTTTGAGTTTTCAGTCAATATTGCCTTTTAGGGGGACTGTTGAACTTTTGGTTCATGAAAAAGCAAATTTGCCTTTGTGAATAGTCCCACATTGGAAGATGAGATGAATAGTAAGAGGTTTATAATGGTTCACATCTCAATGGGCTTTGAGTTAGTGTTTTGGGCTTTATATTGCTTGGGCTTTGTATAACACACACGCGCGCGCGCACGCACACCACGCCACGCCGCCGCACCGCACGCGCTCACACCGCCACGCCGCCAATGCACCGCAAGTTTTATTTTTTGCACATTTTACACAAGTTTTGTAACAACTGCAGGAGTATGAAAACATATAACGGTCGCGGGATCGTTCTGCGACAACGTACGCGCGATTATCAGCAACGACTAAGAGCTCGAGGGACTATATAAGGAGCTGAAAGCTCATTCGGCGAAGAATACACAGCAACAAGAATTCTCTCTTTCCCTCAAAATTTTTGAGATCCTTCTTCATTCTGTTAAAATTGTTTTGCTACTATTTTCTTATTATTTTCCGAGCAACCATCTTCGTCTGAGCAGAAGCTCTGCTACTCTCGCCCGAGTACAGAGGGCGGCCGTTTCCGGGGGATTTTACAGCTAAGGAACAAGGATCGACTGTGTCAAGGCGATAGGCGGGTCCTCTATCTTCTAGGACAGTGAATCACGACTGCACCCGTTCAGGCTTGGTTTTCTAACTTTTATTTTAGATTTTATACTAATTTTATCTATTTCGTTGGATAGAATAAGAAAGAGTAATGAGTTTTAATTAGGAGTTGAGGCTAATACCTAGTAGCTATAGCTTATGAGTTAAGATTAGTTCCTAGCCACTATTTAAAGCCTAACAAGTCTAACTGGAGCCCGCTCTCTCCCCCCAACAAATGGTACCAGAGCTAAGGCTATGGTCCCAAGTACTTTAAATAGAAAAAAAGAACCCACGTGGATGCCCATATATACGAGTTGTATAATTTTGGTTATCCACTATGATTAAAGTGGTGGAAAATCCTAAGGATATTTGATTGCCATATGCTGAATACATGGTTAGGATAACCCACGAGTGAAGTGATGCAAGAGTTAGTGAACAAGTTAGCCCACGAATGAAGCGGTGCAAAAGTTAGTGAATCTCGTGGAAAATTGTAGTAGGGTTAGGTTAGTTATTAATGTGTGAGTATAGAAGTTAGTGAATACCATGGAAAATTGTAGTAGGGTTAGGTTAGTTATTAATGTGTGAGTATAGAAGTTAGTGAATCCCATGGAAAATTAAAGTATAGTTAACTTGAACTATACTTACAAATTAAAAGGGAGTTATTAAGGTTATTAATGTGTGAGTATAGTCTCACATTGGATAGGATTAAAAATAATAATGAATTTAAAGTAGAAATTATGGTCAATACCTAGTAGCTATAGCTTTTAGATTAAAATTCGTAACCTCTATTTAAAGCCTGTCAACTCTAACTAGGCCATAATTTCTGTACAATAATATTTAACTTTTTGTAAAGAAATAATAGAATTAAATGAAAATAGAAAAGTGAGAACCACCCTTTATAATTGACATAATACCGTTAGGGTGTATTATGATTTTAAAAATTAACATCATCCATCGTGTCATCTATACTTTTCAGCTTTGAAAAATAACTTAAAATGTACATGCACTTTGCAACTTCTTACTTTTATTTTGCCACCACTCAACCTTCACTCACCCGCCCACCCAACCACCCCCCGTCCCCCGACCCCCACCCTCCACCCCCAAAAAAAAACTTAAAAAACCACCGCGGGTGGGACTCCATGGGTCAGCAGCTCTCCATGGGGGAGTGGTACTCTCCAGGCTATTGCCCGTTGTTGGTCAGGAGTTCGAATCCTCGTAGCCGCAATTCACTGGGTGTTCCCTTGGTTTAAGGGTGGGGAGGAAACCCGGGGTTTTATTGGTCACCAATTCCAGCTCCGCCGTTGTATGCTCACCAGTTCGCGGTCCCAGTGGTCCCACCGCTGCGGCCGCGCTCTGGCCCGTGGGGGATGCAGCCCATGGTATTAAGGGTAGCTCCTTGTAGATGTGAAGGGAACAAGGGGAATCGATCCAGGGCCGCTGGTGGGGCTCCGGAGGAGTTAAACTGAGCTGGGGTGACCAAGTTTCCCTTGTCGATCAAAAATAGAAAAAAAAAAAAAAAAAACCCCAAACCCATTAAGAAAACCCACATCCACACCCAAGCCCTCAAGCAATCCGAGTTGTGTGTTTAACTGCAGAAAGATAAAAGGATGAGAAAAAAGAAAAATAAGTACGATTTAATCATAAAGCAACATCAGCCCCTTAATCTAGACGTAATTATCGCATGAAGAAAGATTAGCCTTGAAGGAATGGACTTCTAAGCCATAACAACTCCAGAAAAATAGAGCTTGACATCAAATCAATAACTTACATCATATTATTGACTAAAAGAGAAATCTAAAGTTGGAAGAAAAAGATCACTAACCTAATCTTGTAGGGTGTGTTAATCAGGTCGGTTCTTTTAAGATCAATTTGATATTCCATTACAAATGTAAAATTCACTTATTAATATACAAATTCTAATACCAAAATTTGGGTTGTAATTTTCAGACATATAAAATCAATGTTTTGTGATATAATTTTGATAGGACCATTGAAGAATACGGTTCCATTCCAATCAAACCTATAATATCAATCTAACATTAACCTAAGAAAATAAATTTAGTATGCTTTTCAAGTCAAAAAATTAGTTGTGTATGTTATTTTGTCAAATATAATAAACGAGCTGTCATAGATCAAATATATAGCTTCTCTTATTGCCCCGAAGAAGATATGTATCTATCACTATATTATGGCAAAACATGAAAGCAAACGTATGCTATGTATCCTTAATCTCGAAAATGTAAGTGACCTATCAAATATATAGCAAGTTTCAATGAGTATGGATTTTCTTTGAAGTAAGAATAGGACAAGGTGCCCTATCAAAAGTATACTAAAAACTAGATACAAAATTTTTACGACTAATATCTAGGATTGATTTCGATGGAGGCGTCTTGAAAGAAGAGGAGCGGACCTAAGTCATAACTCTTCACCCCGGAGAAGAATCCAAAGAAAGCACTCATAGATAACAAGAAGACTATACAAGAGGAAAATAAAACTTATACAAAAAAGATCAGTATTGTGACGCCCCTGGGTTCACACAAGGCTGCAGTCCAAGGTGAAACCAAGAATGTCAAACCTGCCATGCACCACACCGTGCAATAACATGTTTCACCATCACAATTAACATCTATCTAGTAGAATCAACAATAGGTGTAGGTACAAAACAGGTAAAAGATAATACAAGATATACTAACGGAATGATAACAGTCACATAAATATCTCATCATCCAACAATACAGAAATACACTGTTAAGATCTGAGTAGATAAACTGAAATACTCAACAAGTCTCAAATACAACTGTCTAACGATAAGAAATAAGGCATACAGCCTTTACAACTTCTAGAACAAGACTCTCAAATGTCTAAATAAAAATCTACTGTGGAACTCCAAAAGAAAATATAACTAAAGAGACGGCTGAAGCTAAAATGCATCGCCATCAGTCTACGACTCTCCGGGCTCCTGGCTCGTTACCTGAAAGGGGGAGGAACAACGAGCGTTAAAGAGCTAGCGAGCAACATCACAACCAACCCCAACAGGAACAATAATAAAGAGAAATACAACCCATCTCAAAACTTAAATACTGTGTCATGTCATAACCAAATAAGTGTCAAAGGTCAAAATTTCATAAGTGTCATGTACATCCTAGGTAGCTATCATGTCCAAATCTCATGTAATCATGTCATGTCCTGATTTAGATAAGTGTCATACTCATAGCTTAACAAATGTCCAACAAATGGTCTAATAGGTAAATGTCCAACACGAGGACTGAAATGGATTATAGTCCAACACGAGGACTTCAATGGATTATAGTCCAACACGAGGACTGAAATAATATAGTTTTCCCAACACATGGACCAAATAGTAAATATCGATGGGATATGTGAAAAGATATACTTACACGAATTTCATACGCATCTCGGTGTATGATTCTAAATTGGTGCCCTCGGGTAATCTATCATGCATCGGTGTATGATTCTAAATTGGTGCCCTCGGGTAATCTATCATGCATAGATACTTAGTAAGACTGAAAAAAAATGCCAGATGATCGAGGCAAACACTCGAACAAGAAGAAAATTTTTTACGGAACAGTTCTGTGCTTAAAACTGTGCGGCGGTCGACCGCCCCGGTCGACCGCACTCAGAGCCGAAACTCACTGTGCAGCAGAAACCCTCACGGTCGACCGCCGCGGTAGACCGCGCAGAGGACAGACGAATTCTTCCCTTCTGCACGCCCAGCGGTCGACCGTCGCGGTCGACCGCGAGGCAGACAGAAGCCCAGGCTGGGTTTTCTGTCAGCTTCAAACCTGTAAACACGAAAATTTTTATTTGATATTAAAATACTAATGTTTCTAATAATCATATAACCATATACGACGAAAACATTGGTGAACTTTATTACCCAAAACATTGGTGGACTTTTTATAAACTGAAACACAAGATTTTCGCATCATATGCTATAAAGAACATATTTTTATACTCACATATACGTTTTAGGCTCAACAAATCCCATTAAAACTGATTAGAAAACTTTTAAGAACATAGGAGAGGACTGGGCGAGATGTTACTCGCCTGAGGGGGAATTGTAGAACTCCTGAACACGCGTGACCATGCTCCTCCTTCGATAGAATCGCTCCAAATCCCGCTGAAACCCTTCGAGACTCCTCAAAAATCGCCAAGAACGGATCTAGGGTTTGGGAGAGAAGAGGGGGGCTGCTAGGGTTTGTAAAACAGAAGAAAAGAGGTGATTTTAGTGATATAACATGTATATATATAGCAGCAAACCCGAAACCCGAAACCCGAAACCCGAAACTGGAAATTCAGTCTGACTAGGAACATTCTCTTCGGTATTTTGGCTATAACTTTCTCATACGACCTCGGAAAAAGGTGATCTAAGATTTGTTGGAAATCTATTGAAGAGACCTACAACTTTGGTATTATACACTTTTCCAGATTCTTAATGAATCAGTGTGAAAATCATAGAAACTCTCAACTGGTCAAAATTCTCAGATTCTCACTCTTTGCCTTTGTGCATGTTTTGTGAATTTGAACTCATATATTCACAAATATACATTGAATTGTCCTCAAATTAATTCTTATCATACCCAAACATCAAAGATATATTATTTTTACCATATAATATATTTATAATTATTTATCACATTATATTCAAATTTTCAGAGTTTTACATTCTTCCCCCCTTAAAAGAATTTCGTCCTCGAAATTCAGAAATCATACTTAAGCAAATAATAATACTAGAAAAACACATAGTGGGTCTAATTCAAACCGCAACCAAAAACATTTAGAATTTTACTCTTGATAAGCATATAGGGATATTTATATTTAACAATCCAGGATGACTATATTCCCACTCAACCCTTAATCGAATGGAACTAGTACGTCGGGCGAAAAATCCAAACAAGGAACCCCCCATATATATACCATGTGTTCCGAAAGATTAAGAATTAAGTGAAAATATCCTCATTCTAGCGTTAAATCAAAATATAACCACACAAATAATCGTACACATAAATCAATGCACTTCCTCAATAGGTTCAGGAAGTCGCGCGGCATAACATCTTCGCGCCCCTGAAAATCATCTCAACTCCTTTCTGGTTCCACTGAGTTTTCTCCAAGGAAAAAAAATGTCTTTTTTCTAAATTTTTCGTCTTCTCTAGCAAGTATACAAACTAGGATTTCAATCGTAGTCAAACCATCCTGAAGCTAAATTTCTGATGCGTTCAACACTCACTACTGTTCTTCATCACGTAATTGTTTCTTAAGCATAGAAACATGAAATACATTGTGTATACTAGACATCGATTCTAGAAGATCTAGTCTGTATGACACAGTTCCAATGCTCTCCAAAATCTGATACGGTCCAATGTATCTCGTCGTAACCTTTTTCCGTCTTCCGAATTGCTACCTTGAAAGTCAATGACACAAGCCCGGCATCTGTTTTCCAACATCTAATTTACTCTCTCCATCTGACCATCTATCTATGGATGAAATGCACTACAGTATGATAAATCTGTTACCCAAAAGAATCCTGGAAACCCTTCCAAAAATGTGGAATGAACACTGAAATCTCAATCTGATGCTATCGCATCTGGAACTCCATGAAGTCGAATAGTCTCTTGAATAGGTATCCTCGCATACATCTCAGCTGTATAGTTAGTCCTTGCTGGAATAAAAATGTATTGACTTCATCAGTCCATCCATTACCACTCAAATCGAATCATTCTCTTTCTTCGATTTCGACAACTCTACAATAAGGTCCATAGAAATGTCCGCCCACTTCTACTCCGAAATGGTTAAAAGCTGACGTGATCCTACTGGTCTCTGATGTTCCGTCTTTACTCATTGACAGGTAAGATACTTAGCTGCATACTTTGAAATCTTCCTACGCATAACACTCCATCCAAAGGTGTCTCTTTAGGTCCTTGTACATCTTAGGGGTCCCTGGACGTACTATGAACTGAGTACGATGTGCTTCATTTAGCAACTCCCTCTTAAGCTCTGCACTGGTTGGCATAACCAGTCTATCCTTCATCCGTAGACTTCCATCTGCTCCAATGGCCCAATCAGTCTTAGGCGCTTTGGAAATTTCCTCCTTCTGGATTTGAATTCAATAGTTTTCCAACTGAGTTCTGACAACTCTGTATCTCCAAGTTGGCTGCAATGACACAGCTCCCTATAATGCACTGGTTCCACCAATCTCATGTCTAAAATCACACTGACTAAGGGTGAGAATATCTCGATACAACGAGCACTTCTAAGCTGAAACCCGATGTCGACGCTTCCTACTCAAGGCATCTGCTACAACATTTTCTTTTTTTTGGATGATACTGAATCGCGAACTCGTAGTCCTTGGTAAACTTAATCCACTTCCTTTGTCTCTGATTGAGTTCCTTCTGAGAGAAAAGATACTTCAGACTTTGATGGTCCGTGAATAATTCATACTGTACTTCATATAAGTAAAGTCTCCATGACTTCATTGCAAATACCACTACTGCTAACTCCAAATCATAAGTGGAAATAGATCTGCTCATGTACTCTCAATTGCTGTGAGACATTTGTTACTACTCTCTGAGTCTGCATCAAAACGTCTCGTAACTCTGCCAATGATGTATTTGTGTAGACCACAAATATCCTGGATAAACTTCCAATAATAGCCGACTAAACCCGAAAAGCTATGAATCTCTGTCTCCGTCTTTGGCGGCTCCCAATCAAGAACTGCTACAACCTTAGCCGGATCCACTGCTATGCCCTCTCTATTGATGACGTGGCCTAGAAATCTAACTTCTGGAAGCCAAAATTTATACTTGCTGAACTTAGCATATAACTGACACTCCTGTAGAGTCTTCAAAGCTAACCGTAGATGCTGCTCGTGTTCTGCCTCCGATCTCGAATAAATGAGAATATCATTGATAAAAACTATCACGAACTGATCCAAAAAGGGACGAAAAACCTAGTTCATAAAATCCATGAATACAGCGGGTGCATTGGTCAACCCAAATGGTGTGACCAGAACTCGAAAGATTCATATCGAATCGGAAAAACACGGCTTTGGGAAAATCCCTCTCCCGAACTCGCAACTACAATAACCCAAAACGAAGATCAATCTTCGGGAAACTTGCGCTTCGCGCAGCAGATCGAACAAGTCATAAATCCTAGGTAATGGGTACCTATTCCGGATATTGACCTTGTTCAACTCTCTATAATCAATACACAAATGCATACTGTCGTCCTTCTTCTTCATGAAGAGAACTGGCGCTCCCCACGGAGAATGACTCCGATGAATAAAACCCTGAGCTAACAACTCGTCCAACTAGGTCTGAAGCTCCCTCATCTCAGCTGGTGCCATGGCCTGGCTGCAACTCAATACGAAACTCGACCTCTCGCACAGGAGGTAATCCAGGTATGTCCTGAAAGACATCCTGATACTCTGAGACAACTCTAGTCTCTAATAAATCAATACCCTGATCCCATCGCATCACCTCATCGATGTACACCAGAAATGACTCCGCAAAACGGTTGCCCTGGGAGGTTGCTATAATCATCTCGGACCCATCGGACGCTCACAAATTGACCGTCTACGCAAAGCAGTCAATACTATCATGGTAGGAAGATAACCAATCCGTACCAAAAATTTGACATCGACAACACGATCAACTCGATGTCTAACTGGAAGGGACGCCCCCTCTAGAGGAGTAGAGACTGACAACAGAATATCTAAGGAATGTGCTACAAGCTAAAACCTATCAACGAAGGTATGAAAGATAAGAGATAAGCAAATTTCCTAACTCAACTAGATCCTAGCTGAAAAGGAAATCACGAAGAAAACTCCACTCGTACCCTGATCACCACGGTACTATTGAATAGACTATGCTGGATAATGCAATTATGGGATAATCTGTCTTTCAGGAATCTCTTGGATAAAGCAAATCTGGCCTGCTGGATCCTAAATCCTCGGATTAACAAGTAGTGTCTCTATTTTTCCGCTGCTGGCCAAAATTATGACTCTGAGACTATCGACTGTGACCTTTATCATGCTGACTTCCTGCTGGTGTACTGCGACAAGTCTTTCGTTCTTTGTTCAATATTGTTTTGATTGTAACATGTACTCCGGACTCTGCGCTACTTCGGCGCTCTCGAATCATATTGAGCTCCTTTCTTATATTGTCCTTGTTACTGGGTTAAAATCATTCTCCCGCTGCTAGGATTCTCTAGATTCCGTAATAGTTCTCTTGTCATTATCATTGCCACTATTCTGATTTGATTTTCTTCCTTTACTACGGGTATATCTCCCTGCTTCACTTAGACTAGCTTTTAACTACTTGTTGAAGTAGTGACTAAAATTCTCCCAAATAGGGGTTAATTGCTGCCCCGTCAAAAATCTTGATGTCCTTGCTATCCTACCGCGATGTCCTTAATGCTGAATACATCTAACTTCTGCTTGGTACTAAGTTGACGTTCAAGAAATTTCCACATACTCATTCCCCTATAGGTTGCAAATGAAATTGGTGTGACTTGAAACTTTGGTACTCTTATTATCTGATATCTTTCTTATTCTTTAGAGCTAAACTTCCTGTTCTATGGCTCTATAAACAGCTGATTGTGGTGATGGTGCCCTCATTGATATTGCCTCTTTATTTTCATGACGGGTACAACCGGTGATGAACTCCTGAAAGTCGTATTGCTGACGAAAACGGATACACCTCTTGCTCCTCGAGTATTGTAAGATCTTGCTGCTAACAGTGCTATGATGTCGATCAAAAACTGTGGAGCCTGCTACGGCTCGGGTCTGCATGCCCAGTTCTCCAAATACGAGTTTTATATATATATATATATAACGTATCACAATACGAATTCATAACACATAGTATTCACGCAAATACCTTCAATCAACATAAAATAGTTGTCAAAAAAAAAAAATTCTCAAATTTTTAGATATACGCATACATCGTCCTCACTCATACTAGGAAATTCTTATCGGACTCTACACATGAATCCTAAGAAACTCTAACCTAGCTCCACGACTCGACACAGAATGATCCTAAGTTCTTCCCCCTTAAAAGAATTTCGTCCTCGAAATTCAGAAATGCATACTTAAGCAATAATATTACTAGAGAAACACATAGTGGGTCTAATTCAACCCGCAACCAGAATATTTAGAATTTTACTCTTGATAAGCATATATGGATATTATTTAAACATCCAGATGACTATATTCCCACTCAACCCTTAATCGAATGGAACTAGTACGTCGGGCGAAAATCAAACAAGGAACCCCCCATATATATACCATATGTTCCGAAAGATTAAGAATTAAGTGAAAATATCCTCATTCTAGCGTTAAATAAAATATAACCACAACAAATAATCGTACACATAAATCAATGCCTCTCAATAGGTTCAGGAAGCCGCGCGGCATAACATCTTCGCACGGCCCTGAAAATCATCTCAACTCCTTTCTGGTTCCACACTGAGTTTCTCCAAAAAAAAATGTCTTGTTTCTAAATTTTTCTTCTTCTCTAGCAAGTATACAACTGGGATTTCAATCGTAGTCAACCATCCTGAGCTAAATTTCTGATCGCGTTCAACCTCACTACTGTTCTTCATCACGTAATTGTTTCTTAAGCATAGAAACATGAAATACATGTGTATACTAGAGCATCGATGCTAGAAGATCTAGTCGTATGAATGACCAGCTCCAATGCTCTCCAAAATCTGATACGCGTCCAGTGTAATCTCGTCGTAACGTTTTTCCGTCTTCCGAATTACTACCTTGAAAGTCAATGACACAAGCCCGACATCTGTTTTCCCAACATCTAATCTACTCGTCTCCGTCTTGACCATCCATGCTAATGGCGAAATGCACTACAGTACGATAAATCTGTTACCCAAAAGAATCCTGGAAACCTTCCAAAAATGTGGAATAACACTGAAATCTCAATCTGATGCTATCGCATCTGGAACTCCATAAAGCGAAATAGTCTCTTGAATAGGTATCCCGATACATCTCAGCTGTATAGTTAGTCCTTGCTGGAATAAAAATTTATTGACTTCATCAGTGCCATCCATTACACTCAAATCGAATCATTCTCTTTCTTCGATTCGACAACTCTACAATAAGTCCATACAGAAATGTCCGCCCACTTCTACTCGAAATGGTTAAAAGCTGACGTGATGCCTACTGGTCTCTGATGTTCCGCCTTTACTTCATTGACAGGTAAGATACTTAGCTACATACTTTGAAATCTTCCTACGCATAACAACTCGCATCCAAAGTGTCCTTTAGTCGCTTGTACTTCTTAGGGGTCGCCTGGATGTACTATGAACTGAGTACCGATGTGCTTCATTTATCAACTACTTCTTAGCTCTGCACTGGTTGGCATAACCAGTCTAATCCTTCATCCGAGTACTCCCATCTGCTCCAACGGCCCATCAGTCTTAGGGCTTTGGAAATTTCTCCTTCTGGATTTGAATTCAATAGTTTTTCCGAACTGAGTTCTGACAACTCTGTCTCTAAGTTGGCTTAATGACACAGCTCCTATAATGCACTGGTTCCACATCTCATGTCTAAAATCACGACTGATCTAAGGTGAGAATATCTCGATACACGAGCACTTCTAAGTTGAAACCCAATGTCGACGCTTCTACTCAAGGCATCTGCTACAACATTTTCTTTTTCTTTTTGATGATACTAAATCGCGAACTCAGTAGTCCTTGGTAAACTTAATCCACTTCCTTTGTTCTCTGGTGAGTTCTTCTGGAGAAAAGATACTCAGACTCTGATGGTCCGTGAATAATTCATATGTACTTCATATAAGTAAAGTCTCCATGACTTCATTGCAAATACCACTGCTGCTAACTCCAAATCATAAGTGGAAATAGATCTGCCTCATGTACTTCCTCAATTAGGTGAAACCAAGAATGTCAAACCTGCCATGCACCACACCGTGCAATAACATGTTTCACCATCACAATTAACATCTATCTAGTAGAATCAACAACAGGTGTAGGTACAAAAGCAAGTGAAAGATAACACAAGAAATATTGATGAAATGAAATCACATAAATATCTCATCATCCAAAATCCAGAAATACATAGTCAAGGAATACTCAATAAGTCTCAAATACAAATATCTGACAAGAGGAAATAAGGCACACAACCTTTACAACTTCTAGAACAAGACTCTCAAATGTCTACACAAAAGAAAATCTAAAGTGGAGCCCCAAATAAAACATATAACTAACTAGACAGCTGAAGCTAAAATGCATCGCCATCAACCTGCGACTCTCCGGGCTCCTGGCTCGTTACCTGAAAGGGGGAGGGACAACGAGTATCAAAGCGCTAGCGAGTAACATCACAACCAACCCCAAGGGAAAGGGCTCGTTGTATACAGAAAATACAGTAAATATAGTAAATACATAATATTCTAAAATCATAGATCCTAACAAAAGAGGATTTTAGTATTTAGAGATTTACAACACGAGCATAGGTACGTCGAGCGAAATAATCCAAACAAGGAAACCCTCATGTATATACCTTGTATCTCAAATTGTAAATCCCTAAACATCAAACCCAAAATCTAATACAGGAACAATAATAAAGAGAAATACAACCCATCTCAGAACTTAAATACTGTGTCATGCCATAACCAAATAAGTGTCAAAGGTCAAACTTTCATAAGTGTCATGTACAGCCTAGGTAGCTATCATGTCCAAATCTCATGTAATCATGTCATGTCCTGATTTAGATATGTGTCATACTCATAGCTTAACAAATGTCCAACAAATGGTCTAATAGGTAAATGTCCAACACGAGGACTGAAATGGATTATAGTCCAACACGAGGACTTTAATGGATTATAGTCCAACAAGAGGGCTTCAATGGATTATAGTCCAACACGAGGACTGAAATAATATAGTTTGCCCAACACACGGACCAAATAGTAAATATCGATGGGATATGTGAAAAGATATACTTACACGAATTTCATACACATCTCGGTGTATGATTCTAAATTGGTGCCCTCGGGTAATCTATCATGCATAGATACTTAGTAAGACTGAAAACAAATGCCATATGATCGAGGCAAACACTCGAACAAGAAGAAAAATTTTTACAGAACAGTTCTGTGCTTAAAACTGTGCGGCGGTCGACCGCCCCGGTCGACCGCACTCAGAGCCGAAACTCACTGTGCAGCAGAAACCCTCACGGTCGACCGCCGCGCATCGTGGTCGACCGCCAAGGTATCGCGGTCGACCGCCGCAGTCGACCGCGCAGAGGGCAGACGAATTCTGCCCTTCTGCACGCCCAGCGGTCGACCGTCGCGGTCGACCGCGAGGCAGACAGAAGCCCACGCTGGGTTTTCTGTCAGCTTCAAACCTGTAAACACGAAATTTTTTATTTGATATTAAAATACTAATGTTTCTAATAATCATATAACCATATACGACGAAAACATTGGTGAACTTTATTACCCAAAACATTGGTGGACTTTTTATAAACCGAAACACAAGATTTTCGCATCATATGCTATAAAGAACACATTTTTATACTCACATATACGTTTTAGGCTCAACAAATCCCATTAAAACTAATTAGAAAACTTTTAAGAACATAGGAGAGGACTGGGCGAGATGTTACTCGCCTGAGGGGGTATTGTAGAACTCCTGAACACGCGTGAGCATGCTCCTCCTTCGATAGAATCGCTCCAAATCCCGCTGAAACCCTTCGAGACTCCTCAAAAATCGCCAAGAACGGATCTAGGGTTTGGGAGAGAAGAGGGGGGCTGCTAGGGTTTGTAAAAACAGAAGAAAAGAGGTGATTTTCATGATATAACATGTATATATATAGCAGCAAACCCGAAACCCGAAACCCGAAACTGGAAATTCAGTCTGACTAGGAACATTCTCTTCGGTATTTTGGCTATAACTTTATCATACGACCTCGGAAAAAGGTGATCTAAGATTTGTTGGAAAGCTTTTGAAGAGACCTAAAACTTTGGTATTATACACTTTTCCAGATTCTTAATGAATCAGTGTGAAAAACATAGAAAATCTCAACTAGTCAAAATTCTCAGATTCTCACTCTTTGCCTTTGTGTATGTTTTGTGAATTTGAACTCATATATTCACAAATATACATTGAATTGTCCTCAAATTAATTCTTATCATACCCAAACATCAAAGATATATTATTTTCACCATATAATATATTTATAATTATTTATCACATTATATTCAAATTTTCAGGGTTTTACAAGTATCAAGCTAAACAATGAATCTGAGAGGAGGTAAATTAGATTTAATTGTTTGCGTCGAAAATTGTTGTATTCATTGCTGTATTCATTACAAATTTAGTCGTTACAATGAAATCAAAAAAGATTGTCTTTTTATAAGACCTTTACACAATGAAAACAAAAGTTACAACTCTCGTCAAAACAAACGCAGAGATCGTTTATCGGTCTTCTGCTTGCGTGGGTCTTTTGCCTGTGACGGGGACGTTGATATCCGTGAAAATAAGGTTGTTATGAGCTCTCCAAATACACCAGTAGACAGTAGGAAAGCAATAACTCCAAAGTTTTCGATCCTTAGAATCGATTAAAACATTATAACAGATATTAAAGCATTGATACAAGTCTTGAGGCAAAGTAAAATTATAAATCATAGGTAGTAAGAGATCCCAAATTCGTTTAACAAAGACACATTTCAAGAAGAGATGATCATGAGTCTCACAATCGACCTAACATAAGGGACAAAGAGGGTTTACAGTCCATCCTTTTTTGATAAGCTTATCCTTAGTATTCAGTTTAAGCATTGATAAGATCCATAGAAAGAACTTGACTTTGCTTGGTAAAATACTCTTCCAAATCATCGAGAAATATGGGCAACGAGTACCTCTATCGGTAATAAAAGAATATAAGGTTTTGATTGAGAAAATCCTTAAGTTCTCTAAATGTCAAGACACCTGATCCAACTCCAAAGAAGGGCAAAAGAGTGAAGATAAAAAATGGTATTTAAGGGCCTCAATCTGAATATGATCATGATCACCTATCAGTCTTATGCTAATAGGTCTCCGACATCAGTTATCCTCACCAAACATCTCTTAGGACGCAATATTAACATGCTTTTTAAAAGCAAGATTATAAGACAGAGTGTACAAGCTGACCAAGGAATTATCACCCATCCATTTGTCCTCCCAAAACTATATTCTTAATCCATTCTCTAGACATCATTTAACCAAATCTGTAAAAGATTGGCAAACAGACAAAGCATCTTTTCAAAATTTAGAAAAATTGCTTCTAAGAGGTGTGCTAAAAGATGCAGAAAGATAGATAGATTGAAGAATCTAACCAACATGAGAGTCATTGAAAAGAATTTTCCAAAGCCACTTGGAAAGAAGAGAAGAATTAAAGGTTTCAGGTTTATAACTCCAAGGCCTCCATATTTTTTGATAAACAAACCTTCTCCCATTTAACTAGTGCTTTACAACGCGATATTTTAAAAATTTCTTTTCTAACATGTTTATATTCATGCATATAAATATTTTTCCAAGTTTCATAATGTGACGCCCCTGGGTTCACACAAGGCTGCAGTCCAAGGTGAAACCAAGAATGTCAAACCTGCCATGCACCACACCGTGCAATAACATGTTTCACCATCACAATTAACATCTATCTAGTAGAGTCAACAACTGGTGTAGGTACAAAACAGGTAAAAGATAATGCAAGGAATACTGATGAAATGATAATAGTCACTTAAATATCTCATCATCCAACCATACAGAAATACATAGTCAAGATCTGAGTAAATAAACCGGAATACTTTACAAGTCTCAAATACAAATGTCTGACAGGAGGAAATAAGGCACACCGCCTTTACAACTTCTATAACCAGACTCTCAAATACCTAAACAAAAGTCTACTGTGGAACTCCAAAAGAAAATATATCTAAGTAAACAGCTGAAGCTAAAATGCCTCGCCATCAACCTGCGGCTCTCCGGGCTCCTGGCTCGTTACCTGAAAGGGGGAGGGACAACGAGCGTCAAAGCGCTAGCGAGTAACATCACAACCAACCCCAAGGGAACAGGGCTCGTTGTATAAGAAAAATACAGTTAATATATAAGAGATCAAAAATCATTGATCTTACTAAAGAGGGTTTTAGTATTTAGAAATTTACAACACGAGCATAGGTACGTCGAGCGAAATAATCCAAACAAGGAAACCCTCATGTATATACCTTACATCTCAAATTGTAAACTCCTAAATACCAAACCCAAGGTTCTAGTGCAGTAATAATAATAAAAGAAATACGACGAACACCAGAGCATGAAAACAGTGTTGTGACATAGCCCACATGAGTATCATGTTATTACTTACATGAATATCATATCAAAATCTACATAAGTGTCATGTCAAACTCACATGAGTGACATGTCAGAAAACGATTAAGTGTCCAAAACATAGACTATATAAATTAAACGTCCAACCCATAGACTGCGTGAAGTAAACGTCCAACTTATGAACTGAATATAACCGTTGTCCAAAGCATGGACCGGATATGACTGTTGTCCAACGCATGGACCGGATGTGACCGTTGTCCAACGCATGGACCGGATGGTAATGCATATCCAGCACGAGGATTAAATAGCAATGCATGTCCAACACGAGGACTAAATAGGAAGGGTGTCCAACACGAGGACTAAATGGTAATGCTTGTCCAACACGAGGACTGAGAAATGGTGAAAATATCATTGAGATACATTGTGAAATCTACCTATATCAATTCACAATCAAATCAGCATGTATATCCACATTTGATACCCTCAGGTCATCTATCATGCATGGATACATAATAAGACTAAAAACCAGAGTCAGATGATCCAGGCAAAATCTCAAATATGAGAAAAATACACAGAACAGGAAAATTGCAACAGACAGTGCGTCGGTCGACCGACTCGGTCGACCGTACACTGATATGAGCCTGGCGGTCGACCGCTAGGCATTTCGGTCGATCGACAGAACATCGCGATCGACCGGTGCGGTCGACCGCAGACAAATTCTGCCCCTACAGCGAGCTCAGCGGTCGACTGCACCGGTCGACCGCCAAGCGGACAGAAACCCAATCTGGGTTTTTTGTCAGCTGTTAAACCTGTAACCACGAAAATTTTTATTTGATATTAAAATATTAATGTTTCTAATAATCATATAACCATATACGACGAAAACATTGGTGAACTTTATTACCCAAAACATTGGTGGACTTTTTATAAACTGAAACACAAGATTTTCGCATCATATGCTATAAAGAACACATTTTTATACTCACATATACGTTTTAGGCTCAACAAATCCCATTAAAACTAATTAGAAAACTTTTAAGAACATAGGAGAGGACTGGGCGAGATGTTACTCGCCTGAGGGGGTATTGTAGAACTCCTGAACACGCGTGAGCATGCTCCTCCTTCGATAGAATCGCTCCAAATCCCGCTGAAACCCTTCGAGACTCCTCAAAAATCGCCAAGAACGGATCTAGGGTTTGGGAGAGAAGAGGGGGGCTGCTAGGGTTTGTAAAACAGAAGAAAAGAGGTGATTTTCGTGATATAACATGTATATATATAGCAGCAAACCCGAAACCCGAAACCCGAAACCCGAAACTGGAAATTCAGTCTGACTAGGAACATTCTCTTTGGTATTTTGGCTATAACTTTCTCATACGACCAGGAATAAGGTGATCTAAGATTTGTTGGAAAGATCTTGAAGAGACCTACAACTTTGGTATTATACACCTTTCCAGATTCTTAATGAATCAGTGAGTCAGTGTGAAAAACATAGAAAATCTCAACTAGTCAAAATTCTCAGATTCTCACTCTTTGCCTTTGTGTATGTTTTGTGAATTTGAACTCATATATTCACAAATATACATTGAATTGTCCTCAAATTAATTCTTATCATACCCAAACATCAAAGATATATTATTTTCACCATATAATATATTTATAATTATTTATCACATTATATTCAAATTTTCAGGGTTTTACAAGTATCAAGCTAAACAAGAGTTTATAACCATCCCGATAAAACAATAACTCTAGAAGAAGCTAAATGTTAGCATTTGCATTGTTGCTATCCTCGCCGGAAGAAAGGAGTTCAGAGAAGCCTCTCTCCCTGACAATCACTTTCTGCTTCAAACTCTTCTCATTTACCAGGGAACCTGTCCAGAAAATGAGAAAAATGAGCCACCGTGGAAGCCACTACACAAGCTTGAGGAACATCTCCGGAGAAAATAAGGTTGTTATGAGCTCTCCAAATACACCAGTAGACAGTAGGAAAGCAATAACTCCAAAGTTTTCGATCCTTAGAATCGATTAAAACATTATAACAGATATTAAAGCATTGATACAAGTCTTGAGGCAAAGTAAAATTATAAATCATAGGTAGTAAGAGATCCCAAATTCGTTTAACAAAGACACATTTCAAGAAGAGATGATCATGAGTCTCACAATCGACCTAACATAAGGGACAAAGAGGGTTTACAGTCCATCCTTTTTTGATAAGCTTATCCTTAGTATTCAGTTTAAGCATTGATAAGATCCATAGAAAGAACTTGACTTTGCTTGGTAAAATACTCTTCCAAATCATCGAGAAATATGGGCAACGAGTACCTCTATCGGTAATAAAAGAATATAAGGTTTTGATTGAGAAAATCCTTAAGTTCTCTAAATGTCAAGACACCTGATCCAACTCCAAAGAAGGGCAAAAGAGTGAAGATAAAAAATGGTATTTAAGGGCCTCAATCTGAATATGATCATGATCACCTATCAGTCTTATGCTAATAGGTCTCCGACATCAGTTATCCTCACCAAACATCTCTTAGGACGCAATATTAACATGCTTTTTAAAAGCAAGATTATAAGACAGAGTGTACAAGCTGACCAAGGAATTATCACCCATCCATTTGTCCTCCCAAAACTATATTCTTAATCCATTCTCTAGACATCATTTAACCAAATCTGTAAAAGATTGGCAAACAGACAAAGCATCTTTTCAAAATTTAGAAAAATTGCTTCTAAGAGGTGTGCTAAAAGATGCAGAAAGATAGATAGATTGAAGAATCTAACCAACATGAGAGTCATTGAAAAGAATTTTCCAAAGCCACTTGGAAAGAAGAGAAGAATTAAAGGTTTCAGGTTTATAACTCCAAGGCCTCCATATTTTTTGATAAACAAACCTTCTCCCATTTAACTAGTGCTTTACAACGCCACATTTGTCACTGCCCCCCCCCCCCCCCCCCCAACACACACACACACACACCGCGGAAGTTACATCTAATTTAATCCACTACCTTGATAGGCCATTTAAGAATTAAAAAACATTTAATAAAGAGAGGGGGATGAAAGAATAGAGTTTAGAAGAACTAGACAACCACCAAAGCAAAGATGTTTGCCTTTCCATAAGGAAAGTTTCTTATAAAAAAAATCAAGGAACGGCTGCCAATCTAGTTTTGTAATAGTCCCCTTTATTAAAGTCAATGAGTATGGATTTTGTTAGGTGAAGCAAACCAACTAGGGATTTATGAAAAACGTGAGTTCAACTTTCTATTGGTCAATTTTTAGGCTGATTTAAAATCATAAGTTGCATAAAATTACAAGCATTTTCCATAGTTACTTTCCTCCTCTCTTTTATTCTTCCTTTTCAATTAGTTGAAATTTTTTTGAACAGAGATTATATATCATTTACACATGAGTGATGAGATCTTCAATTTTCATACTTTGTTGGCCAAGAAAGCTTGAAAATTATTCTTCAATTTTTTATCCAAACATTGCTCCGCTTCTCAGTATGACGGCTAAATTTGATCTTTATATGCTAACTCATTTGTTGTCTTTGTGTAGTTGCCTAGTTGGAGGCTCCTGTGGACCATCATAATTATTTCGGTCATGATGGAATTCATTACTTTGAGGTGGCATACGCTTTTGATGGGAACTTCCCTCTGCTCTTTGAAGGCAGTAGCCAAGAAAGGATCAAGACCATCCATTCTAGCAGCATTAGAGCTTTACAGGAGATAATCACCGACGTGAAGTTCTTAGTCCTAATAAAGATGTATCGGTGAAGTCATATTTTTTTTGGAGATAGTGTTAGTTTTAAAAATAAAGGAGACAGAAATTCTGAGGCGTGAAACACTTTCCTTAAAGAAATATTTGCCCCCACTTGATATTCAAAGTTGCTTTGGGTTAATGCAAATTTTCTTCCCAGGATATAACAGAAAATGAAAATTCCAGTAAGCAAATCTGGAATTTTCCTTAATTCGTTGTGAAACAAGTTTGTAATATTGCAGATGTTTTTGATAGAAAAGATTCAGAAAAGAATTGTTTTTGGATATCTGAAAACATAAATTATTTATAGGTTTGAAAAGATGCTTCCAACAGTCACAACTTTTCAAAACACCCCTTGGAGCAAACAGCCACTTTTCAACAGTCACTTGTCTTTTCATAATTTTTAAAATTCAAAATAACATAAAAAAATATATTCAATATATAATTATATATATAAAAAATAGAACATTTAAGCGGCAGCGGCAAGCGTGCAAAGTGCTAAGTGCGTCTAATAATCGCGTCAAAATCGCGCATTATTCGCGCTACCCGCACGCGGGTTTAGAAGCCTACACTTTGATCTATTATTCAAAGCCCAATAAGCATTCAACGCTTTTAAACCTCTAAAAGAATGTTCAAAATTCCAATGTGGGACTATCTTGTTTTTTAAACAAACAAATACTAACAATCCCCCACTTTGTTTGAAAAAAACATTTTAATAGTATTATATTTAAAAATATCAAATACTAACAATCCCCCACTTTGTTTGAAAAAAACATTTTAATAGTATTATATTTAAAAATAATCTGCAATATGTACAAAATGAGATAAGTTGTTTGAAAAAAACATTTTAATAGTATTATATTTAAAAATAATCTGCAATATGTACAAAATGAGATAAATATACATATGTAGAGGTATCTTTTGATTTAAACCTTTACTTAGTACAAATACCTCAAAGTTCTATCAAAGTCGTTAGTTGCCTTAACATTAAACTAATTACTCTTTGTGATAGAACCAGAGAATATTGTACATACACTAATCTCTTGTTTCAATGAGAATTAATATTTTAGCACTGTTATGGCCTTGTGCTTATTCCTGGTTCATGAACTCTTTAAAGAACAAACCTTTAGTTCTTTTAAGAAGCGGCACCACTTCTAAGTTCATATAGGTGAAACGTCTACAATGTGTTTTCCATTACTCTAAACACACAACAATAATGTATTAGACTTTCATTAAGAGCATAACTCATCCTCTTATTCCGTAATGGATGATATTGACTTTATCTTTTAGGGCTTAATGCATCAATATCAATCAATCACTTTCAGAAACTTGTTATTACCCATTTAAACCATTTAACCAGTTTAGTTCTAGTAAATGGTTGGGTTACCATTCCTGGTGATTTTAAATATAAGGTTTCAGCCCCATTTCACCTGATGTCATCTTTACTACCTCTCTTGCTAGAGGTTTTGTAAATGGATCAGCCAAATTTTTATTTGTCTTGACATAGACAATAGTTATGACACTATCTTGTATCAAGTGTCTCACATATTCATGTCTTAGACTTATGTGTCTAGACTTACCATTATATGTACAATTATAAGCCCTTGACAAAGTGGCTTGACTATCACAATAGATAGAGATAGGAGGCATTGGACTCGGCCATAACTTAATATCTAGCAATAAGTTCCTAATCCATTCAGCCTCTTTACCAGTTGCTGCTAAAGCAATGAATTCAGATTCCATGGTGGAGTGTGAGATACATGTTTGTTTCTTGCTTGCCCAAGAAACTGCTCCTCCACCAAGTGTAAAAACCATTCTAGAAGTGGATTGGTTGTCTCCAACACTAGTCATCCAGTTGCATCGGTGTATCCCTCTAATACAGCCGGATAATCATTATAGAACAAATACAGATTTTTTGTTTTCTTTAAATATCCAAAGATCCTGGAAATGCTTTTCCAATGTTCTACACTTGGATTACTAGTTTATCTACTTAATTTCCATACAGCAAATGCAATATCAGGTCTAGTACAATGCATAGCATACATTAAAGAACCAATTGCACTAGCATACTCAAGCTGTGCTACAGCTCTACCAGAATTGGCAGTCAATTTGGCACTGGGATCGAAATGAGTGTTAACTTCTTTAAAACCAAGATGATTAAATTTATTCACTATTTTTTCAATATAATGTGATTGGCTTAAAGAAAAACCCCCACTATGTTTTCTAACTTTGATCCCTAAAATAGTATCCGCTTCTCCTAAATCTTTCATTTTAAACATAGAAGATAGATACTCTTTAGTCTCATTTATGCCAATCATATTAGTGCCGAATATTAACATGTCATCCACATACAAGCAGACAAGCACACCATATTTATCAGTGAATTTAGAATAAATACACTTATCAGCACTATTATGTTTGAAACCATAAGATAGAATAACAGAATCAAACTTTTCATGCCATTGTTTTGGTGCTTGTTTAAGACCATAAAGAGATTTAATTAGTTTACATACTTTTCTTTCATTTCCTGGAAGAATGAAACCTTCCGGTTGTTCCATGTAAACCTCCTCATTTAAATCTCCATTTAAAAAAACAGTCTTGACATCCATTTGATGCACAAATAACTTATGTATAGATGCCAAAGCAATAAGAATTATAATAGATATTATACGTGCGACAGGTGCATATGTATCAAAATAATCTATGCCTTCTTTTTGTCTAAACCCTTTGGCTACTAATCTAGCCTTAAAAGCTTGAACAGAACCATCAGAATGATATTTTCTTCTAAAAACCCATTTACATCCTATTGGCTTTGATCCTTGAGGTAAATCTACTAAAATCCAAGTACTATTTCCCATTATAGAATCCATTTCATCATTGACAGCTTCTTTCCAAAATGAAGCATCTCTAGATGACATTGCTTCTATAAAGGTTTTAGGATCATCACCCGGATTAAAACTTATAGGATGTTTATTTAAAACAATATTATTACTATCACCTTCAACAAGAAAAATAATTTGTTCAGGAGAAATAAAATCTGAAGGTAAAGATTTCTCTTTTTTGTTCAGGAGAAATAAAATCTGAAGGTAAAGATTTCTCTTTTCTTGCTCTAGTACTTCTTCTTGGCTCCGATGTTTCTTTAGATGTATTCGTTTCCTTAGCATGAAAATCAGAACTAGAAATATTATTAGAGTTAAGCAGAATAGGAACATTTTCAACATTTTCAGAATCTACAGAAAATTTATTTTCAAAGAATTCAACATCTCTAGATTTAACAATAGTATTAGAAGATAAATCAAGTAGTCTATATGCTTTGCTATTTTCAGCATATACAACAAAAACACTTTTAAAGGCTCTAGGTCCAAGTTTTGTTCTTTTAGGATCAGGAATTCTATAATAAGCCAAACACCCCCATACTTTAAAATATGACAGATTAGGTTTTCTACCTTTCCATAACTCATAAGGACTTATATTTGACTTTTTAGAGGGAATCCTATTATGAATATAACATGCTGTGTACAATGCTTCTCCCCATAAATTTAAAGGCAACTTAGCATTATTAAATATACAATTTATCATTTCTTGTAATGTTTTATTTTTTCTTTTGGCTAAACCATTCTGTTGGGGAGTATAAGGTGTTGTACATTAATTGATGAATAATGCCATGTTCTTCACAAAATGTATTAAAATTATCAGAAAAATATTCACCACCTCTATCAGAACGTAATACTTTAATTTTCCTTTCAAGTTGATTTTCAACTTCTGTTTTGTATTTTTTAAACATATCAAAAGCTTCATCTTTTGTTCTTAAAAGATAAACATACATATATCTACTGCAATCATCAATAAAAGTGATAAAGTATCTTTTTCCTTCTCTTGTTAACATACCATTCAATTCACATATATCAGAATGTATTAAATCTAAAACTTTAGAATCTTTGCGAGAAACACTTGGAAAAGATTTCTTTGTTAATTTAGACTTAGCACAAATTTCACATTTATCAAATTCACCATTAAAGTTAATAAAGTCTAACTTTCTCATATTTTTCAAATAGCGAAAATTTAAATGTGCTAAGCGATCATGCCATAAATATGAAGACTCAACAATATAAACAGAAGATATTACTTTATTATTAATACCTAGTTGATACATTCCATCACAAGAGTAGCCCTTTCCCACAAACATCCCATTCTTAGACAGGATAACATTATTTGACTCAAAAGCAACCCGAAACGCTTTCTTACAAAGAAGATCAACATAAACTAAGTTCTTTCTAACTTCGGGTACATACAGAACATTTATAAGAGTCAATTTCTTTCCAAAAGTAAAATCTGTATTAACAGTCCCCTTTCCAGCAACCTTTGCACAAGCATTGTTCCCCATTTACACTTCTGTAATTTTCGAAATTTCTTCAAATCCTTTGAACAAGGATTTGTCCTTGCAAACGTGGATTTTTGCACCAGAATCAAGCCACCATCCAGACTTAACAGAAGCCATATTGATTTCAGAAATCATAGCGACCAGATTCTCTTCTATCATATTTGCAGAAGCCTTTGATTTTACATTGTTATTTTTTTCTGTGACGACATTCTTTAGAAAAATGTCCAGGCTTGCCGCAAATAAAACAGGATCCCTTTTTCTTCTGAAAGTTCTTCCTTTTAAAGTGTTGTCCAATTTTCTTTACTTGAAGGTTCACATTTTTTACCGAAGATTCATTCTTTTCCATAGTGTGGACCTTACAATCACTTTGGATAGAATTTTTTGAATCACGTAAGCGTGACTCCTCTTCAATTCTATGATTCTTCTGAAGTTGTTCCAAAGAGATATCCTCAGTTTTATGCATTAGTTTCTTCGAGTAATCTTTCCAAGTTGATGGTAGTTTTGCAATAATTGTAGCAACTTGAAAAGACTCTGGAAGAACTATTTTGAGAACATGAATCTTATTAACCAGAACCTCCAATTCATGAACTTGCTCTAGGACAGACTTGTCATCAACCATTTTATATTCTAGATATTTTGCAATTAAATACTTGTTTTGTACCTTCCTCCTCGGCTTTATATTTAAATTCCAGTGCGTTCCAGATCTCCCTTGCCGACTTTATCCTCGTGAAAAGATCATATAATCGGTCCGAAAGTGTGTTCAGAATGTGAGCGCGACACAACACTTCATCTTCCTCCCATTTTGCCTTCTGCTTTTTGATTTCTTCTATTTCCTCCTCAGTAGGTTGTTTGTCGTCTGCACTTGGTTTTGGATCTTCTATGGGCTGTAGGTTGGGGTTGAGGATGTAGGAGATCTTCAATGCTGTAAGAAGAAACATCATCTTGTCTTGCCATCGAGAAAAATTATTCCCGTCAAATCGGTCCAATTTGACCATGTCTTGATTCATCACCTTGATTGATTCCGACTCCATCGTAGCAGAGATATTTCTTTAAGATTGTTAGTTTTAAAAATAAAGGAGACAGAAATTCTGAGGCGTGAAACACTTTCCTTGAAGAAATATTTGCCCCCACTTGATATTCAAAGTTGCTTTGGGTTAATGCAAATTTTCTTCCCAGGATACATGCCCCCACTTGATATTCAAAGTTGCTTTGGGTTAATGCAAATTTTCTTCCCAGGATACAACAGAAAATAAAAATTCCAGTAAGCAAATCTGGAATTTTTCTTAATTCGTTGTGAAACAAGTTTGTAATATTGTAGATGTTTTTCATAGAAAAGATTCAGAAAAGAATTGTTTTTGGATATCTGAAAACATAAACTATTTATAAGTTTGAAAATGTGCTTCCAACAGTCACAACTTTTCAAAACACCCATTGGAACAAACAGCCACTTTTCAATAGTCACTTGTCTTTTCATAATTTTTAAAATTCAAAATAACATAAAAAAATATATTCAATATATAATTATATATATAAAAAATAGAATATTTAAGCGGCAGCGGCAAACGTGCAAAGTGCTAAGTGTGTCTAATAATCGCGTCAAAATCGTGCATTATTCGCGCTACCCGCACGCGGGTTTAGAAGCCTACACTTTGATCCATTATTCAAAGCCCAATAAGCATTTAATGCTTTTAAACCTCTAAAAGAATGTTCAAAATTCCAATGTGGGACTATCTTGTTTTTTTAAACAAACAAATACTAACAGATAGTACCCCTAGTAGCAACTCCCTTTTTCATTGGGAGAGTGATGTCAGGATCAAATCGGTAGAGGTGTAGTATTAACATAACATTTTGATCAAGCTTTCAGAAGTGTAATGTTAACATAACAATATAAGGATATTTGACAAAAGTGTAATGTTAACCAATCAAATAGACTGACCGACAAAGATATCATTTTAACTGATCAGTTCAAAGGAGTTCAAAGGACGACTACCTTTTAGAAGTGTAGTGTTAACTTAATGGTAGAAAATCGATGAAAGTGTAATGTTAACTTATCGATTTTTTATGAGAGCGAAATGACAGAGGTGTAGTGTTAATCAGAAAATTTTTCTAAGATAGGTCGACAAGGGTGTAATGTTAACCGATTGACGAAATAGTCTGACAAAGGTATAATGTTAACCAGTTAGATTATTTAGAATGAGAAACCATTCAGAGGTGTAATGTTAACATGACAGTTTAATCAAGTTGACTCTGTTCAGAGGTGTAATGTTAACATGAGAGTATAAGGATATTTAAAGTCAAGCAGAGGCATGGTGTTAACTTGATGACTAATTAGAGATTGAACTTTAGATCAAAAGATCAACATCTCTAGTCAGAGGTGACAACTTAAACATCACCATGTAGGGTGAATAATTCGTTATTAATGCTAATTAAAACTTATTGACAAATATACCCTAGCAAGATAGATATTCTATTAAATTAAATCAAGGATATATATGCAAAGGGGAAATAAACAAGAAACGATATAAACAAATACTGGACATAATGAGCAATCCAAACATAATAATATGATCATAGAGTTCGCTCCTTCCAACCTACGTCTCTGCTCCCCACTCTCGGGGAGAACCCAATATCACGACGAGTTTTGTGGCCAATAATACCACATGAAAAGCAAAAGTCAGGAAGTCTCTATAGGTGAGGAAGAGCTTCTCAATCTCCTCGGTCTCTTCAAAGCAAACACGTATGTCTCTTTTTAGAAGCTTAGTAATATCCACGAGAATTCTCAGTCGCATCTTGTTATCCCACAAATCAATCCCTTTAAGTTCTCCTATAAGCGAGCCATAGTCTCTGGCGCACCTCTCGTTCATCGCAGCCAGTTGTACATTCTTGACGTTTACCCAAAATAAAGTTGAAGAGAAATCCAGAGAAGTTGGGGCACCGACCCAACGAGGAACAATCAAATTGAGCAAGTTCATTTTAAAGCACCATGGCCCACCATTAAGCACTTTCCCCCTATCTGCATCGGAACCGAATTTGAAAAGGAAAATATTCCTTCCACTGTAATGTTCTACCTGGAGGGGGGCATCTACAATCCATACATTCCTAAGGACATGCTCAAGATCATCTCTATTAGCAATCTTCCTACCAAAAACCTTTCCCAAGAGACAGTTGTTAAGGGAAGGCGAATCTGTCTGGTCCTTAGTTGATAGAAAAACAAGGCCCTCTTCGTCGTCTAAGCTGCATTTAGCACAAATCTCTGCCAGCCCATCATCATCAATTCTCGCCATGTTCCAAATTGATTTGGAGCTGAGAGGCCGCTTCAAACGGTGATGCCGTTAATATGAGACCGATAGACGGTCTTAAAACGGCGTTGCCGTTAATTTGAGTCTAAGAGACGGCTTAAACGGCAATGCCGTTAATTGGAGACCGAAAGACGATCCTGAAACGACGATGCCGTTAATTGAATATGAAACGACGATGCCGTTAATTAAATATGAAACAACGATGTCATTAAATAAATATAAAACGGTGATGCCGTTAATTAATTATGAAACGGTGATGCCGTTCGTATGAGCTGAAAGATAGCTACCTCGGAGGCCGAGATGTGGGAAACCACGAGGGCTGCCGTGAGGGTTGGGGACAAGACTCAGATCTCACCAAATAATTCTCCGCAAAACTATCGGAGTAAAACAGGAAGGGTCGTGCCTCACAAAGAATGTAGAAACCGACAAGAAAAAAAAATAAAAAGAGACGGTCGTGTCGATGGAGATCCGTCATGAGGGAGGGGGAGAGAAGCGTTGCGTGTTTCTAGAGAGGAAAATGAACAGACTGAGATCTAGAGTTTTCGAAACCCTAGAGAGAGTCGGCTACAAAAGAGAGAGCCGACTGAAAACTAGGGTTTTCAAAACCCTCTTTTTTTTGACTTATTATTAGACCTAGTTGCTAATTGATAAGTTGTAGACTATATATCCAGTACTTATTATATATGGTATAAGCATTTATACTTAAATAATCACGTGATAATAAATTACGCTTTCTTCTGTTCGGCTCTAAATTGTGCGCAAGAAAGTAAGTCCCTTAGGATTCATAAACTATTAAGTGCTAATAGAAAGTAAAGAGATACAACATCGGAGTGTATGTCCGTATTCGCAATTAACCCTTTGTATTTTAGATATTACATATGGAGGCATGAAGGAAAAGGGGAAGAATCTATGACTATTTATAGAAATACATAATTTCTTTCTGGATATTAATTATGTACAAAAACTTCAGGAAAGCCAAACATAGACATTAGTAAACAGAACTTGTGGCAGGAAACACGCGGCCATAGTTTTGGGCCTGGACACGGAATGATGCCAACTTCCGTCTTAGACGCTTAGCCTACTAAAACTAAACATAGAAGTAATCAATCATATCAAAAGAGAGTACCCAAGCTTGCATGAAAACTGAAAAGTGCTCGAACTTGAGGAACTCAGGTGGAGTCCCATTATTGACCGAAAAAAAAAGATGCATGGAGCCTCATTGAGAATATGTACTCAATGCGAGATATGATTATTTTAATGCTAAAAGTTCAAGATAAGTATTCATTCATCAGTTGATATTTCCTAATTTTCTTGAAAAATTGGCTACTGTTTTAGAAAATTGATATTAGGTTAATATCCACTCATAAAACGTACATACACGGTTATTTCATTACGACTAGGCTAATAAGTCATACGTCAATGCAAGGTATGCTTCTTTCAATGCCAAAAGCTCAAGATATATAGCTATTAATTCCCCTGTTGATCATAAATCCAAAAAATTGGCTACAGCCTGTAGTTTTAGAAATTGATATTGGTTTGATATCCACGTATATTCATGGAGCGTTCAATTATATATATCTTAGTAAAAATTCAACGTAATGCTCACATGTCTGGAGGACTTGTTCAAGGGCGGAGCTACACTTGGGCTTAGGGGCCCTAAGTGTTGGATTTAAATCTAATTAAATCTAATTTGTGGGCACATATGATTAATCAGTATGTATTGCTATCCTTAAGGATAACCCGTATAAAGTGATCAATCAGGTAATTGGGTCAATGAGTATTTAAATAAATCATGAGCTAAATGTGTAGATATCATGTTATAATTATAATTTGATGAGGGGCCAAATTATAAATGTACAACACCTATATATATGGGGTTATGGTCCCTAATCTAGGGTTAACACACTCAATTCTCTTATCCCCATCTAAAGAGATACTATAGGAGAAACCCAAAGATTAGAAGATCATCAAAACCCTAATTCAGATCCAAGCAATGGATTCAGGTATATCTTCCACTCTTATTGATGTTTAATCTCTATGACTTAATCACGATTAAGTACAACAATTAGCATCAGAGCCACCGTGATTATTTCTTAGGGGTTTAAGATTTAAAATTGGGTTTTTGGTCTTAATCTGTGGATTATTAAGAACTGTTCACGGATGAACAGTAAAAGTTCCTTTTTTAGTTTGGTTTTTTCTTTCGGTTTTTTGGATCTGTTACACTAATGAACTGTAAAGTTCATTTCTTTTTGGTTGTTATTGTTCTCCAAAGCTCCTCGCCGACGATGTATCGACGGCGACCCTACTGTCAAATGAAGACAGTGGCGGTAGCATCAGGAACCCTAGGGTTTTAACCCTAGGGTGCGGGAGCATTGGCGGCGACGGTTTCAGAATGAAACCCTAAGGGGTAAAAGTAAATAGGGCTTGAGGACTTACCTAACTTTAGCGAACTTCGGTTTGCTTCTGACGAAACTCGTATTTGATTTAGCTTTGTTGAAGGCTTCTAACGAACTTCGGTTCGATTCCAGTGAACTTCGGTTTATTTCTGATGAACCTCGTGTTCGAAGCTTCAGTCGAACTTCGGTTCGAATTTCAGTCGAACCTAGTGTTCGAATCAGGCGAACCTCGTGTTCGAATTTTAGTTGAACCTTGTGTTCTAATCAGGCAAACCTCCTGTTTGAATCAGGAGAACCTCGGGTTCGAAATTGAGCCTCAGACGAGCACTACGTACTTCGATTTGGTTTCCCCTTCAGTCAAACTTCGGTTCACATCAAGCAAACCTCGATTTTTTGAAGGCGAATGTGAGCTTTGTCGGCTCATTTGGGAAGTTCAGACGAGCCTCGTGCTCTTATCAGGTGAACTTCGGCTTTGAATCTGGCAAGCTCGAGGTTAATTTCATTTGGGAGAGCTCAAAGAGCCCTAGTTTGGCGAGCCTCGTGCTCGTTCTCAGGCAAGCTTCGAGGTTGAATCTAGATTTTGAAGGCGAGAGCTCTACGAGCTTGGATTTGGGATTTTTTAACGAGATTCGGCTGAGCTTTGAATTTTGGGCTAGATGATGATTTGGCTTGCAGTTAGGAACATTCATGCGAGCTTCAAAAGCTAGCTCTAGTTCATGACGAAGCCCATCAAGTTTTATGGGCCCTTTTAATTAAAGTTGTGGGTTATTTGAATTATTCAAATAATTCATGAAGTTGAAGGGCCATGTTTAATTTGGGCCTAGTTGAGATAAGGATTGCTTGAATTCTTAGTTAATTTCATTTGATTTTTGGGCCTGCAGTTTACTTATGTGTTGGGCCTGGATTATTCAAATAATTAATTAAGGCCATATTAAGTTATGAGACCCTAATTACTCTGTGAAAATTTAGTTAATTTAATTAAAATTATTTAATTTAATTAAATTTGGTAGTTAATCAATTATTTTAATTTAAATAATATGACACTAAGGTATTAAATTTTGTCTCTCATTCCAAATGATTAATTAAAACAAGATGTTGCCAAAGTGACATCTCTTGTGTAGGTTGTTCATGAGGGATGTTAGATGATTGTATGTATGTTTTTGTGTAAATATTTAATTGACCCAAAGGAAGGTTAATATTTATTTAAACTACATACACATCTGCGATGGTAAATGTGTGATAATTATAAGGTTTACATGTGAATAATGAATCGATCCAAAGATAGTTTCATTATTTAAAATGAGTTATTGTCAATGTTTGATCATTGCAATAATGTATCACTTACAAATTAATATTACTATCAAAAGACTTGATATTAATGTTGTGCCAGATATCTTGAGATGAGATTTATCATTATTTGAAATTTATTGATTACTAATTACGGTTAATAATGTGAGTATCTTTTGTTTATTTCAGCTAATGCATCTGCTGCATTTATTGATTACTAATTACGGTTAATAATGTGAGTATCTTTTGTTTATTTCAGCTAATGCATCTGCTGCAATAATTTCTGCTAAGTATCTTTTGTTTATTTCAGCTAATGCATCTGCTGCAATAATTTCTGCTAACATCAACTCAATTCTCATACTCAATGGGACAAATTTTAAGGTTTGGAAAGAGAACATACTAATTGTTCTTGGCTGCAGGATCTAGACCTTGCATTAAGAACTGAACAATCCTAACCTCTTAATGCGAATAGCACTCCTGATATTAAGGAGCATGAGAAATAGGAACGTTCAAATCACATGAGTCTTATAATCATTAAGTTCGGTGTTCCGGAAGCCTTCAGGGGCATAGAATCCGAAGGGATTACTAAGGCTAAAGATTTTCTTGCCGAAATTGAGAAATATTTTGCGAAAAATAATAAGGTAGAAACAAGCACGTTTTTAGCTCGCTTGATTTCGATGAAGTATGAGGGCAAGGGAAACATCAAGGAGTACATTATGGAAATGTCTCATATTGCTTTAAAACATAAGGCACTTAAACTCGATCTTTGTGATGAGTTACTAGTGCATTTGGTTCTCCTGTCTCTTCCTACACAATTTAATCAGTTTAAGGTCAGTTATAACTGTCAAAAGGAGAAATAGACTCTAAATTAGCTCATTTCATACTGTATGCAAGAAGAAGACATGTTGAAGCAAGATATGACAGAAAGTGCTCATCTGGCTTATGCCTCTAAGGATAAGAGAAAGAAAAGAAAGAATGATAATAAAGCTGCTAAGGGTCCTGCTTAGAAGAAACAACATAAGGATGATCAGGGTTGTTTCTTCTGTAATAAATCTAGACACGTAAAGAAGGACTATACCAAATACCACGCCTGGCGTGCTAAGAAGGGTATGTTTCTTACTTTGGCATGTTCTGAGGTTAATTTAGCTACAATACCTAGAAACACTTGGTGATTAGACTCTGCTGCTACTACTCACATAAGTATTTCTATGCAGGGCTGCCTGAGCTATCGAAAACCAAGTGATATTAAAAGATACATCTTTATGGGTGATGGACAATCGGTAGACGTGGAACTAATCGGGCACTTTAGGTTGCTATTAGGAACTGGTTCATATTTGAAC
This sequence comes from Asparagus officinalis, assembly GCF_001876935.1. Taxonomy (NCBI): domain Eukaryota; kingdom Viridiplantae; phylum Streptophyta; class Magnoliopsida; order Asparagales; family Asparagaceae; genus Asparagus; species Asparagus officinalis. The sequence goes on from NC_033800.1 coordinate 128,793,048, forward strand.
TTAAAAGATAATTTTGTAGTATAATCTTTTAGACGGAATTTTGTTTCTGTTTCTGTATTGGACAAATCAGGTTATCATTGTTCATTTAGAAACAGTCAATTCAGTTTATCTTTTAATTCAAATGTCGTGAGAACCGGTTACTTGAGTACTTATAACAACCTATTTTTGCTTAATACAATTGCTTCTTATAATGAATCATTGCATATGGAATCACATAGTACTAAACGTAAATTAAATAAGGAAACTTCAGCGATATTATGACATAAACGCTTGTGTCATATCTCAAAAGGTAGAGTTGAACGTCTTGTGTCTGATGACATTTTAGATTCTCTTGATTTTTCAGACTTCAACGTATGTGTTGAATGTATCAAGGGAAAACAGACTAAAATTATGAGATTAGGTGTCAAAAGATCTTTAAATGTTTTAGAATTGATACATACAGATATTTGTGGGCCATTCCCTATGACATCTTGGAATGGTCAATAATACTTTATATCATTCATAGATGATTACTTATGTTATGGGTACCTATATCTCATTCATGATAAATCTGAGACTTTGGACATGTTCAAAGCCTATAAAGCTAAAGTTGAGAATCAACTCAACAAAAAAATTAAAACCGTTAGATCTGATCGTGGTGGTGAGTACTACGACAGATATGATGGTTCAGATGAATAACATTTAGTACCATTTGCTAGATACCTACAGGAATACGGTATCATCCCACAGTACACCATGTCGGGTTCACCCAACATAAATGTTGTAGCTGAAAGACGAAATATGACTCTTAAGGATATGGTAAGAAGTATGATTGCTCATTCCTCTTTACCAGAGTCACTATGAGGAGAAGCATTAAAGACAGCAGCTTACATTCTGAACAGAGTACCGAGTAAATCAGTTGCTAAAACACCTTATGACATTTGGACTGGTCGAAAACCCAGTTTAAAGCACTTACATATTTAGGGATGTTCAGCTGAGGTAAGGCCTTATAGGCCAAATAAAAAAAATTAAACTCCAAAACAGTTAGTAACTACTTTATTGGGTATTCTGAATGCTCTAGGGGCTATAAGTTTTATGATCCCACACTAAGAAATATTTTTGAGATGAGAACATCAATATTCTTTGAGGATGTTAGAGTTTTTTTTTTTTTTTTTGGGGGGGGGGGTTAGAGACATTGGGTTTGAAGAGGAATTGGCTTCAGATCCAATCCATACAGTTACTCTTGACAATATTCAGGTTCCTATACCTATTATTGATTAAGAAGTAAATCCGGAACCTCAAGATGACAATGTTGATCAACTTCCTGTTCTAGAAGAACAAACTTAACAACCTCAAGCACCAGTACCATTAAGGAGATCCATGAGAGAATAAGAAATGCTATTCTGGATAATTATATTGTATTTCTCCAAGAACATGAGGATAATAATAGAATGTTGGAAGATGATCCAATCAACTTCCTTCAGGCCATGAAAAGTTTTAACTCTCAACAGTGGATTGATGCCATGAATGAAGAATACAAGTCTATGCAAAACAATAAGGCTTGGGAACTTGTCACGTTGCCAGAAGGTGCAAAACTAATTGTAGGCATCGAAAATTGCCTATAGGTCTCTACGAACAGCTCAGTGTTAAGGAATGACGATGAACGTCACTATCCAGTTCACAGGAGTTCGATTGACATCGGTGAACGCTTGAAGTGAATCGACGAACTACGTGAGCTGACAGAATTCCGGAATAACGAATGTGCGGGCTAATCGGGAGCCCCGCAATGTTTACAAAGGGAACAATGCTCTTCATGTCTCATTCATTCTACAAATAATCCAACCATTGGAGCTGATATAACTCCTTGTCGGCTTTCCAACGCATTTCGAATCACTCAAATCCGAGTTCAGACGAAGAATTTACGGCGAAAACAGTCAAACGGGCATTGAAAACATCTTAAAGCTGAACTGAGGCACCTACGGTGTCTCGGCCAAGTCAAGACACCCCAAGGGTGTCTCGGCCAGGCCAAGACACCCCTAGGGTGTCTCAGCGTGGATTTGACCCCTTTAAGTGGTTTTAACCGCTCCGCAACCCCTCATGCCTATAAATACAAGCCTTAGGCCTCATTTTTTCAAAGCTGGAGTTTTGGAGAATTGGCGAAGCCCTGCCGGAGTGAAGAGTGATCGAGCACTTCAACGTAAGAGAGTTTCTTTGTCAGATCTACATCACACGTACCCGATCCTTAGTATTATCCCGTTGTGATAATACTAAGAAGAGCAAATATCTCGCTTTTATTGAGATAGGCGCTTCAAGTTTCTAGATCTCCTCGCGGATCGACGAAGCTCTGGATCAGATCTGATTGCCAGGTAGTCCACGGATATCGAAGTCCCCGTCACAGGCTAAAGACCCACGCAAGCAAGAGACGACGAACAGATCTTGTGTTTATTTTTCAAGAAAGTTATAATTTTTATTTCTTTGTTGTTTGAATTCATTTGTAACGTTTGAAGTTTTAATGAAATCAATGATGAAGGCAACTTTCGACGAAAACAACAGGCGGCTAGAGGTGGGAGCCAACGGCCTCGCTGCCGAGGCCGTCAAGATCCCCTCGCCGCCGTTGCACTTACTCACCGCGACGCTCCAATGGCGTCTAACGCGGTCGAAGTTGCAGATCCAGATCTCCCTTCCGCCGCGAAGTCAACTGCTGAAGGTGTTCCAACATTGTCAAAGAGGGCGCGCCAAAGACGGCGTCAGCGCCTTGCGCGACAACTGGCCAAGGCCGTAGAATCAATGGACGGGATCCGCTACAATGAGGATCTCAAGTCCAGACAGCGCCAAGAGCAACAACGGCGAACGACCCACTCCTCCTCCAAGACAGAAACGAATGAATGGGTTCGTGTCAAGAGGACTCGCTCAACCCTCGAAGAGCGAATCAAGAAACGCCGCGCATTGCTTGCGCATGCCCGAGCCCTTCTGCAGAAAGCGGAAGAGATGCAGAAAGAAGAGACGGTCAATAAGCCGTCAAAACACAAGCAGGTGTGGGTGCCAAAGGCAAAACCGGCGCCAAAGACAAGAGTGGACGGAAATACCGTCCAACCTTCATCAAATTCAGATCCAGTGTCCCCTGTCCCCGTACCTCCGGCGGATCCAGGTAAGAACGTGGGTCCTTCAAGATCCAGGGTTCCTTTGAAAGGTCGCCTCGGTCCTTTACCGGAGAATCGAGATAAAGCACCTGTCAAGGAGCGGTTGGGACCGTTAAAAGGTCCCCAAACAATAAACCAGACTGGGGGTCGTGCTAATCCCCCTAAGAAAGATAACAAAGGGAAAGCCCCTGTTACCGACCGTATTGGATTGCGGGTCGAAGTTCAAGAGCCCGTTAAGTTTTCACGCTCGCAAAAGCATAGACTTGAACGAGCGACTTTTGAAAACGCTAATAAAGCGTCGTATCCCCAGAGGGAAGCACATTCGTCTGATGATGATGGTGTTATACCTGGGAAGTCATGCCAACACTCTATGAGTTGCTCCAGTTATCAAACTGACGAGTTGTACTATAGAGCTGGGGGTATGGATAAGTCTCGGAAGAGAAACACCAAAGACACGGATTCTCACTGTCTGTGTGCCAACATAATCAAGGCGGTGCTGTCAGAATGCTGCTGTACTAAAGCCCCAAGGAGAGTTTCGGTGTTCGAGAGAATTTCCACCAGAACGCCCGAGACCAAGCCAAGGCGTTTTCGTAGGAAGAAGCCTGTCCGCCAAGAGGACGAGTTCCTAGAAGTGTCTGCTAATATGACCGGCAGAGGGAAATCGACACGACACTCTAGCTCAGATCAACTTGCCGAAGCATCCCAACGCATGACTCGATTGCGATTAGGGACCAATAGGCGAAGGAATTACCAAAGGATGTAAAAGGGACTTCCTTTGGAAGAGGAGGTGTAAGATGCCGGTTCAGATTCCTGCTCAGCTATAGCATCCGATGACACGGCATCTAGTGCGGGGCAACCCTACGAGTCGCTTATGATCAGCGCCGAACAAGTAACCAAGATGCTTGAAGATGCCCTGAATAAGCAGAAGGAAAGTTTCAAGTTCGAGATGGAGATGGCCATGCAGCAGATGAGAGAGACGCATGACCAGCAAATAGCGGCACTGATAACTCACCAAGGAGAACCCAGTCGTCGCAATAATCCGAATCAAGAGGAGAATGAACGGGAAGAAGATAATGCCAACATGAACATCCCTCCCGTCAACAACAATAATGGAGGTGGTCCCTCGGATGATAATGCGAAAGAGGATCACGTTACCTCTCCCCGAAACCACTCGAAGACAGATGCAAGTGAAGACAAGAAAATGAAGGATTTGGAGAGCAAAATCAACGCGTTGATGAATGCCCAAGAAGTGAAGAGGTCCGACATACCATGTCCATACCCAAGGGAGTGGGAATCAATTCCATATCCGGCAAAGTTCAATTTAATCAACTTTAAACCGTTTGATGGAAAGGGTTCCCCTACCCAACACTTAATATATTTTAAGTCTCACTTAGGAATAATCTCCGGGAATGAACCCTTAATGGTGCGGTCATTCATTGGCACTCTTCGCGGAGCGGCCTTCGATTGGTATCGTCGCCTCAAGCCGGGGAGCATCAGCAGTTGGGATGACATGGATGACATGTTTCTAACGAACTTCTTCGACGACGACACTGAGGTCTCAATCGGCACTCTATTTGATGAGAAGCAGAAGAATGGTGAGACAGTCGAAAACTTCGTGAAGAGATTCCGAAATAAAGCAATGAATTGCAGGGATCCGGTCAGCGAAGATTTCATCCTCGAGACCTGTCATAATAATCTTTCATTGGACATTCTGGAAGCTATGGGAATGGCACCGTCAAAGACCTGGAAAGATCTGAAAGTGTGAGGAGAACGAGCCGAACGATTCCTTAAAAGGAAGAAGGCGGAAAGGGGCCAAATACCAAATAATGCTCCGCAACAGAACTTTGTCCCTAAGGGTAAGGGAAAAGCACATTCGAATGCTGTGGACGCGAATCAAACATTCGAGGTGCAAGCACAACCGCAACAGCAACAACAAAAGGCACCTCAACAATCAAGATGGCAACAGCAGCCCCAGAAGCCAAAAGCCTCGGAGCCGAAGTTCCCAAAAGTCTATTCGTTCAAAGAGGATGAAGTTCCCGGTATCTTCAAGTACCTCATTGAGAATAACAAGATCAAATTGCCTCCGGTCCAGGATCAGGAAGATGCCAAGAGAATCAATGATCCAAAATACTGCGCATTTGCCCTTAAAGATAAGATCCAAGCTCTGATCGACGTCGGGGTCATTACTATGAAGCAACCTAAGGAGAAAAAGGTGGGTGCAAATGCGGTATCGATTAGTTTCGGTTCTGTTCCCTTGAACTGGTTTCAGCATGAGCCAGTAATAAATGCAGCAGTGAAGACCGTGAACGATGATCCTCACAAACAGCGCCAGAAAGGACTTGTACCGCACACAGCACCGAATGGTGAGATTCTTTGGGTTCATCCAAATTTGATTGGAGATGAACAATGGTCTGGAGCCTCTGCCAAGAAAGGGTCAAAAGGAAAAGGTAAGTTTTGTTATGGAGCTTTTGCCATTCCAGGAGAAGACGACGAGAAAATTCCAGCCTTCCCGCTTTCTGAAGATGAACAGGAGACCTTTGTAACCCGGAGCGGGAATGAATATCACTACAAGTATCCGGATGTTTCTGAGCAACTGGGAGTAAACAAAACCGTTCCCTCAAAGACGTTGGCAGAACTGGGGATTGTCGCAACTCCCCCAACACCTGTAGCTACGGAGAAAGTCCAGCAAAAGGAGAAAGGGAAAGAACCTCTACACCAGGAAGTCCAAAACCCGAGGCAGTCTCGATTCAATCATCCGATTGGGAAAGACAAACCGGGAAAGGCAAGCTCTCCACCCCATTTTGACATCATGGCGCAGTTAGCTAATATACCAGCAAGGATAACCCTGTACGAATTGTTGCGTCTTTCAAAAGACACAAGGAAAGCATTGCAGGAAGCCTTGAGCGACTCTGAAGCTTTCTTGACTCGAATTAAGCCGTCTTCTGGAGAACCGGAGCCATCAGTTCAACACTGTAATCTCGCGGCACACCATTTTCCCTGCATTTCCTTCACCAAAGAAGACATGCATCCTATAACTTACTGTTGGGTCGACCCTGGATCCACGGTAATCTTATAGTCCCGTCAACTCTTCACCAGTGCCTCAAGTATGTGGACACAAATAATGAAGTCAAGAGGTGGTCGCGGATAAGCAACCGTTTAAGGGATTAGAGAACTATTTCACTGATTCCCTTTTATACGGCGCCGAATCCGATACTGAACCATCGGCCCAAGGAACGGACAGTGAGGATGAAGCTGACACTGAAGCTGGGTTTGATTATGATGGTGGTTTTGTACTTAATGATATTGTACCCATTGTAATCAATCTTGACGATGAACAATCATCGGAAAGTAGTTGTAATTGGCAACTTGCCGAAGAACTATCAATAAACGATGATTTAGAGTACTCTATGTGTCTGGATAATATTACTAAAGAACTATATGATAACCCTGAATTTTATATGCCACTTTAATCATTTTGTATGATAAAAAAACAGGTACAAGATCCATGCGGAGCGACACTTGTCATCCCCGCGGGAACAGGGGGTGGAAAAGAAGTCGTCTACGGCAAAAGAAAAGAAGCTCCGATACCCGATCACTTCTTAGAAGAGGAAGATGATGATGATAAACCTGCTCCTCACTTATTTAGGTATGACGCAAAAGCGTGCGATCTAATGGAGAAGTATGGATATGACTTCACGCTCGGAGAGGGTCTTTGCTTTGGTCGAGGTCCGCGAGTTCCACCTCGAATGGCCTATGTACCAAAGGGAAAACCCGATGATTATTATCGCCATAAAAGAGGTCTTGGTTATGTCTCCTCATCCGACGACGAGTGCTGTTGGCAGGTCATCGATCAAATTGCTAACAAAGCTAGGAACGGATACTCTTCTGATTCTTCAGCTTGGGATTCCGATACTAGTATCGGTGAGATGTTCAAAAAGTTAATGTCGAACATGGTTACGGTCGATCCTACCACAATAGAGAAGGACGACCATATGCCGACATGGGAAGATCCTTGGGTTCATCACCTAAACATGCAGTATGGTGATAGGTTCGAACAAAGAGAACCTCCTACCGAAGATCAAGTACTCCAGGTGAATATGGGTAGCGAAGATAATCCGAAGCCTATATTCATTAGCGACAGCCTCCCGCCTGAAGAGAAAGAGGAGTTAATCTCTCTTATCAGGGAGTACATCGATGTGTTTGCCTGGAATTATGAAGACATGTCGGGACTCGATCCAAATGTGGCAGTACATTGTCTTAATATTAAGACGGATGTCAAACCCGTCAAACAACAACAAAGACGGTTTCGTCCACAAATGATGGAAGCAATCGAGACCGAAGTGAAGAAGCTTATTGACTCGGGCTTCGTTAGGGAAGAGCAGCATCCAGAGTGGCTTGCTAATATTGTCCCGGTCCTCAAGAAGAACGGGAAGATCAGGGTGTGTATTGACTTTAGAGACCTTAACGCTGCCTGCCCAAAAGATGACTTCCCCCTTCCCATCACCGATGTCATCATTGACAATACGTGCGGGTTCGAGAGGATGTCTTTCATGGATGGTTTCTCTAGTTATAACCAAATAAAGATGCATCCAGATGACGAAAAGCATACCGCGTTTAGAACACCCCTCGGTGTTTTCTGCTACACGGTCATGCCCTTCGGCTTAAAAAATGCAGGTGCCACATATCAGCGAGCCATGTCGAAGATTTTTCAAGTGCATCTACGGAAAACTATCGAATGTTATGTGGATGATTTGGTCGTGAAAAGTCGCAATAAGAAGGATCACATCAAAGACTTGAAGACGATGTTCGATCTGATGCGTACCCACCAATTGAAAATGAATCCTACCAAGTCTTTCCTCGGAATGTCCAGTGGTAAATTCCTGGGATTTGTCGTCACTACCAAAGGTATTCACATCGACCCTGATAAGGTAAAGGCAATTAATGAATTGCAGCCTCTGAGAAACCTCAAGGAGCTCAAAGGATTGCAAGGCCGGTTGGCTTACATCCGTCGGTTCATCTCGAATCTCTCAGGAAAATGTCAACCATTCTCCAAGCTCACAAAGAAGGGCGTGTCATTTGTATGGGATGACGCTTGTCAAAAGGCATTCGAGAGTATTAAAGAATATCTCTCAAAACCTCCTGTACTCGTCGCACCGAAATCGGGCAAACCGTTCTTGATTTATGTCAAGGCGACGAGCCACTCATTAAGTGCATTACTTGCACAAGATGACGATAACGGTCATGAGCAGGCGGTATATTATTTAAGCCGAACCATGGTAGGTGCCGAATCTCGATATCCTATGATTGAGAGAGAATGCCTCGCTTTAGTGTTCGCTATTCAGAAGATGCGGCGTTACCTGGTTGGACAGACCATTTATGTCATCTCTAAAGTTAACCCAGTCCGAGTATTCATGACTCAACCAGCTTTCATGAACTGGCGGTTAGCAAAATGGGCCTTACTCTTGTCCCAATATGACTTACATTTTAAACAACAGAAGTCAGTAAAAGGACAGGCCATCTGTGATCTCCTGGCAACTAATCCGACTACGGACACCGCCGAGATATATGACGACCTACCTGATGAAACCCACGAAGTCAACACAACTTCGCACCAGCAAGTATGACGTTTATACTTCGACGGCGCTTCACGAGCAACTAATGTAGCAAGTACTCCGGGAAGTTCTAAGATTTCTTCCGGAGTGGGAGTTGTCTTAGTTTCCCCAGGAAAGCACGTGATGCCTCGAGCTTACACGTTGACGAAATCGTGCTCAAATAACGTAGCCGAATATAATGCATTACTCATAGGACTCAGTTTCGCCAAAGAACTGGGGGTTGAATATCTCGAAGCCTTCGGTGATTCTCAACTGATAGTTAAACAAGTTCAGGGAGAGTACGAGGTCCGAAGCCAAGATTTAATACCATACCATAAGATGGCAGTGGAGATGGCAGAATCATTCGAAGGATTCTTTATCGAACATATTCCACGGCTACAGAATACCTACGCAGACGCGTTAGCAGCATTAGCCATATCACTGGCGCAGCCTCCTGAAACAGAACAGTTTGTTACAGTAAGGACTCACCAACTCCTAGTGCTGATCTATGATGAAGAGGACGAAGAAGAAGAGATTAAGGAAAAACACTCAACCCAAATTGAGTTTGAACCCCGAGATTGGCGTTTCCCCATCATCGATTACGTCTTGCATGGAATCCTACTAGAGGATATGAAGGAAAGAGAGTCAATCCGACGAAGAACACCAAGATTCTACTATAATACGGAGAATCGAACGCTATACCGCAGGGGGTACGATGGATTGCTGGCACGCTGCTTATCGACTAAAGAAGCTGAGGAAGTCCTTAGAGAAGCACATGAAGGAGAGTGTGGTGCACACCAACCTGATCCCAAACTTTATGATCGCATCAGAAGAATGGGGTATTTTGGGCCTTTCATGATGAGTGATGCAGTCGCGTATGCCCGAAAGTGTCAGGCGTGTCAAGTACATGCGAATTATATACATCAACCTCCAGAGCATTTGCATCCTTCGGTCATGTCATGGCCGTTTGAGACCTGGGGAATGGACATTGTTGGTCCTATAAATCCCCCGTCAGTCAAAGGTGACCGGTTCATCCTAGCAATTACCGACTACTTCTCCAAATGGGCTGAGGCAGTTCCACTCAGAGAAGTTAAAACGAGCAACGTCATTGCGTTCATCAAGCACCATATCATCTACCGACATGGTGTACCAAGACGAATCGTACATGACAACGGTCCTCAATTCGTCAGCAACGCCTTCATCAGGTTTTGCGAAAAGTTTAAAGTTCAGGACATCTCTTCGACAACTTACAATCCCACGGCAAATGGATTGGCCGAAGCCTTCAATAAAACTATCATAAAGATTTTGTCAAAACTCGTGAAAACTAATAAACGAGACTGGGATGACAAGCTTGGCGCGGCTTTATGGGCCTATCGGACCACGGTGCGTACGCCAACGGGAGCGACCCCGTATTCACTGGTATACGGATGTGAAGCCGTTTTTCCATTGGAGATTCAAATCCCGTCACTTCGAATTGCCCTCGCGACTCAAATGACGACCGAAGAGCAACATCAAAAGCGCCTTGAAGAACTTGAAAGACTAGATGAGAAGCGTTTAGAAGCTCAACAGCATATCGAATTCTACCAAGCTAGAATCTCTCGAGCTTTCAACAAAAAGGTTCGACAACGAAGCTTCAAAGAAGGGGATTTGGTTCTAGCTGAAAGGCGGCCTATGATCCTTAACTCCAAGAAGAAGGGCAAATTTGAACCCAAATGGGAGGGACCATTCGTAGTAGAGACAGTCTATTCAAGTGGCGCATATCGCCTAGTCACAAAGGACGGCGACCGGCTTATGATGCCGATAAACGGCAAGTTCCTGAAAAAATACTATCCCTAGTATCTTCAGGATAACTAATGTATCGGGAAGTTCCCGGAAGAATACCACATGGGGTATCCTTAGGGATAACCCAGTCACTGTAGAAGTGATGAATAAGAAATCCTTGTTCGAAATCAGAACGTTGAAATGTTTCTTCTTATTATCAAAATTCTCTAACTCTCATGAGTTATTTTGGTGAGATGAGATCCAATCCCTTAACAGGTTAATCTTTCCTCACCAAATCACCTGCTGATCAAATTAATCAACGGGAGATTCACCAAAATTTCTATCCGCCAGTCATTGGCAATTCTCAGACTCAATATGTTAGGTCCTAATCACCTAGCATTAAAGTCCTCCTTTGAGTGATAATACGAGTTGGCATTTTCATCGCTGCCTGTATTCTACTCTCTTTGCTTTCAGGTCAAACCTATAAAAGTTAGGGCCAAAGTCAAATTCCTCTCTCGATTCTTTCCATGAACGAGAGATCCACCTTCATTTCGGACAATCAAACCTATGAAAGTTAGGGTTATTCCCAATCTCACTTAGTCAAGCCTATAAATAGTCAGGACTAAGACCGAGTCATTCCTTTTTCGATAAATGAAAGTCTGCCTTTGTTCTTTTTCCACCAAACCTATAAAAGTTAGGGTCGAAATTGGGTTTTCTCCTCAATGAATGAGGGATTCTTTTGATTTAAATGACCAATCCTATAAAAGTTAGGGTCGTTTGAACCTTTTCGATTCTCGGAGTGGAGATCCCACTCTTAGTTTCATCTTTTCGGATTCTGGGGGTGGAGATCCCACCTTGAGTTTCCTTTTCTACTGTAGATAGAATATAAAATTCTTCCTCTTCAGTACCAGGAGATAGAATATAAAATTCTTCCTCTCCCATTTTCTAGTCTGTCTTTGTTCTTAGAAAAGACACAATTCCCAATTTCCAATCCGGGCACTTTGTGCACGGGGAATTTTATCTCAACTCCTAAATAGAGATAAGTCTACGCCTAACACGCGTCGCCGGTTTAGTCTTTCACCGATTGAAAAAGAAACCAAGGTCTAAACTTGGGGAATTTTATCCCGAAGCCTAAGTAGGGACGAGTCAACACCTAACACGTGTTGCCGGGTAGCCTATTCCCGTAACAAAGGTGAATCCTATGTATTCGGCATCATAGCACAAAGTCTCAGAGAATTCACTCTCTTAGCACAACGTTACATGCGGAACGGATTTAGACAATCCGCATGCTAGCCCGGTTCAAACGGTAATCGGTAAAGGCACATCAAACCCGTTGAAGGCTGGGGGTTTGCCAAAAATCCCAAAGTCTATGTCTAACACACATTGCCGGTTTAGTCTTTCGCCGATTGAAAAAGACACCAGGGTCTAAACCTGGGGAATTTTATCCCGAAGCCTAAGAAGGGATAAGTCGTCGTCTAATACACGGCGCGGGGTACCTTTTCCCTATAAAAAAAAATAGTTAAGCCTATGTATTCGACATCATAGCACGGAGTCTAAGAGAATTCACTCTCTTAGCACAACGTTAAATGCGGAACGGATTTAGACAATCCGCATGCTAGCCCGATTCAAACGGTAATCGGTAAAGGCACATCAAACCCGTTGATGGCTGGGGGTTTGCCAAAAATCCTGTAAATCTTATCATCGCTGATAAATACAGAAAGATCACGAAAGAAGCAAATGCGGAGTCTCTATTAATAGATCAAGTCAAAACATACAATAAAAAGCTCGTTAACCCGAAGGCAGCTGACGGCTAAGAACATGAGACTCTAAACTAGAAAGCCTATCTATATAACTCTGCTCAAGTTCTGCCCACAGGCCAGCTCGGACGGATTCTTCAGAACTGCTCAAGATCTTCACGGCTTCATTCTTCAGCTTCATCAATCTCTCCTGTGTAGATCCTAGCTTCTCGAGGGCCTGTCCATGAGAATGCTCTACTCCAGCCAGGTCTTCTGCAATGATAGTAATGGACTCCTCGGCGTGTTTCAAGGCCTCCTTCAACCTAGCCACTTCCTCGCGGCCGGAATCCAAAGAACGGAGTAGCTCGGCTCTATCTGTATCCCTCCTCACCACGGTAGCCATCAGCTGCGCAGCTGAATGCTCATGTGACTGAAGCTCACTGCCGATGGAAGATCTCAGGTCGCGCCACTGTGCCAGCCTATGCTCCATCTGAGAGGACACGAAGGAAGAAGCTCCATTAGCCTTCAATTCCTTCAACTCTCAGATCTCCGACTCCAGAGCAGCAAAATCGGCAATGAAAGAATCAGCTAACCCCGGATACCCTTCTTCTATAAACATCATCATGTGACGAGAAAAGGAACGCCTGAACTGATCAAAACAATACCCTCGATGAAGCAGTTTCTCGATCATGCCGTTAAAAAAGGCCGTAAAAAAGCCGAGGTCTGTACGGAAAATGTCTCTGTCAGGATCGGTATCGGCCAAGAGGGCGCGAACATGCTCATATAGAGATGATCGAGATCCTACAAAAAATAGTATGGAAAGTTAAGAGATTATCGAATACGATAAGAAAATTTAAAGGCAAATTCTGAGCGTACCGATGCCAACGGAGGTCCCCTCAGGCTGAGGTCCGACAGGCTCCGAAATAACTGCAGGAGTAGTCATGGAGGGTATATCAACCCCTGTAGGCAAATCGGTCATACCTCTCGGCTGTGGCGGGGAGACACCGCTCTCAGGCAAATTATCAGTCCCAGAAACTGTAGTGGCATCAGGCACAACGGCTGGTCCTAGAGTTACATGTCTTTATTAGTCAAAATGAAAATTTGGACAAATAAGGAAAATCGGGATGATAAGGTTGTAGGCATACCTACAAGTCCATCGTCCTCAGATGCAAGAGGGATGCCAGAAGTCATAAAGGTATCAGTCCCAGTGGCTGGTCCTATGATTACACCCCTCTATTAGTCAAAAAAAAAATCAAATAAATGAAAGGGAACACGACATCCAAAGGTCGTCTGCATACCTGCGAGTCCGTCACTCTGAGGTAAACTAGATGTGTTGGGGAGTCTTACTGAATCAGTCCCAATGACTGGCACTGTAATATTAATCCTTCCTTAGTCAAACAAAGGATCAGGCAAAATGAAAGAGATCAGATATATACCTGTGAATGAATCACTCTCAAAGGGTGGTCCCACGGTTCTTCTGGTGGCCTGCTCAGCCAGCATATCGACTAATAATCCAGCGTCGGGTCCCGAGAAACCTGGTGCAGAGGCACACCCCTGTTCCTCGAAACCCACATCTTGAAAGGTCTGATCCTCAACTGGCTTTTCTATCACGACATCTGCAGAATAATTTAAAGTATTGGATATATATACAAGAAGATGGGAAAGAAGGAAAAGCTCAGAAGTACCTGCAGCAGGAACAGAAGATCCTTGTTCCCCAATATCCATGCTTGAGCTCTTCAGGAAATCTAAAAAAATGCGAGGCACAAAAAAAAATGGATCCTGATTTCTCTAACTCCGCCAAATGCTACATGATGAGGGTATCATCGGGTTTAGATATACCTGGACATGGAGTGGGGGGCTTGACACTATTAGCCTGCTCGGTGTCAATGTTCGTATCAATACCCAGGAAACCATCCTGAATGGCGTCGCACATTTGCTGCATGAAGTTATCCATATTATCAGAACCAGGGAATACGGGGTCCGGTGGAAGCTCGCCCTCGTCATAGTACCCTGGAACATAAAACATGATTACGAATCCCAGAAGGTGAGACATCTTAAAGCAATGAAAACGACGAAGTGTTACCTTCCTCTCCATCGGCGATGTCTCCTAAATCCACTCCATAGGGACGCTGGCCGACGTGTGGTTTATGAGCAGTCTTCTTCTTCTTCGGAGTACCAGCCCTCATAGAACCAACGGGTCGTTCGTGTGTAGACTTGCCACGCGTCGCAACCGGTGTAGGAGCTTTGCCGCTAGGCCTGGGTCTCGCATAACGAGCAGCGAGCGACTCGTGCTCATCGGATGTCCTACCTGGGGTGATAAGAGTCATTTCGTTAGGACGACTGAATAAGACCTTTTGTTGATACCAATTGAAATTGAGAAAGAAGGTTAAAGAGCATGACAAACCTGCATCAAGTTCTTCTTGGTCAGTATCTATATCCACATACTCCTCCTCAGAAGTCTCGTCCTCGTTATCAGTAGGAGGGAGCTCTTCATCGTCCTTCGTCCTGTCTCCGTTCGAGAGAGAAGGTTTGGCAGGCTTCTTTCCCTGTCTCCTAGCAAGCTCAGCTTTACGAGCAGCCATCATAGCGATCTGGACCGAGTGCTCAGACTGTAACTCTGAAAGACTCCTCACACCTATGGATTCATTGGCAGAAAGGAACCACTTGCAACTGAGGAAAGTAATCAACAGCTGGCGTCTATATGAAGGAAGAGCAAAGTGGGCTCCGGTGCAGCCCACCATAGTCCATAGCCTTGCTCGTACGCCGTCAATAAGCCCTCCCTTAACCCTCAAACCACGGCTCGGATTCCCAACATATAGTTGGTCATAGCCGAACTGATGAGCAAAACGGTAGGGAAGGTAAGGCTCTATGTGGCAACGATTCTTCACCCGGAGAACGAGATACCCAACACGGATGTTCACTAACCAGCGGAAACAACCAACGTCGAGAACAGTCCGATTACTTTCGGGTTTCTCCTCATCAATCAGCACATCACCATAGCGACCCGAAAAGTGAGGAAAACACTTGAAGAACTCCCAGCTCTTACGAACTTGAAGCTCTCGTTGTACATCATTAAATTTCTTCCCGAGCCATCTGCTCCTCTCCAACAAATGCACGAAAGGAACGGGGACATCAACAACGCTGGGCGCCGACATCAAGTCAGGACGGTGAAGAACAAGCCACGCCATCAGATACGCATAAGGAAGCTCGACCTTCACACAAATAAGCTCGGTCGACGGTTCAGAACCCACCTGCGCAAAACCATTGACCAGATACCTAAGCCCACAATGGATACCAGCAACCATCGCTGGGAGCAGGGAAAGCTCCCTCCCATAAGCTAGCTGGACCGCAGGGAAGAGCACCTCGAGAGGTAAGGCGTCTGAGAACTGGTACAGAATAATACATTTCTTCAACCAGATGGCAAGATAGCCTGCTAGCAGAGTCCGGGGCTCAATGGACTTCTGTGCACGGCGGAGGAACGAACGAAACTTGGTTCCCGCAGGAAAAGCTCCCTCAGCACTGGCAATGGTGTAAGAACGAGCCTCAGCCTTCTCCATCAACTCATTAATGGCGGTAGGGGTCAAGACGTCTAACTCACGAAGGGGCTCGCCGGAATCACCCTCCAAATTCGGGAACAAATAGACAGCAAACTGCTTCAAGCTGATCTGCTTTTCCCTCTTCGCTGGAGGAGAAATCTTGATCAAGGAGGTATGATAATGGCAGGTGAGGTCCCAAAGAGTATCGTACATATCGGGAGTATCCTTCTTCAACCACTCCAACTGCTGGTTCGAGGGAAAGTACTCCTGGTATGGACAATCCCCCATCGGAAGACCAGAAACCTGATGCATCTC
>NC_033800.1:128810226-128821460 GCF_001876935.1 Asparagus officinalis
AGCCTTCTCCATCAACTCGTTAATGATGGTAGGGGTCAAGACGTCTAACTCACGAAGGGGCTCGCCGGAATCACCCTCTAAATTCGGGAACAAATAGACAGCAAACTGCTTCAAGCTGATCTGCTTTTTCCTCTTCGCTGGAGGAGAAATCTTGATCAAGGAGGTATGATAATGGCAGGGGGGGGGCCAAAGAGTATCGTACATATCGGGAGTATCCTTCTTCAACCACTCCAACTGCTGGTTCGAGGGAAAGTACTCCTGGTATGGACAATCCACCATTGGAAGACCAGAAACCTGATACATCTCGTGTAAGGCCAACCCTAACTCTCCGCCGCTGGTCAGGAATGTGTTACTGTCAGGCATGTATGTCTCCAACAACGCCAAGAAATGGNGCTGACCGGGAGTCCATACATGGTGGCTCGTATAGGTGCGTACAATCCACTGCTCTTCAAATCCTTCTCCCAGCGCCCCAAGACGTAACTGGTCATGCGTGTCCACCATCCCTTGGGCTGTGAGAAAGCCCAACCATAGCATCTAAAATCAGGTGGAGGCAATCTCCTCCTAAGATTAGCCAAACGATTCTTCACAGTAGGAGCGACTGCTGATACCTCGCCTGGGGGTGCGGTATTAAGACCCATAATCCCTGGTCGAAGACCGCGGATGTAATGATACCCAGCAGAACCAGGAGTCTTATGATGAGAGGTATATCCGCACTGAACTCGCTCAGCATCATCGGTAAGATGCCAAGACATCTGTCGCTCCACGGCCTGTCCCTCCAAATGAGTGAAAGAATACTGACGAGTAATGGAAGGAATATATAGGAGAGCTCCTTCGTCGAGAGTCAGCCAATGCTCCTCGATAAGAGTCAACGTAGCAGGATCCTCAGTGTGATCTCCGAACAGAAAACTGGGCTTCTTTAAAGCCTGAGTAGAAGTAGAATCTGCAGTAAAGGAAGCATCCGTAATCAGCTGGCGTAAGCAATGACGCCCTCCATCCCGTATCAAACGACAGGATTCATCGGAGCGGTCTCTATCGAACTGAGGGAGTGGACCAATGGCCTGCCTGATGGAAGCCGAAGAGAAAACTTCTCCGCTACAACCAGTAGGGGCATGATGAGGGAGGTTGCCCGCAGGGAACTCGACTACAAAGAATCAGAAAATCCATCTCGTAAAAAAAAAGCGAGATAAGATCATTCACAGGGTGATTGGAGAGACGAGTTTGAGTGTCTTACACTGGAAGAACGGTATGCATCATCACGTAAATAACGTGGTAACATACACCGACCTACAAAGTGTAAGACGACACAAGATCGCCCCAATATACCAGAAGACTTGAATTGGCCAAGCAAAACAAGTCTGAAACCTCAACCCCCACGAAGGAGGGTGTCGGCCCTTCCCGAATGACCCACGAAGGGGCCAAACGAGGGTGTACGGAACCACCAATGTCTTGAAACCTCAATCCTCGCGAAGGAGGGTGTCGGTTCTTCCTTAATGACCCGCGAAGGAATCAATCAGGGATACAGAAATAAAGATTCTCACCCCCGAAAAAGGATGCCACTTGAGGGGAGGATGCTGTAAGAACTTCCTCCTCGCTAGGCTACGAACGGGAGCGACTCCTAGGAGGTCGAGATCGACGTGGAGGCATTGAAAATCTGCAATGGAAAGCAGTAAGTCAGGCACAATATGAATACACGAAATTTAAAAGGGAAATTAAGAACTTGAACTAAAGTCCTATGAATAAATAGGATTTTATGGTTGAAGTCTAATTAAACCTACAAATTTCGTGCACGCGAAACAATGATTGTCATTTTCGCGGTAAATTTTGGTGAAATACCCAAAACACCCCTCGTGTTCAAGGCTAAATTCAGGTCAAGGACACGCTTGAGTTGGGTCATGGTCATCATATCTGATCATATAGCACCCCCAATACCTCACAATTTTGGTTAATTTTGCAAATAAACCCTTTTTGTAAAATTTAGCCAATCTTGCAAATAGACCCCTCCACAAATTTCGGTTTAGTTTCCGCACACCTTTCTCAAAACTTTGGTCATAGGTTTGTGATCTAAACTTTTGGAATTTCAGTCCTGAAATTTCAGCCCTTTTTGCAAATAAACCCCCCTATACTTTGTGGGTTGCTCTTTTGCAAATAAACCCCTCAAACAACATTGAATCTTTCGCATACAAACACCTCTCAATTTTCAACCAAATGAGCATGTAATCTATATCCTAATTTCAGTCCTTTATTACATGAACACCACCTCAATTCTCCGGCCAATTTTACAAATAAGCCCCCAAAAGAATTTTGGTCCATATTGGCACATAAAACCCTCAATAATTGGTGGTCTTTTTGCGTGAAACACCCCTCAAAGTTGTGGCCAAATGGGTCTAAAGTCCAAGCCTCAAAATTTTAGTCCCATTTTGCGTAAAGGCCCCTACAAATTTCAGCCCTCTTTTGCACAAAAGCCTCCCAATTTCGGCTATATTGCAAGTTTGCATAAAAACCCCAAATTTCGGTTCATACTCACAACCCATCATCATTAGAATAAAAAGTTATGATCTTGGCATGTGGGTTCATGTTGTATCCCCATTACAAGCATAAAGTTATAATCTTTCTTGAAAAAGAAAAGAGTTGTGAAGGGGAACTTACCAAATCAAGAAGCTTTCCTTGAGGTTGAAGATGATGAAACCCTAGCTTGGAGGAGAGATTAATTTCGGCCAAGAGGGGAACAAAAATCCGAAATTTTTTTGTATAAGTTTGGGTGCCTTTAGAAGGAAACAATGGTGGAGGGGTAGAAGGAGGAAGAAAGAGTTTAAAAAAGGAAAGGATTCTCTTTTGAAAATTTGGAAAGAGGGGGAAAACAAAAGAGGAAATAACAAAAAGGAAAGTTCAAAAGGGAAAACAAAAGAAGAAACAACAAAAGAAGGAAAGAAAAAAAAAGAGAGGGAGGGGGAAAATCTCGGCCTTGGAACCGAGACACCCCAAGGGTGTCTCGGCCAAGTTGAGACACCCTTGGGTGTCTCAACCCAATTCGAACCCTCTCGAACCCTTTTCGAAGTCCGAACTCGCCTACTTTTTGTCGGTTGTTGGATATTTCGACAAGATCCATACTAATCAACACCGAACGATTCGAAACCCTAGGGTCAACGCCGGTCGACGCGTAACCCTAGGTCAACGCCAATCAACGCGTTGCGACCAAAAAAGTCAAAGCTTGACGTTCGAAACCCTAAGGTCAACGCCGGTCAACGCGTAACCCTAGGTCAACGCCAGTCAACACGTTACGACCAAAAAGTCAACATTCGACGTTCGAAACCCTAGGGTCAACGCCGGTCAACGCGTAACCCTAGGTCAATGCCAGTCAACGCGTTACGACCAAAAAGTCAACATTCGACGTTCGAAATCCTAGGGTCAACGCCGGTCAACGCGTAAACCTAGGTCAACGCCAGTCAACGCGTTGCGACCAAAAAAGTCAAAGCTTGACGTTCGAAACCCTAAGGTCAACGCCGGTCAATGCGTAACCCTAGGTCAACGCCAGTCAACGCGTTGCGACCAAAAAGTCAACGTTCGACGCTCGAAACCCTAGGATCAACGCCGGTCAACGTGTAACCCTAGGTCAACGCCACTCAACGCGTTGCGACAAAAAGTCAACATACGGTGATCTGAAACCCTAAGTCAATACAATGTGACAGAGGTAGTCAATTCAAAGTCAACTCAATGACACGAGCCAAACTCAACTCACTAGTGGTAGACTCGAGACTCCGACGACGGTCAGGCGATAAACGCAGCGTCGGAAGAACTTCGGCTATTCGTCAAAGCATTGAATAGACCGAAAATCGAAGGAGTCAAGAGTTGAAGCTAACTATAGGTCCTTTACGCCGACTGAAGGCTAGACCAATCACATCCAAAGTATTCCAGCCTCTTCTATAAAAGAAACGAGTCCGTAACGCTTTGGAGGGGGTATCTGTAGGCATCGAAAATTGCCTATAGGTCTCTACGAACAGCTCAGTGTTAAGGAATGACGATGAACGTCACTATCCTGTTCATAGGAGTTTGATTGACGTTGGTGAACACTTGAAGTGAATCGACGAACTATGTGAGCTGACAGAATTCCGGAATAACGAAGGTGCGGGCTAATCGGGAGCCCCGTAATGTTTACAAAGGGAACAATGCCCTTCATGTCTCATTCATTCTATAGATAATCCAACCATTGGAGCTGATAGAACTCCTTGTCGGCTTTCCAACGTATTTCGAATCACTCAAATCCGAGTTCGGACGAAGAATTTACGGTGAAAACAGTCAAACGGGCATTGAAAACGTCTCAAAGCTGAACTGAGGCACCTACGGTGTCTCGGCCAAGTCAAGACACCCCAAGGGTGTCTCGGCCAAGCCAAGACACCTCAAAGGTGTCTCGGTTTAGCCGAGACACCCCAAGGGTGTCTGGGCCAAGCCAAGACACCCCTAGGGTGTCTCAGCGCGGATTTGACCCCTTTAAGTGGTTTTAACCGCTCCGCAACCCCTCATGCCTATAAATACAAGCCTTAGGCCTTATTTTTTCTAAGCTGGAGTTTTGGAGAATTGGCGAAGCCCTGCCGAAGTGAAGAGTGATCGAGCACTTCAACGTAAGAGAGTTTCTTCGTCAGATCTACATCACCCGTACCCGATCCTTAGTATTATCCCGTTGTGATAATACTAAGAAGAGCAAATATCTCGCTTTTATCGAGATAGGCGCTTCAAGTTTCTAGATCTCCTCGCGGATCGATGAAGCTCTGGATCAGATCTGATTTCCAGGTAGTCCACGGATATCGAAGTCCCCGTCACAGGCTAAAGACTCACGCAAGCAAGAGACGACGAACGGATCTTGTGTTTATTTTTCAAGAAAGTTGTAATTTTTATTTCTTTGTTGTTTGAATTCATTTGTAACGTTTGAAGTTTTAATGAAATCAATGATGAAGGCAACTTTCGATGAAAACACTAATTAGTTATAAATAGATTTTAAAAACCAAGTGGGATGTAAACGGTAATGTAGAGAGGTATAAGGCACATCTTGTAGCTAAAAGTGTAGGTATATAAAATTGCTTATAGGTCCCTTAGCATAGCTCGGCACAAACCGACGAACCAACGAGGCGACGAGGTTGACGAATCGTACGCAAGCAACGGAATACATCCATTCGCTTGTGGAGTCAAGCCAAGGGTTCGAAGAGTCAACGAGTCATCCAACCAAGGGCAGACTCGGACGAATCACGATCGAATCAAGATCAGTTTCGGACTCGAACTCAGAAGTGGATTTACTGCCAAAACAGGAATCGGATTTACTGCCAAATCAGAGTCTAAGTCACACCGAATCACAGAACTGAAACCGAAGTCGCAAAAACAGAAAACCCAACACCTAGGGACTCCGGCAACCGAGACCTATAGGTGGCTCGGCCAAGGCGAGCGCCACCATAGGTGGCTCGGCAAAGCCGAGCCACTATGGGTGCGCCAGGATCTGTGCGCGGGCACAGATCTGAGAGCCTATAAATAGGCCCTAGAGTGTTCATTTGAAAAGGTTGGATTTATTGGAGGCGAAGCCCTGCTGGATTGAAGACTCAGATCTAAAAAAGATTCAAACTTTAGGGCTTTGAGGACTTGTTCATCCAGATCTGGTGCTCGGCGATCGTCAACGCTAAATAAGGCAGGAGTTTGAGAGGACCGGATCTCAGATCTACGCAGGCGTACTCCGGATCAAAGCTTGGCCTTTGATCCCGAGAAACTGGCGTCTGTACGCTGAGCGGTCGACCGCAGCGACCACGGCGGTCGACTGCTCAGAGTTCTGGGACATGCTCAGACTAGGGTTCGGTAAAAAGGTTGTAACTTTCTCATACGATCTCGGAATGAGGTGATTTAAGATTCTTTGGAAAGCTATTGAAGAGACCTATGAAGAAAGACACGATTTTTCCCGCGAACAATCTGGCGACCACAGTGGGAGGTTTAAAACTTTTTGAGTTTTAAATAACAACTTTTTGATTGTTCGCGGGAAAAATCGTGACTTTTAAATAAAAACTTTTTGAGTTTTAAATAAAAACTTTGTGGGTTCTTTGCCTGTGCCGGGGTTTATCCGTGGACCACCGCGAGATCTAGATCCGGTCAGATCTACGCAGTACGACGGGTATTATTTCACCAAGGAAATAATAGCCGGGGGGATTGATTCACCAAGGAAACAATCGCCCAAATCTCGGGATCAAAGGCCAAGCTTTGATCCGGAGTACGCCTGCGTAGATCTGAGATCCGGTCCTCTCGAACTCCTGCCTTATTTGGCGTTGACGATCGCCGAGCACCAGATCTGGATGAACAAGTCCTCGAAGCCCTAAAGTTTGAATCTTTTTTAGATCTGAGTCTTCAATCCAGCAGGGCTTCGCCTCCAATAAATCCAATCTTTTCAAATGAACACTCTAGGGCCTATTTATAGGCTCTCAGATCTGTGCCCACGCACAGATCTGGGCGGCCACCCATAGGTGGCTCGGCCCCCGCGCGGCTCGGCCTTGGCCGAGCCACCTATAGGTGGCTCGGTTTTGGCCGAGTCCCCTAGGTGTTGGGTTTTCTGTTGTTTTGCGACTTCGGTTCAGTCCGTGATTCGGTTGACTTAGTCTCTGATTTGTTGATCTGATTTGGCAGTAAACCCGATTCCTGATTTGGCAGTAAATCCACTTCTGAGTTCGAGTCTGAAACTGATCTTGATTCAATCGTGATTCGTCCGAGTCTGCCCTTGGATGACTCGTTGACTCTTCGAACCCTTGGCTTGACTCCACAAGCGAATGGATGTATTCCGTTGCTTGCGTGCGATTCGTCAACCTCGTCGCCTCGTTGGTTCGTCGGTTTGTGCCGAGCTATGCTAAGGGACCTATAAGCTATTTTATATGCCTACAGATACCCCCTCCAAAGTATTTCTGCCTCGCTCTTTTATAGAAGAGTCTGGAATACTTTGGATATGATTGTCCCAACCTTCAGTCGGTATAACGGGACTTTGGAATGACTTCTGTTCTTGATTCCTTCAATCTTCCAGGCTATTCGGTGCTTTGTCGAATGTCTGTAAGAGTTCCGGTGCTACATTTATTGTCTGAACGTTGTCGGAATTTTAAACTTGAAGTCGACTCCTGATTTTCTAATCTTTAGCTGACCATCGATTATTGGCGTTGAGTTTTTATTTGCGACGCGTTGTCCGGCGTAGTGTTGTTGAGTTTTCCTTAAGAATATAAAAAATATTCTCTAGGAACTTCTCAACCAAAAATAGGGAATAGTTTATACTCATATACCTTATTGGAGTATTAAGAAGCAGTTTATACTCGTATACTTTTCGGAGTATTAAGTAGCAGTTTATACTCGTATACTTTTCGGAGTATTAAGAAGCAGTTTATACTCGTATACTTTTTGGAGTATTGATTCTTTCGTTGTAACGCATTGATCGGCGTTGACCTAGAGTTACGCGTTGACTGGCGTTGACCCTAGGGTTTTGAATGTCGTACGTCGACTTTTTGATCGCAACGCGTTGACTGGTGTTGACCTAGGGTTACGCGTTGTCCGGCGTTGACCCTAGGGTTTCGAATGTCGTTGGATGTTCAAGTCTCGAGACCAACTAATGAAGCTGATGCGTCAGTGACTCTCGTATTTATAGGATTTTTGGCAAACCCTCAGCCATTAACGGGTTTGATGAGCCTTTACCGACTACCGTTTGAGTCGGGCTAGCATGCGGATTATCTAAATCCGTTCCGCATGTGACGTTGTGCTAAGAGAGTTAACGCTCTTAGTGCTACGATATTGAATACGTAGACTTCGTCTTTCTCACGGGAATAGACTACCCGGCGACGCGTGTTAGGCGTCGACTTTGGGGTTTTTGGCTAACCCCCAGCCTTCAACGGACTTGACGTGCTCTCACCGATTACCGTTTGACTCGGGCTTACATGCGGATTATTTTAAGTCCGTTCGCATGTAACGTTGCGCTCAGAGATTGAATCCTCTGAGACTTGTTGCTATGACTTTGAATACATAGACTTCGCCATCGCTCCCCAGCCACGTGTTTTAGACGCTGACTTATCCCTACTTAGGCTTCGGGATAAAATTCCCCAGAATCGAACTCTGGTGTCTTTTTCTTCAGAGAAAGACTAAACCGGCGACGCGTGTTAGGCGTCGGCATATCCTTTCTTAGGATTCAGGATGAAATCCCCCATGCGTGTAAGGCATGGATTCTGGTGTTATTAATAACAACCTGTCACAATGTTGAATATGTGAACGGGTGTTCTTTTTAACGGTTAAGAACTAACCGGCAGCGCGGGTTAAGCGCAGACTTATCCTTGCTTAGGTTTCAGGATAGAATACCCCAGAATCGAACTCTGGTGTCTTTTTCTACGGAAAAAGACTAAACCGACGGCGCGTGTTAGGCGCAGACTTATCCCTACTTAGGATTCGGGATAAACTTCCTAGGATGAATCCTGAATTCTTCGAAAAGGATTGGTATGGGGAAGGAAGAATTTTATATTCTATTCCCCGAACAAAGAAGGAAAGGAGACTCGAGGTGGGATCTCCACCCCCAGAATCCGGAAAGGTGAAACTAAGAGTGGGATCTCCACTCCGAGAATCAAAAAGATTCGGATAACCCTAACTGTCGGAAGGTTTGATTATCGAACTAAAGATGAATTTCTCGTTTATCGAGAATGAATCGTGGTTTTGGTCCTAACTGTAGGAAGGTTTGACCAAGTGGGAGGTTTGAGGTGACCCTAACTGTAGGAAGGTTTGATCACTCGATTTGAAAGTGGACCTCTCGTTCATTGGAGGAATCGAGAGGGGATTTTGACTGTGGTCCTAACTGTAAGAAGGTTTGACCAATCAGGAACTTTACGTCCAGACTCTAACAGAGAGAGTGTTGAGTGCACAGACACAGTGAGAACTTGAATGGGAGTCCTTATTCATTACATTGCTGTGGTTTTGGGAACTTCCCGTTACATAAATCGTCCACCCCCAGTTTCCTCTGCGGAACTGGTTCGGACATTATTATCAGTTAACTAACCGGGTTATCCTTAAGAATATTAGCTTAATATTCTCCAGGAACTTCCCGTCAAAAGTGGGGAAACAGTTTAGACTCATATACCTATTGGAGTATCAGGGAGTAGTTTAACCTCTTATACCGGTCGGAGGATTGAGAAACAGTTTATACTCGTATACTCTTTGGAGTGTCAGGAAGCAGTTTATACTCTTATACCGGTCGGAGTTTTGCCGTTTTTATTTGGCTTACCTTAGCGTTATAACGCCGGCTTCGACCAAGGTCTGAATGCTATTCCTGAGAGCAAAGCAATCCTTGGTGGGATGAACAACCCTTCTGTGGTATGCACAGTACTTTGGGTCCGTAGTGTTATCAGCTTCCTCCTGATTCGTGATAGGTGGTAGCTTGATCTTGTTGCCTTCGAGGAGCGATTCGAAGATGGTTGGAACGTCTTCGTCCTTGAAGGAATACTCTCTCTGGAGTCTCGGACCCGAAGTCTTCTGCTGCCTTCGGGATTGCTGTTGTGACGCTTGATTAGCACCACCAGCAGCTGCAGGTGCTTTGCCCTTACCACGGGAAGCGAAGTTTGAGTCCAGCAGATTAACCGTCGGTTGGTTCCTTTCGGCCTTCTTCCTTTTAAGGAAGCGTTCGGCTTGTTCACCGCGCACCTTCAGATCCTTCCAAGTGTCAGACGGTGCTGTCCCCATTGCCTCCAATACGTCCAATGCGAGGTTGTTGTGGCAAGTCTGGAGAATGAATTCCTCGGTGATCGGGTCCCGGCAATTCATCGCCTTGTTCCGGAACCTTTTGACGAAGGTGTCGACTAACTCCCCGTCTTTTTGTTTCTCGTCGAGCAACGATCCGATAGAGATCTCGGTGTCGTCGTCGAAGAAATTTGCAAGGAACTTCGTCTCCATGTCATCCCAGCTGTTCACGCTTCCTGGCTTGAGGCGACGATACCAATCGAAGGCAGCTCCGCGAAGAGTGCCGACGAATGACCGCACCATCAGAGGCTCGTTCCCAGAGATAGCACCCAGGTGCGATTTGAAATAAATCAAATGCTGGGTGGGGGAACCCCTTCCATCGAACGGCGTGAAGTTGATTAGACTAAACTTCGCCGGATAGGGGATTGATTCCCATTCCCTCGGGTATGGACAAGGAATGCCCGTTTTCTTTACCTCTTGAGCAGACAGCAACGTATTGATTTTACTCTCGAGGCTTTTGATCTTCAAGTCTTCACTTGTATCCCCGTTGGCATCCTCACTACCACCCCCTGCATTGATGGGAGGGTTATTGGCATTGTGAGCTTCATCCCCATCCGCGTGCTCCTTTTCCTGAGCAACCTGGTTACGGTGGCTTGGTTCACCTTGTTGGTTCCTGAATGCTTGGATTTGCTGTTCATGCATCTCTCTCATCTGCTGCATGGCCGTCTCCATCTCGAATTTAAAACTTTCTTTCTGCTTAGCCAAAGCGTCTTCAAGCATTTTGGCCATTTCTTCCGCGCCTATCATGATCTAACCATTCTAATATGTCATATAATAGAAAACAATGAACTGAAATAATTAAAATCTCATCACCAAAGTCCCAAACACATAAACATGTATGATTTGAAAGTTTTAAATCAATAAAACAGAATTTACTCTTATTAAATTATTTCAGATCTAAATCTCAGGAAAACAAATTTGTGGGTGAGCTTTTAAAATCTGAAATACTTGATTTATGCATCATATACCATAATGATCTAGCATTTATACAAAAATACGATTTTAGGCCCAATAACACCGGATAAAACTCAAATTTAAGCATGAAAACAAAAGGGGTGAAGTTGGGCGAGATGTTACTCGCCTCTGATGGGAACAAGGATCCTGAATCTGTAGAAGAACAATCCCCTTCGCTGAACACCGATGGATCTCGCGAAACCCAACCGAAAATCCTTCGAAACGATCCAAAAATGCCAAAATCCGAACTAGGGTTTTGAGAGGAGAGAGAGAAGGGGGCTGAGGCTATTAGGGTTCAATAGAGGGTTCTGAGAGCTTCAAAATGAGTATATATAAGTAGGGTAATAACCGGGTTTGGTATAAATAAAACCAACCCAAAACAGAACTGAAACTGGCGTCTGTACGCTGAGCGGTCGACCGCAGCGACCACGGCGGTCGACTGCGCAGGTTCCTGGGTCATTCTCAGACTGGGGTTCGGTGAAAAGGCTATAACTTTCTCATCTGATCTC
>NC_033800.1:128822264-128824310 GCF_001876935.1 Asparagus officinalis
CGGGGTTGTCCTTCGCTGGACACCGTATTGTCTGATGCGACAGCAGAGCAGGAATCCGATTCTTCATCTTCTGACGGTAATCTTGTCCGAACCCTACCATAAGTTCCTCGTGTAATGGCTCCAGACTGCAGACGAGTTAGATACTGGGGTACCGGCGGAATTGACTCGGGATTATCCCTTGTCGATGCCCTTTTGCTGGTCATATTGGTGGTGACCCTCGGAAATTCTCCGTCTTCAATTACCCTTCTTCTTTGCCGGAAACGCCTATGCCTTGGTTTTGGTGTTTCGGTACTAAGCCTTTCGAACACTGAAATTCGCTCGGGGACTGCCTTGATGCAGTTGCACTCAGACAGTACCGCCCGAATAAGCTTTGAACAAGGGCACTGAGTTTCTAGCCTTCGAGGACTTCTCTTTCTGGCTTTGCTCGTACCCCCAGCACGATAGTACAGCTCTTCCATTTAAAAGTTGGAGCAACCTATCGTGTGTTGGCACGATTTCTCAGGTATAACGCAATCATCATCAGACGATAATGTTTCCTTCTGAGAGTAAATTACCTTCTTCGGACTCTCGAGAGTCACGCACCTCAAAACGCGCCTTTGTGGGCGTGAATACTCAGCGAGCTCCTGGACTTCAATGCGCAAGGTGGCGCGCGCAGCTGCCTTAAACTCGTTGTCATCTTGAGGGTGATGGCGACCCCCATCATGTTGATTCGTTCGGGGTTTTCTTAGTGGACCCAAACGTCTTTGGATTGGAGCTTTGCCTTTTTCATCAGGAATTGGACCGAGGCGCACAAAGACTGACTTCCTTTTCTGGAATGGTCCTGCGGGATCTCCCGGAGCAGTTGTGGAAATCATCGGCGGTTTGGATTGATTCGCCGGAAGTTGAACTTTTGACGGCTGCAGTTGACGCTCTTTGGTCTGAACCGCCGCTTCAGACTTCGGCCTCCAAACTTTGCTGGTTGATGGCGGCTTCTTGGCCACCTCTTTCTGCAACTTCCTACGGGCTTCTTCAGCTTGAGCCCGTGCCTGCGCTGATAGTGCGCGGCGCTTGCGAATGCGCTCCTCCAGCGTTGATCGGTTCCGTTTGACACGGACCCATTCCATTGTTGGCGGCTTGGAGGAACCACTATTCATTGATTGTTGAGGCTGCTTGCCTCTTTTGTTCTTCAGATCCGCGTTGTAGCGGATCCCGTCAACTGACTCCATGGCCTTTGCGAATTGTTTCGCAAGGCATTGACGTTGCCTTTGGCGGGCTCTCTTTGAGAGAGTCACCACGCCCCTTGCGACAGAAGGGTTGGCCAGAGTAGCTCCGACCTGGTTGGGATTTGGAGGAAACTCACCCGATGCGACTTTGGCATCAAACGGGGCGAGATCTTCGTTGGTGTTTTCGACGTCTTCATACCAACGAGTTTTTCTCCTGGAGGAGAACTTCTTGGACTTGCGGGGGGAGGTTGATCCGGACGAGGACGACAAGTACTCCTCGAACTTCTGCTGGTCGAACTCGTATTCGACCTCCTCCACGACCGGGATCGAGATCCGCGGCTGCGACGCTCCGATCTCGGCAGCGAGATCGGTGGCTCCCACTGTGGTCGCCAGATTGTTCGCGGGAAAAATCGTTGCTTTCTTCATCATTGATTCCATTGCAAATTCTTGTAATAGTTTATCGATTACAAAGATCCGGTCTTTTTATAAGATCCAGTTACAATGAAAATCAAAGAAAAGAAAAAGAAAAGATTACAACTTTTTCTCTTGTTAGTCGAACAAATCACGAGCTCCTGTTTTGCGGTCGCTCGCTTTGTGGGATAGTGCGCGGCGCTTGCGAATGCGCTCCTCCAGCGTTGATCGGTTCCGTTTGACACGGACCCATTCCATTGTTGGCGGCTTGGAGGGAACACCATTCATTGATTGTTGAGGCTTTTTGCCTCTCTTGTTCTTCAGATCCGCGTTGTAGCGGATCCCGTCAACAGACTCCATGGCCTTTGCGAATTGTTTCGCAAGGCGTTGACGTTGCCTTTGGCGGGCTCTCTTCGAGAGAGTCACCACGCCC
>NC_033800.1:128824578-128827987 GCF_001876935.1 Asparagus officinalis
CTGCGACGCAACGATCTCGGCAGCGAGATCGGTGGCTCCCACTGTGGTCGCCAGATTGTTCGCGGGAAAAATCGTGTCTTTCTTCATTGATTCCATTGCACTCTTAAATAACAACTTTTTGAGTTACAAAGATCCGGCCTTTTTATAAGATCCGGTTACAATAAAAATCAAATAAAAGAAAAGAAAGATTACAATTTTTCCCGCGAAAGACACGATTTTTCCCGCGAACAATCAAAAAGTTGTTATTTAAAACTCAAAAAGTTTTAAACCTCCCACTGTGGTCGCCAGATTGTTCGCGGGAAAAATCGTGTCTTTCTTCATTGATTCCATTGCACTCTTAAATAACAACTTTTTGAGTTACAAAGATCCGGCCTTTTTATAAGATCCGGTTACAATAAAAATCAAATAAAAGAAAAGAAAGATTACAATTTTTCCCGCGAAAGACACGATTTTTCCCGCGAACAATCAAAAAGTTGTTATTTAAAACTCAAAAAGTTTTAAACCTCCCACTGTGGTCGCCAGATTGTTCGCGGGAAAAATCGTGTCTTTCTTCATTGATTCTCTTGGCCGAGCCACCTAGAGGTGGCTCGGTTTTGGCCGAGTCCCCTAGGTGTTGGGTTTTCTGTTGTTTTGCGACTTCGGTTCAGTCCGTGATTCGGTTGACTTAGTCTCTGATTTGTTGATCTGATTTGGCAGTAAATCCGATTCCTGATTTGGCAGTAAATCCACTTCTGAGTTCGAGTCCGAAACTGATCTTGATTCGATCGTGATTCGTCCGAGTCTGCCCTTGGATGACTCGTTGACTCTTCGAACCCTTGGCTTGACTCCACAAGCGAATGGATGTATTCCGTTGCTTGCGTGCGATTCGTCAACCTCGTCGCCTCGTTGGTTCGTCGGTTTGTGCCGAGCTATGCTAAGGGACCTATAAGCAATTTTATATGCCTACAAAAAGCTTTACTCAAAAGGAAGATATTGATTATACGGAGACTTTCTCTCCGGTTTTATCAAAAGACTCTTTTAGAATAATCATGACACTTGTTACTCATTTTGATCTTGAGTTACATTAGATGGATGTTAATACTACGTTTCTCAATGGAGACATTGATGAAATGATCTATATTGTGTAACCAGAAAACTTTATGTTAGGAGACCCGAA
The DNA here is from genome assembly GCF_001876935.1 of Asparagus officinalis. Classification (NCBI taxonomy): domain Eukaryota; kingdom Viridiplantae; phylum Streptophyta; class Magnoliopsida; order Asparagales; family Asparagaceae; genus Asparagus; species Asparagus officinalis. The sequence continues at coordinate 128,825,735 of NC_033800.1, forward strand.
GAATATGGTTTGCAAATTAAGGAAATTCATCTATGGACTCAAACAAGCTCCTCGTCAATGATATTATAAGTTTTAACAAATAATTATTTTGTTCGGTTTTGAGATGAATATTGTTGATGACTGTGTATATCACAAGTTCAGTGGGAGTAAGTATATTTTTCTGGTTCTGTATGTCGATGACATATTGCTTGCCACTAATGATATAAGCATGTTGCACAAAACCAAGAGATTTCTATCAAAGAATTTTGAGATGAAAGATCTTAGGGATGCCTCTTTTATATTAGGAATCTAGATACATCGAGATCGTTTTCGAGGTATACTTGGATTATCACAAAAGAGCTATATCGATAAAGTACTTAAAAGGTTTGGCATGCAAGACTGCAGACCAGGAGACACCCCTGTTGTTGAAGATGACAAGTTCAGTCTCAATTAGTGTCCTAAAGGTAACCTTAAAATTTAAGAAATACAGAAGATTCCTTATTCTTCGGCTATAGGAAGTCTAATGTATGCTCAGGTATGTACGCGTCCGGATATTACGTACATTGTTGGGATGTTAGGCAGATACTTAAGCAACCCTGATATAGATCATTGGATAGCAGTCAAAAGGGTTATGAGGTATCTTCAAAAAACAAAAGATTATATGCTCACATATAAAAAATCATAACAGATAGAGGTCATTGGGTACTCTGATTCTGATTTTGCTGGATGCCAGGATAGCAAAAGGTCTATATCAGGCTATATTTATATGTTAGCAGGAGGAGCTATAGCATAGAAAAGTGTCAAACAGACACTTGTAGCTTCCTCCACTATGACAGCAGAGTTTTTAGCTTGCTATAAGGTATCCAATCAGGGAATATGGCTGCAAAATTTTATCATTGGACTACGCATTTTGGAAAAGGTTAAAAGACCACTAAAGTTATTTTGTGACAATAAATTAACAGTTATGTATTCCAATAATAACAGAAGCTCAAACTAAGTCAAAGCATATGAACATTAAGTTCCTGGTTGTGAAAGAAATGGTACAGAGTGGATAGATATCCATAGAGCATATTGAGACAAACTCCATGATAGCTGATCCTCTTACTGAACGATTGCCACCTAAGGTCTTTCATGAGCACACTGCTCATATGAGTGTGGTATTATTTGAGGATATCATGATTTAGTAGGAGTTTGTGATTGTGGTGTTTTATTTAGGTTGTATTGTCTGATCAGAATAAAGTTTTCAGTTCATACACTCTGGTACATTACATTTGACGTTGACCTCACTAAAGTTTAAGGTAGGACTAGTTAAAAATAGACATGTACTGATCACATTGCATATAATTTTCATGCTGCACATCCATGATTGATCTATGCCGTTTGATTATATTGGTATATGTGACCATTGATGGATCGAGTCACGATAAATATGACGAAGGCTGCTTTGATCCTATAATGATACACTTTTCAGTGATAGCAATTTTAAGCTCATAAGGTTATACACACTTTAAGGAATCATATGGTGCCCAAGTGAGAGATTATTGGATTTAAATCTAATTAAATCTAATTTGTGGGCATATATGATTAATCAATGTGTATTGCTATCCTTAAGGATAACCCGCATAAAGTGATCAATCAGGTAATTGGGTCAATGAGTATTTAAATAAATCATGGGCTAAATGTACAGATACTAGATTGTAATTATAATTTGATGAGGAGCCAAATTATAAATGTACAACACCTATATATATGGGGTTATGGTTCCTAATCTAGGATTAACACACTCAATTCTCGTATCCCCATCTAAAGAGATACTAAAGGAAAAACCCTAAGATTAGAAGATCATCAAAATCCTAATTCAGATCCAAGCAATGGATTCAGGTATAGATTTCGTTCTTATTGATGTTTAATCTCTATGACTTATCATGATTAAGTACAACACTAAGACCTCCCAAGTGGGCCCTAAGACCCCCACCCAGGAAAAAAATCAAAACTAGATAGAGATCATCTATATTTTTTAATTTACAAAGATTCATTAAAGTTCACCAATCAAATATTTTCCCCAGTGTACCCTATGAGTAATATTAATTATCTAAATAATATAAAAATATTTTAAATTGTGGGATCCACTTAGATAAGCAAATACTATTTCTCTACCTAACTAATTGTACGCATTCGCTTCAATCAAAATTGTAGAGAATTCGGACCCACCACTAATGGTGGATCTACATATACCAAAGTGGGGTCACGTGACCCCACTTTGGTCAGGGAGTA
>NC_033800.1:128827997-128840630 GCF_001876935.1 Asparagus officinalis
ACCCCCCCCCCCAACCCACCCCACATAGAACTATATGGGTTAATTGCACTTAAACACATTATAATTTCACCTACTTCGCACATACATACCTTCATTTGTATTTGGTTGAACTTGAATATCGTAAAATTTTTATAAGTTATATTTCAGTTACCTTAGTTAATCAAAGTTGAGAATTTCCCCTGAAACATCTCATGCAACACTCGCTTTCTAATAGTAGAATATTTTTGTTAAATCCATTGTTAAACCTATCAAAGTTCTATTTCGGATCTACCTAATTCTATTTTAAAATAGAAATTTGACAGGTTTAACAATAAATTTAATATATATTAAGAGTTAAAATATGTTAAAATCAGTATGTGAGTATCCCATGAGAACTTTTAGGGGAGAAACTCTCTCGTTTGCATAACCAAGAGTATTAAAGTACAATTTTTAGAAACTTTATGGTATTTAGGGTCAGCCAAATACAACTAATCAAAATAAGTCAGAACTTACAGATTACATAATAAATACCGTTTAGAAAGAGTACTACGAGGATTTGACATTGTAGAAGTTATATAAAGGACCAAGGAGAAGGAGGGACACTTGAGGCTATTTCGGAATTGCGCACAACTTCCATGTGATAGAAATAAGTACAAAAACAATATGAAACCGAATATATACCGTAGAAAACCAATCATGTCTGCTTGAAACATGCGACCATAGTTTTGAGTCTTGACAGGGAATAATGCCTAGTTGTCGTGTTAATAACAGCCTAATAAAGCTAATTAATACCACACCAAATAGAGTTGCTCAACTTCGTATCAAAGTGTGCAAACTTAAGAAGCCCAGGTGGAGAGACTATGTTCCTTCGTTAGACTAATAATTAAAGGTCAAGATAGGGAGTAGCTCCTCAGATTCCTTGCACATTCTACGAAAAGTCTTTTTCGTGTGCGTCTATATTATATACTACTTATAAAAAAGTATTGCTATAGCAAAACTTTGAATATCTTTTTTACCCTCTAAGTTTCGGTAATTCACTATAATTAACCATTCACTAATATTCATAATTAATCTTTTATTAACTATGCCCACTTAATTAATCCTTTAACAATTAATAGTCATAATTTTATTAATAGCTATAGTAATAAATTATTGTAGGCTGTCTAAAAATTACTGCGGATAGTTGATCCCCACAAAGCATTGACGATGAGAGTTATAATCTGACAACTTTCACATCAACAGACGAAAGTTATAATCTGACGACTTCCACATCAACAGATGAAAGTTACGATCTGACGACATTCACAACATCATATGAGAGTTACAAATTGATGACTCTCATATTTCAAAGAGTCGAATACAAGGATTACATGATGATGATCCTTACAACACTCGAAAAAAGAGATTAAAAATTGACGATCTCTTCAAATCAAAATGTAAGGGTTAATATCCCCGCATTTAAAGTTCAAAACACGGAGCTCATTACCGCGTTCTAAGTTCAAAACTCGGAGCTCACTACCGCATTCTAAGTTCAAAACGCGGAGCTCACCTCCACGTTTTAAGTTCAAAATGCGGAGCTCACTATCGCGTTTCAAGTTCAAAACGCGGAGCTCACTACCGCATTCTAAGTTCAAAATACGGAGCTCACTACCGTGTTCCAAGTTTCAAACGCGAAGCTCAGTTCCGCGTTTCATTAGTTAGACGCGAAGGTCATTTCCAGAACGCGAACCTCGCGTTTGACCCAATCAAACACGTTTTAAACGGTTCCAAAACAATTTTGCACGAATTAAGAGCATTAAACCCTCGTTAAGGAGTGATTTAAGGGGTTGGTTACACCCCTTAAACCCCTATAAATAGTTGAGAAGTCAACTACAAAAGGATCCTTTTGGATTATCTTGGAGGTGGGCACTCTTTGGAGATTTTGTGAAGGCTTTTGTTGAAGCTTAGGAGCAATTTGCCTTGGCTTTTTGAACCGTGTTTCGGTTGAAGAACTTGGAGATTGGTTACTGAATTATTTTCAGTTAAAAAAGATTAATTTTCTTTCTAAAATCAACTCTTTTACATAGTTCTTAAACTCGTCCAGAGTTCTTAAACTCGTTAAAAGTTTAAAACTTTCCTTGCAAGTTCTTCCCGACGTCAAGTCAATAGGATTATACTAACGTTCCATAAAGTGAAGTGCTCGGATCATCAACGAGATACAAGAATCTAACTCCCATCACCACCAAGAATAAACCAGCTTTAAACAAAGGGGAAGGTCATCGTCGATCTTTCTCTCTTTTGTAAATCGGGAAACCGATAAGAATAATTGTAATTTTTTCTAAGTCAGTTAGAGAGATATTACAAAGAAAGATTGTATTTACTCTTTTTCTAAGTCAGTTAGGGAGATTAATACAAATTTGCTTCTCAATTTTCTTACAATATTTTTCCGATAAACAAAAGATGGCGACTTCGCAGGGGATGAGCTTTTTCACCGATGAAGAAGTGGTGGCGTAATTCGACACCGACCTCGCTGGAACGACGATTGAAACTCTTACAATAGAGTTCGATCAAGCTAAGTACGAGGAGTTTCTCTCCTCCGAATCCCTTAGCTCCAAGCCTATGCTCAAGATCCGCAAAGTCTCTAAGGAGACTTCTTCTCTTAACTTGCCAAAGGAACGTCTCTCATTTGGATCTCACTGTTCATAGAGCCCATCCACAAAAGAGCGAGATTCAGCTCCAATTCAACTCGTCAATCGAGTTAGAAGCCTTACACCCGTGCCCAAACAAAAGGTATTGGTTATAAGAGGCCTATTGCCGTGACTAATTTGATCACTACAGATAGTGATGTCACTGTAAAAGCCTTAAATTAGGCTAAGAAGAATGTTGCTCAATGAAGGAGAAGGTCTCTACGACGAGCACAACTCCGAAAAAGCCGATCCTCTAACCAATGTGAGCCCTTCATTTATGAGCCTCAACACGAGCTCCGCGCTTCTATTTTAGAATGCAAACCTTGCGTTTATGTGCCCAAACATGACCCTCGTGAAAGCCAAGATAAACACGACCCTCAATTGCACGTTCTACAGACAAAACATGAACCTCTAGTCGGCGTTGACTACGAACCTGAGCTTCGCGTTACTCAATCAAAACAGGAACCTCAGGTTCAGAAGGGGGTTGCACGTGACCCTCGTGTCCTCACTCTCAAACATGACCCTTGCGTGCAGTTGCTTAAATGTGACCCTCGTGTTCAGTTGCCCAAACACGACCCTCGCGTTCAGTTGTCCAAACAACAGATTTGGACCTAAGTAATAAGACTCAATACAGGACCTGATGTATAGCATGGACCTTCGGGGTGCTACCCCGAACCCCGTCGGGGGGTCGTCTACTCCCCCGGACCCCCCACCCCCCCCAGCCTGGGGCGCTATACCCCCCTAGACCCTGGCTCGCTGACCGGGCAGCGAGACCCCCTTACAGGGTTATTCGTAACGCGACTAGACTGATGGGCGGACATAAGAAGTCTATGGATTCAAGGTATCTAAACAAAATCCATATCCATCAAGAACCAGTCTTGTCTAGCCAAAGAGAGGGGTTCCAAATCAAAACTTACCTTTATTGAGTAACTCTCCTCGAGTCCCTACGACAGATTTGAGAGAGTTCTTATCAAGAGAAAGACTGATGCAACAAGTCATTCGTTCATGTCAATTGAATGATTGATTTCTATGGTTCTCTCAGGATGCCGATGTTGTGCAACTACACCAAGACCGCTAGTGTTCGACTGGCTGACGAACGTCACGTTGCATGATAAGCAACGACATTCTCACAAAAAGAAAACTCCAGATGATGAATATCTCAGAGTTACTATCAATATGATCTGTAGGGGGAGGTCATCAATCTCTAGATCCGAAGAGTCTCCTAGCTTGAAAGAGATCCCTAGTGAGTCCGAGGGATTCTATCAGCACACTCGGACTCAAAGGGGAGTTATACCCCCTGTCGACTATCAAAAGTTGGATAAAGGAATTAACTCTGATGATGAACATTCAGCCATCACAGAGTCTCAATCCTCTAGCCCTTTCATAGAGTATGAGAGCTCCGCTTATATGGCAGGAAACCCTGGAGATCTTATGAAGAGACTTGATGAGCAACATGCCATACTCAAAGCATAGCAGGAGACCATCAATGAACTCAGAATCTTGGTGGCCCAAATTGTTGTGGACAAGGCCAAGTCTTAAAAGGTAGACTCGCCGCCTCGGCACGAATCCTCCCAAAGATCATGATCATCTTCATCAAAGGGGAAAGAAAAAGTGAACGAGACTTCGGATCAAGAAGCTCACTACATAGAATCTTCCTCTGAAGATGGGAAAGAAGATAAGAATGAGCAAAATCCTCGGTCGGCTAAGATGGAAGAACTTGAAGCCCGCCTCAATAAAATTTCTAACAAAAGCGAGCTCTAAAAAGAGAGAATTATGAGGCCTTACCCTGCTGAATGGGATGCAACCCCTTATCCTCTAATATTCAAAGTCCCGACTCCACAAACTTTCGCCGACACGGGATCACCGAATCGACACATCTATTATTTTAAGTCATAGACTGGAAATATAATAGCAAATGATGATGTACTGACCCGGTTGTTCATTAGCACCCTCAAGGGGATCGCTTTTTAATGGTTCATGAAACTGCCTATGGGATGTATCCAAAAGTGGGCGGATCTAGAAAGATTCTTCCTGTCAAGATTCTTCGAAGATGACATAGAAGTCTCTATCACCACCCCTTCTTGCCACTAAGCAGAAAAATAGAGAGCCCATCAAAACCTTCGTCGAGAGGTTCCGAAGCGTGGCTCTTCAATGTCCGACAGGTATGTCACAGTCTACTCTGGTGGAAACCTATCGACACAACTTATAGACCTAACTCCTAGCCTAAACGGGAGTTGTAGAATGCCGCTCCTGGAAACAACTAGTTTCTTAAGGCGAACAGGCTCAAAAAATAGTTGCCAGGGTCGAAGCTGGAGAAGAAAGTTAGCAGAAACAACCTGCGCAATAGGTCCAAGCCCAATCTTCTCAGTCAAAAGGGAAAGATACTATGACTACTGAAGTCAATCCCTGGCCATCACCTGCCAAGGGAAAAGCGTCGAGTCAGCAAAGAGTACCAAAGTAATACTACTTCAAAGAGAAGCATGTGGTCTCTTTATTCAAGTTACTTCAGAAGAGTGGCAAGCTGAAACTCCCTAAAGTTAAAAAGCCTGAAGAAGTGGAGAAGGTAGATGATCCAAACTACTGTCTTTACCATAGGACATTAGGACATTCAACGAAGAGGTGCAACATATTCAAAGATACCCTACAGGCTTTGATTAGCACCGAAGTGCTCAAGCTGAGGCCGAAATAGAAGACTGTATCTACCAACATGATATTAGTCCAATTCGGGAATTTCCCACCCGTTGCAGCTCCCGATGGTGTTGTCCCTATCCCTAAGGGAGAACTACATCTGAAAACACTGACTCGCATGGTCAAAGAGATGAAGGGTTGGTACCCCTTGCTACTCCGAAAGGAGAGACAATGTGGGTCCATCCCGATCTACTTGACGACCAGCAGTGGACAAGTGTGTCAGAGAAAACTAGGGGAAAGAATGCCTAATCTTGGTATTCGCCTGGATGCTCATGACTAGCCCGTCTTCATTAAACCGTCGTCTCGCAAAATGGGCCATACTATTATCACAGCACGAGATGTGATTTATACCTCAAAAGGCTGTTAAAGGACAAACCTTGGCAGATTTCTTAGCTAACCATTCAGCACCAGATTCTCCTAAGACGGAGCGGGGTTGGTTACTTGGAATTCACTGAATTAAGAGTAACAAATTTTCTAAGTTGTCATGTTCAACAAAACACCTCTGTCAACTACAAAAATAGTCCCTAACGGAGTTAATCCCAAATGGAAAGGACCATTCATAGTAGAGTCAGTCTACTCGAGTGGAGCTTGCTGTTTCATTAATCAAAAAGATGATAGGCTCATGATGTCAATTAACAAGAAATTTCTCAAAAAATAATACCCATGTAAATTATGAAGCTCCCTTCTTCCCCTGCTAAGTCTTAGTTAAGATTGGGGGTTGATTATTTGTTATTTCTCAAACATAATAATGAATTTTCAAAACTGTCAAGTTAACAAAACACTTCTGATAGTATAAGAACTTCAACGTGCACCATCACCAAAATCAACTTATCAATCTTATCCAATAAGATGATAAGACCACAAAGTTATCAAGTTAACAATACATCTCTGATAGCCAATTTCTCTAAAATTCTCCTACCAATCCTCTTTAATAGGACGGCAGGTCCAAAAAAACTATCAAGTTAAGAATACACCTTTGATAGTCAATTCCTCCAAAATTCACCCATCAATCCTCTCCAATAGGATGACATGTCTACAAAAATATCATCAAGTTAAAATTATACCTCTGATGATAAAATCAACTTATCAACTCTCTTCAATAGAGCGATAAGTCTTCAAAAACCTCGTCAAGTTAACAATACACCTTTGACAATCAAATAAACTTATCAATCCTCTTCAATAGGATGATAAGTCCACAAAGTTACTCAAATCGCAATAATACCCCGTCAAGTTAACAATACACCTCTAACAACCAAATCAACTTATCAATCTTCTTCAATAGGATGATAAGTTCACAATGTTGCTCAAATCGTAACAGAATCCCGTTAAGTTAATAATACACCTCTGATGACCAAATCAACTTATCAACTCTCTTCAATAGAGTTATAGGTCCTTAAAAATCTTGTTTAAATCATATGTGAAAATTTTCATCAAGTTAACATCACACCTATGATGATAAAATCAACTTATCAATCCTCTTTAATAGGATAATAAGTCCACAAATTTTTGTTATGTTAACACCACACCTATAATAGTTAAATCCCCACGAACTTGTTCTTTTCAATAGAATGACAAGTATTCATTGTCAAAGCACGAGGGTCATACCTGTGTTCCAAATTCCCAACGCGAGGGTCATCCCCGCGTTCTAAATTCCAAACGCGAGGGTCATCCTCACGTTCCAAATTCTAAACGCGAGGGTCACCCCCCACGTTCCAATATCAAAACACAAAGGCTTACCTTCGCGTTTCAAAGGTAATACGCGAGGCTCACTTTCGCATTTCACAAGACAATCGCAAGGCTCAGCTCTGCGTTTCAGAAGCCAAACGCGAAACTCACCTCCGTATTTCAGAAGAAGAAGCATGGTGCTCACCCTTGCACGGGTCTTGAGTAGCAAATCCCTTTAACCAAGTTCATGATACCTTCGAAATGAATATAGTGAACAAGTCTTCCATGGTGAGGAATCAAAAACTCCAAGATCAAAATCAAGATCCAAAGTATTTTAAAAATTCGTTTCAGTCAACCGCGAACTTTCAAAAACTTTGGAGGGGGTTCTGTAGGCTGTCTAAAAATTACTACAGATAGCTCATCCCCACAAATCACTGATGATGAGAGGTATAATCTGACAACTATCACATCAACTGATGAAAGTTACAATCTAACGACTTTCATAACAATTGATGATGGAAGTTACAAACTGACGACTTCCACATCAACATACAAAAGTTACAATCTGAGGACTTCCACATCAACATACAAAGGTTACGATCTGACGACATTCACAATAGCATATGAGAGTTATAAATTGATGACTCTCGTATTTCAAAGAGCCCAATATAATGATTACAAGATGATGATCCTTACAACACTCGAAAAAAGAGATTACAAATTGACGATCTCTTCAAACCAAAATGCGAGGGTTATCCCCGTGTTTCAAGTTCAAAATGCGGAGCTCACCTCCGCATTTCAAGTTCAAAATGCGGAGCTCACCTTCACGTTTCAAGTTCAAAACGCAGAGCTCACTACCACGTGCTAAGTTCAAAACATGGAGCTCACCTCCGTGTTTCATGTTCAAACCGCGGACCTCACTACCGCATTTCAAGCTCAAAACACGAAGCTCACTACCGTGTTTCAAGTTCAAAACGCGGAGCTCACTACCGCATTCTAAGTTCAAAATGCGGAGCTCATTACCGTGTTCCAAGCTTCAAATGCAAAGCTCAGTTCCGCGTTTCATTAGTTAGACGCAAAGGTCATTTCCGGAACGCGAACCTCGCGTTTGACCTATTTAAACACGTTTTAAACGGTTCCAAAACCATTTTGCACGATTTAAGGGCATTAAACCCTCATTAAGGAGTGATTTAAGGGGTTGGTTACACCCCTTAAACCCCTATAAATAGCTGAGAAGTCAGTTACAAAAGGATCCTTTTGGATCATCTTGGAGGTGGGCGCTCTTTGGAGCTTTTGTGAAGGCTTTTGTTGAAGCTTTAGAGCAATTTGCCTTGGCTTTTTGAGCCGTATTTCGGTTGAAGAACTTAGAGATTGGTTACTAAATTATTTTCAATTAAAAAGGATTAATTTCCTTTCTAAAATCAACTCTTTTACAGAGTTCTTAAACTCGTCCAGAGTTCTTAAACTCGTCCAGAGTTTAAAACTTACCTTGCAAGTTTTTCCTGACGTCAAGTCAAGAGGAATATACTAACATTCCACGAAGTGAAGTGCTCGGATCGTCAACGTGATACAAAAATCAAACTCCCATCGCAACCAAGAAGAACCCAGCTTTAAACAAAGGGGAAGGTCATCGTTGATCTTTCTCTCTTTTGTAAATCGGGAAACCCATAAGAGAAATTATAAATTTTTTCTAAATCAGTTAGAGAAAGATTACAAAGAGAGATCGTATTTACTCTTTTCCTAAGTCAGTTAGGGTGATTAATACAAATTTGCTTCTCAATTTTCTCGCAATTTTTTTCCGACAAACAATTACTAAATAATTGTTTTTATTATTTTGTAATTAATAAATATTCATAATAAATTACAATCTTTTTTTTTTGGTAGATGAAAGTTTTTCGTCACCAACTGAAACGTTGATACACATAACAAACTCTAGGCATACCTGGGACCAAACAAGTATCCGTAGTCACCCAAAATTGCTCATAATACATATATGTGAGCACATAACAACATACATCCCTAGCCTTGTACAGATTCTCAACCAAGAATTTATAGTGGAGAGGAATATTCAAGCCACACACCTTAGAGATGACATCAACTTGTACCTCGCAATGTGATTGACAATATAACTCTTTTGTTGAAACCAGCGCATATTTCTCTCTCTTCAAAAATTATAAATAACAGCAGCAAATATAGCAACAAACACTCTGTTTTTTATCCCAAACAAAGTAATTAAGCAACTTCTTCCAAACCATTGCATCAAAAGGACATCGAAAAAACACATGTGATCAACCTTTTCATATGCCTGGTGACAATAAAATGCAATATCACTATCCTAGAGTACGTCAAACCGCTTCAATTTATCTGGACTTAATAATCTCCTTCGTTCCGTTACAAATTTTTGTGTAGGAATAGCAACATTACACCACACAATTGAGAGCCAAGGGACATGCTAAGCTTGCATAGAGAAGATACTTGGATAGGCTATAGAGATACACATTTTGCCCTTCACCTCCTATTTCATAAATTGTTCAATGTTTGCCGATTCAGTACCCCCACTTTGAGATGATCCAGTCTCTGCAATAATTTCCCTCCAGAACCAAGACTCTCCGTTCCTATGTTGAACTCTCCAAATACTCTCAGTTTTAAGATTGTGGTCATGCAATCATTTTTATCTATAACAATCTTCCTTCTTATCAATAGCCCACAAAAGCTTTAGAATTGCAACAAAATTCCAGCCGGCCTCAACCCTGAGCAGACCACCATGGCATTTGTCAGAACACATGGTGAAACTTGTGTGTATTCTCCCTACTTCCCCATATAAAGTTACAGCACAATTTATTAATAATCTTGATAGTTTTCTTTAGCAACAAATACACTCCAGTCCAATAAATGTGCATGCTGAGCATAACAGATTTAACAAGCTCAATCCTTCTAGCATAGGATAGCTTAAAACAATGGCATACTTGAAAGCACCCTAGAGGGGGGGTGAATAGGCTTTATGCTAATCTAATCCGATATTAATACTAATTAAAAACTAATTAACAATATCCTAGCAATTATGATACACAACAAGATATATAAGCAAGGATATGCTATATAAACAAGGACGATATAAACATGTAACAATGACGATATGAAAATATACAAGAATAAATGCGTCAAAGCCAAACTCAAACACAAGAAAATGATCACGGAGTTCGGTCCTTCTGACCTACGTCTCTGGTCCCCACTCCCACGGAGAACCCACTACACAACCAGGTTTTCGACGCTCACCCGAAAAACGTTTACACCTCACAAGTTCGGTTTTCTAGCTCACCGAAAGCTCTACAATCTCACACTCTTGCAAACACACTCTACACCCTCTAAGTGTTGTCTTTAGCCCGTGTCCTTCCTCAAGTGCTTGGAATTACGATCTCTCTCTAGGCTTTACTATCGACGCCACTCCTCTTGGAACCGACCCCGTCTCTCACCACACAGTGCTCTCAGTGTACACGTGTATTACAAAGTGATCTCACAATTTAAGCACAAATACAATAATTTGTTCTCTACAATAGATGAGAACACAATGAAGCCTAACTCAATGTTACAGTCTCTCACATCCCCAAATATACTACGTATGAAAATACTAAAAGCTCAAGTGAGAATAAAATTAAAACTAAACTCAATATAAACTCTAGCTTAATAATCAAACAATTTTATATAAATGTAAAGCTAAATTGAGTTTAGAAATACTTTTCTAAAGATGACAAGAGAGAGAGGGAGATGAGTTGCATGCCCAAACACAAATGATGATCTCCTCAAGCTCTTGTGAAAATTTCTTCACAAACAAACTTGTAAACAAATGCCCAAACACAAATGATGATCTCCTCAAGCTCTTGTGAAAATTTCTTCACAAACAAACTTGTAAACAAACTTTGAAACCCTTAAACTCTTTTAGAAACTTTCTTAAACTTGTTTAAAACTCTCTTAATTACCCTCAGAAGTTAGAGGGTATGTGGTATATATAGGATCATAAAACAAGCCACAAAACCAAGAGAAAACCAAGAAAAAGATTAAAAAACGTAAACCTAAAAATCTGGAAAACTAGCTGTTCGAAAGACGTCGGTCAATAGATGAAAAGTATCGGTCGACTGATGAGCTGACCGATATAGACAGCTCACAGCTCATCGGCCGACTGAAGAGCTCATCAGTCGACTGATAGTTTACCAGTCGTAAAAACAGATACTTTTACACTTTCCAGATGATTTGTTTAGTCAACTGATCCATTGCATCAGTCGACTGATAATACAATATCAGCCTGTTTTGAATAGTGAACATGAATTTCAAGAGCCTTTAAAAAATAGCAAATAAATTCTAAAAATGTAAAACTTTGAGAAATGTTTATAAACATGATAACGAACATGTTACAAATTTTTTTTGGAATTGCACTTCGCAAAAGTGAAAACTCTTTATTTTGCAAAATAGTATAAAAACATGAAAATTGAACAATATATGTTTTTGATATTTTGACTTAAACAATATATTAAAAACTTTTGAATGAGTTTATAGACTTAGGAAAAGATGTAAACTAGTGTTATTAAGTCCATAAACCAAGAATACAATATTTCATCAAAAATACACATATTTTGTAATCTTTCAAAATAATAAACATGAAAATCAAAACTTGATTTCAATGAAATCATAATAAGCACATATAAACATGAATATGTATTTATATACACATATTCGATTCATGTATATGTGACTAAACACATAGTTTCCAAAAACAAAAACGTTAAATATGAAACATGTATATATGTAAACAAGAATATATGTTTCATATTTATAAAAACGTAAAAACTATAAAACCAAAAACGATGTGTGTGTGTGTAATATGATTGAGCTTAAAGTATAAACACACAATGTATAAACTTAAACTAATATACCCAACACTAGTAGAAAAACGACCAACCTAGACGGAACAATCTAGACGGAAATTTTTTCCGTCTAGATTGGATAGATCAAAGTAGACGGAAACAATTCCGTCAGATTTGTCCGTCCTAGTTTGAGCAAACTATGACGGATTTTCCGTCTAGTTTGACCAAACCCCAGACGGAACACGGCATTAGACGGAATTCCGTCTAGGTACTCACACCTACGACGGTTTCGTCTAGGTTGCTATACAAACCTAGACGTAGTCCGATCTAGTTTGTAATAGTCAACCTAACGAAATTCCGTTAGTGAGAAACCTAGACGGAATTTTCCGTTAGTGTTCCTAGGGCTTTTTATACCCCTACCAGCGCGCACTCCCCTCCCATTTCTCAATCTCATCCACACCGACCTTCCGCCCTTGTCGGTCTCCCCCGACTCCTCCGCTCCTCCGCTCCCCCGCTCCGACGGCAGGCCCCCCCTGCGGCCTCCCCCCGACCCCCTCTGGCCACCCCCCCTTGGACCTCACAATCCCCCTCCCCCCATCCCTGACCCCCGTCCTCTGCCTCCCGCCCCCTCCGAACCCCCTCCTCCCGACCCCCTTACCCCGGAGCACCCCATCTCCGACCCCCCTCCAGCTCCCCCCTTCCACCCGCCCGCCCCCCCTCCCGACCCCCCCTTCGGCCCCTCCTCCCGACCCCCCCTTCGCCCCCTTCCCGACCCC
>NC_033800.1:128841630-128843799 GCF_001876935.1 Asparagus officinalis
CGGTGATCGGGTCCCGGCAATTCATCGCCTTGTTCCGGAACCTTTTGACGAAGGTATCGACTAACTCCCTGTCTTTCTGCTTCTCATCGAGCAACAATCCGATAGAGATCTCGGTGTCGTCGTCGAAGAAATTTGTAAGGAACTTAGTTTCCATGTCGTCCCAGCTGTTTATGCTTCCTGGCTTGAGGCGGCGATACCAATCGAAGGCGGCTCCGCGAAGAGTGCCAACGAATGACCGCACCATCAGAGGCTCATTACCAGAGATGACTCCCAAGTGCGATTTGAAGTAAATCAAATGCTGAGTGGGTGAACCCATCCCATTAAACGGCGTGAAGTTAATTAGACTGAACTTCGCCGGATATGGGATTGATTCCCACTCTCTTGGGTATGGACAAGGAATGCCCGTCTTTTTCGTCTCTTGAGCGGAAATCAATGTATTGATTTTGCTCTCGAGGTTTTTAATTTTTAGGCTTTCACCTGTATCTTCACTAGCATTCCCGTTACCACCCCCTGCATTGACGGGAGGATCATTGATATTATGAGCATTCGTATCCTCGTCCTCCTGATGGACTTGGTTGCGACGACTCGGCTCGCCTTGCTGGTTCGCCAATGCTTGGATTTGTTGGTCATGCATTTCTCTCATGTTCTGCATGGTCATCTGCATCTCGAACCTGAAAGTTTCCTGCTGCTTAGCCAAAGCGTCTTCAATTCGAACCTGAAGGTTTCCTGCTGCTTAGCTAAGGCGTCTTCAAGCATCTTGGTGATTTGTTCCGCACTTATCATAAGTGCCTCGCGGGGTTGTCCCTCGCTGGATACCGTATTATCTGATGCGACTGCGGAGCCGGCATCAGATTCTTCATCTTCTGAAGGGCGTCTTGTCCGAACCCTACCATAGGTTGCTCGCTCGATGGTTCTGGACTGCAGACGGGTTCTAGGTCGGGAGGCTCTCAGAATCGACTCGAAATCATCCCGTGCCGATGTCCCCTTGCTGGTCATGTTGGCAGTGACCCTTGAACGTTCACCATCTTCGACCATTGTTCTTCTTCTTCGGAAACGTCTAGTCCTTGGCTTTGGCGCTTCCATACTGAGTCTTTGGAACACGGAAACTCTTTCGGGAAACGTCTTGGTGCAGTCGCACTCAGACAATACCGCCCGAATGAGTTTTGAGCAAGGACATTGAGTCTCTAATCTTTGAGGGCTCCTCTTTCTGGATTTGCTCGTACCTCCAGCACGATAGTACAGCTTGTCCGTTTGAAAGTAGTCGGAGTAACCTATCGTGTGCGGGCACGACTTCTCAGGTATAACACTATCACTATCAGATGATAATGTTTCCATCTGAGGTTGGATTGCCTTCTTTGGGCTTTCAAAGGTTACACGCCTAGAAACGTGCCGCAAAGTTGTGCGCTTGGGTGCCACGATTTTCTCCAAATGTTGAGGGTTGCGGCAACCCCCAGCATGTTGAATTGTTTGGGACTTCTTCATTGGCCCCAACCGTTCTTGAACTGGAGCTTTGCCTCGTTCTTTGGGAAGCGGACCGAGGCGCTCCAAAACTGACTTCCTCCTCTGGGATGGTCTTGTGGGATCTCCCAGAACAGTTGCGGAAATTACCAGCGACTTAGGTTGATCCGCCGTAGTTTGAACTTTCGGCGGCTGCAGTTGTTGTTCCTTGGTCTGAAGTCGCCACTTCAGACTTCGGCTTCCAGACTTGGCGGGTTGGTGGTGGCTTCTTCGTCACCTCCTTTTGCAGTCTTCTACGGGCTTCTTCAGCTTTGGCCTGAGTCGCCACTTCAGACTTCGGCTTCCAGACTTGGCGGGTTGGTGGTGGCTTCTTCGTCACCTCCTTTTGCAGTCTTCTACGGGCTTCTTCAGCTTTGGCCCGTACTTGCGCCGATAATGCGCGGCGCTTGCTGATACGCTCCTCCAGCGTCGTACGGTTCCGTTTGACCCGGACCCACTCCATTGTTGATGGCTTGGAGGAACCATTCTTCACTTGATGTTGAGGCTGTTTGCCTCGTTTGTTCTTCAGATCCGCATTGTAGCGGACCCCGTCAACGGACTCCATGGCCTTGGCGAATTGCTTCGCGAGGCGTTGACGCTGCCTCTGGCGAGCTCTCTTAGAGAGAGTCACCACGCCTTCGACGGCGGACTTGACCTGCTTAGAGGCCGGTG
>NC_033800.1:128850622-128894557 GCF_001876935.1 Asparagus officinalis
AAGTGTTGGACCTAGCCGTGTCTCCCTCAAGTGCTCGGTTACAACCTCTCCCTAGGTTCGTCAACCGACATCACTCCTCTTGGGACGATCCCCGACTCTCACCACACACTTCTCTCGGTGTACAAGTGTATTACAAAGTGATCTCACAAGATAGGCTCAATACAAAGTGATTGTTCTCTAAACAAGGAGAGAACTCAATTAGGCTCAACTCAATGTTACTATCTCTCACAACCCCAAATATATTATGAATGCTAATACAATAAGCTCAAGTGGGTATGTGTAACAATGAGATTAATCAAATCTAAACTCAATATAAAACTAGCTTTAATAAGATGATAATCAAACAAATAAATATAAAGCTAGAAAAGAGTTTAGAAAACTTCTCAATAGATGACAAGAGATGGAGGGAGAATAGTTGATTGCTCAAACTCTAATAGATGATCTCCTCAAGCTCTTGTGGAATTTTCTTTTCAAACAAACTCTTGAAACAAACTTAAAAACCCTTCAACAAACTTGTAAAACTCTTTTTAAAACTCTCTTAAACATCCATAAGAAACAATAAAAGTTGAGGGCTTTTTATAGCCTCTTAAACCAGCCACAAATCCCCAAAAACCGAAAATATCAAAAACTAGCCGTTACAGGCTGAAAAGACCAAAATACCCCAAATTCCAGCATAAAATCAATTAAAAATAGTAAATCAATTCTAAAAATCATGAAATATTTTGAAAATGTTCTAGACATGTATATTAACATGTTAGAGAAATAATTTCTGAAAAATCATTTCTTATTTGAGATAAATAAATGTTTGAACACAGATATACAGTTTCTGAAAATCTGCTGACATACATGATTTTGTAAAATCAATTGGGCATAGTAAATCAACTCCAAAAATAGTAAAATTTTGAGGGAAGTTTCTAAACATGTAAAAGAAAGAATTTATTAAGTATCACTTCCCATTTATGAAAACCCATCTGTTTTGTAAAACATGTACGAACATGCACAAACAAAAAACATGATTTTGTAAATTAAGTTTCTAAACATGTAGATAAACATGTAAAAGAAAGAATTTCTTGAATATCACTTCCCATTTATGAAAACTCATCTATTTTGTAAAACATGCACGAACATGCACAAACAAAAAACATGATTTTGTAAATTCCATTAAACATAACAAATCAATTCCAAACTTGATGAAACTTTGCGAAATATTTATAAACATGAAAACAAACATGTTAGAAAAAGAATTTCTCAAATTGAATTTCTATTTGTAAAAACTCATGTATTTTGCAAGTATGTCCAAAACATGAAAACCCAAAACCATGCATGTATATATATAACTATATATATACATAGAAACCAAATACATGTGTGTATATGATATTGAGCTTAAGGTACTTAACACACATAATATAAAATCTAAACTAGATTACCCAAGCTTGATCTTGATCTTCATTGTAGCTCAACTTGGTACACATGCGGATGAAGCTTGAACTTGATCTTTAACTTGAATTGTATGTTGCTTCACTCCACAATTCCCGCCAACCTCCATTTGATATCGTCGTTATGGCGCAATCCATCCACCCTCCAACAACGTTGTTTGTCTACAATATATAAGAATGTATAAACACTAGACAAATAACATTAGTAGTAAATTGTTTGTTAAACATCATCAAAACAAGAAGGACAACAATCTCCCCCTTTTTGATGATGACAAACAATTTACAAAAAGAAATATATGCATGAAGGAAATGAATATATAATTTAAAATTCACATTCATATAAATAAGAAAGAATATACTCATAATATTTCTCCCCCTTTGACAACATCGAAAAGGGGACAAAAGAATTAAGAGAGCGAAAGCTCCCCCTATCAATAAGCATAGGTGAGTATAACACATAGAAAGATATCGGGATTGCTCCCCCTATCAAAATGCCATATAGAATATATGAAATGAGGATCAAGGCAAACATATGTGAGCAAGCATAGATGCTAAAAAACAACTCACATACAAAACGATAATGAGAACATAAAAACCGATGTATAAAATAGATTTATGAAATCAAAAGAAGAGAAACATGAGAATCATGTAAAAAGTTTTCAAATGAAAACAAATCAACCAATTGAAATCATAAATCAAAGTTTAAATCCAAAAACGTAAAATCAAATCATCATTGATTCAAAAATCAAGAGAGGCAATTATATCTAGCTCTTGAGCTAGTAACAACCCATATAAATATGTTTAGCACCCGGTAAACAATGTTTGGGAATAAACACCCAATAACTCCGGAGGGTTATATAAACATAGTCATCTCATAAAAACAAAAAAATAATCATGAAAACAAAAGATTTTATCAATTAAAAATTGTTTTCATATAAAAAGATTTCAAAGCATAATTTTCAAAACCAAGACAAAGAAAAATAAAAATACTAAAATTCTTGGTTTAAAATCAAATTTGTTTTGGTACCCAAGTAATGTTGGTACCAAAATATTTAGGGACATGACCCCTATCATTTAAGCTCAAAACCCTAGGGTTATGAACCCGTTTGGGCGCATGTGGTGCACTAACATTATCAAAGCAATATTCACTCAAATGACCCTTTCGATTGCAATTTGTGCAATGAAAGAGATACATTTGTTTTTGTGGACCATTAGCTCGTGCACGGAAATCATTTGCAAATAAATATTTTTCTTTTAAATTATATCGCAAATGAGAAGCATCATTAAACAAATGTGGTTTACTTGAGAAATTTGGCAAGTTTGAATATTTTTTCAAATCATAACAAAACTTCGCCAAATGGCATGTGGTCTATTGGAAGCATTTGTCAAATGAGATTTTCTTTTCAAATCAAAGCAATATTTGGCCAAATGACCAAAACGACCACAATGATCACACTTGAACACACTAGCATGCTTATGATGAACTTTGTGAGAATGAGCATGTGAATGTGTAAGTGTACAAGATGAAGAAGCTACATGAGATGCACAAGGAGCATTAGCATTCTTATGTTTGTGTGCATCATAGCAAAATTTAGCTAGATGGCCTTTACGGCCGCAAATAGAGCACTTGTAAACTTTGCTATATATGTGTGCATGATGAGTAGATGATGACTTAGACTTGGCACACATATCCATAAGCCTCTTATGATTATTAATGTATGTTTTCAAAGTTGAATCTAAAGATGAAATGCTTTTATTCATAAGATTCAAATCTTTATTTTTAGGCACATATGCATTTTTAGAAGTAGAACATAAATAGTCATTTATAAAGGAAGCAGTATCATTTTGTATGTTCTCTACTTCTAAGTTGGCATTATTTTTATCATGAGTCAAGTTAGCAATATCCAATTTCAAATTTTTATTTTCCAAATTTAACATATCATTGTTTTCTTGAAGAGCAATACTTTCTTGAGAAATGATATCAAATTTGGAAGCTAACTTCTCATGATCGGATTTTAAACCTTCATGCTTGCTTTGTAAATCAATAAAATTTTCAAGTCTCCTTGATGCGCTTCTATGAATTTCCATAATGTATAAGCGCTATCAAAAGAATCAAGCTTGTTAGACATAAATGAATCAAATGCATTTAATAAAAATTCTAACATAAGCTTGTTCATAATAAACATATTTTTATCATGTTTGCTCCACTTGGATTTCTCCAACGTGGGCACAATATAAGCACAATCAATGATTTCCCATAAATCGATATTTTTAGATTGAACAAATATTTTGAATCTAAAGCACCATTGAGCATAGGGGAAAACATTGAATTTAGGAGCAATACTACAATCATAGCCTAAACAATATGCATTATTCATATCCATAATTTGTAAAAAATATGCAAGCAAGATACAAATGCAATCAAAACAAGATTAGCACAAAAATATAACTTGGATCTTTAACTCAAGGCGATTAGACCTTAAATCAAAGAGCACCAAGCTCTGATACCAATTGTTAGACCCTAGAGGGGGGGTGATTAGGGTCTTATGCTAATCTAATCCGATTAAATAGCAATTAAAACTAATTAATGAGTTATCCTAGTAAATATGAAATACCACAAGATATATGAACTAGGATAAGCAATGGTGATATATCCTAGCAAAGAGGTATACTATATGATATATGCAAGGATATGCAAACACAAGGGTAACATAAACAAATGATATAGTGGATGAAATAAACAATGAGAGAAAGGCTATAAAGATGAACAAATATAAGTGTGCTAAGCCAAACTCAAACAAGCAATATGATCACGGAGTTCGGACCTTCCGTCCTACGTCTCCGCTCCCCACTCCCGGGGAGAAATCCACTATCACAATCCGGTTTGGAAGCCGGAACTTCTACACTCTTGGTTTACAAGTTCACCGAAAACTCTCACACAACGAACACTATGCAATCACACTCTACACCCTCTCAAGTGTTGGACCTAGACGTGTCTCCCTCAAGTGCTCGGATACCACCTCTCCCTAGGTTGGTCAACCGACGCCACTCCTCTTGGGACGATCCCCGACTCTCACCACACACTCCTCTCGGTGTACAAGTGTATTACAAAGTAAATCTCACAATTAGGCTCAATACAAAGAAAACTTCTCAATAGATGACAAGAGATGGAGGAAGAATAGTTGATTGCTCAAACTCCAATAGATAATCTCCTCAAGCTCTTGTGGAATTTTCTTCATAAACAAACTCTTGAAACAAACTTAAAAACCCTTCAACAAACTTGTAAAACTCTTTTTAAAACTCTCTTAAACATCCATAAGAAACAATGAAAGTTGAGGGCTTTTTATAGCCTCTTAAATCAGCCACAAACCCCCAAAAACCGAAAATATCTAAAACTAGCCGTTACTAGCCGTTATAGGCTGAAAAGACCAAAATACCCCAAATTCCAGCATTCTGGAAATTTGCGTATCTGACTTTATAAAATCAATGAAAAATAGTAAATAAATTCCAAAAATTATGAAATTTTGTGGGAAGGTTCTAAACATGTATATGAACATGTTAGAGATATAATTTCTAAAAAATCATTTCTTATTTGAGATAAATAAATATTTGAACACAGATATACAGTTTCTGAAAATCTGCTGATATACACGATTTTGTAAAATCAATTGGGCATAGTAAATCAACTCCAAAAATAGTAAAAGTTTGAGGAAAGTTTCTAAACATGTAGATAAACATTTAAAAGAAAGAATTTCTTGAATATCACTTCCCATTTATGAAAACTCATCTGTTTTGTAAAACATGCACGAACATGCACAAACAAAAAACATGATTTTGTAAATTCCATTAAACATAACAAATCAATTCCAAACTTGATGAAACTTTGCGAAATATTTATAAACATGAAAACAAACATGTTAGAAAAAGAATTTCTCAAATTAAATTTCTATTTGTAAAAACTCATGTATTTTGCAAGTATGTCCAAAACATTAAAACCCAAAACCATGCATGTATATATATAACTATATATATACATAGAAACCAAATACATGTGTGTATATGATATTGAGCTTAAGGTACTTAACACACATAATATAAAATCTAAACTAGATTACCCAAGCTTGATCTTGATCTTCATTGTAGCTCAACTTGGTACACATGCGGATGAAGCTTGAACTTGATCTTTAACTTGAATTGTATGTTGCTTCACTCCACAATTCCGCCAACCTCCATTTGCTATGATCGTGAATGCTCGATTCCATCCATCCTCCAACTCGTTGTTTGCCTAGAATAAATATGAAAATACAAACACTAGACAAACAATATTAGAAGTAAATTGTTTGTTAAACATCATCAAAACAAGAAAGCCAACAAAACTAGCTTTATTTCTCTTATGATTTGTTAATTATTCTCTCATGCTTAAATTATTCATGCTTAGGATATTCAACTAAAGAACTAATTGGTAGAAGGAATTCTAGAATTACTATTTAGTTATTATTCTTTTCATGAGCAATAATTTTACTTGGATGATAATTTGATATGTTATACTTCCCTTGAGTGGTTTGATAATCTATACTTAATAAATATAAAATAGAATGTGAAAAAGAGAATAATTCATATCTTATAAGTAATATTAGCTAGTGGATTCAATTTTAGATTCTTCATATCTTTAATTGAATCCTCCATCTTGACTTTCTTAAAATTTCTTTTCATTCTTGATTTTTCTCTTATTTATTTCTTGATTTTATTTTTTTTCTTGCCTTGTTGATTACATTTATTCTTTATCACATCCACTCTCAATCACCTTTTATGCTTATTTACACATAATCACTCTCACTCCTCATATCTCTCCACAATCATAATTTTCATCACTCCCGTTTGTCACCCACACAACATAAGAACCGATTCTAATTTTCTCCTACAAACCTTCCTCGTGGGATCGATAATTTTTTATACTATAACTTGATTAGTTGTGCACTTATAATTTTTGGTATATGTTTATGCCACATCAAGTTTTTGGCGTCGTTGTTGGGGAAGATGCTTAAGTAGGATTTTATTTATTTTGGTTCTTTAACTTGTGTGTTTTCTTGTGAAAGAACCACTTAGAGCTTGAAGATCACGAATTGGAGATTAAGGATTTGAAGAATTGCTTGAGGTAACTCTTCTCTCTAAGTATTTTCAATTCCACCCTTTTAGTTGGTTCTTCACAATTAGAGACAATTAGGATCTAAAAAATAGATTTTATTTTTGTCGACCATAATAAAAATTCACCCTCCACTCGAATATTTACTAATAAGATAATAAATTCAAACAATATTCCCCTTCTCATTTTTGTTTGATTGTTGACCATAATTAAAAAAACAAAGATTTTTTTATCATCCTTCCGTAGTCACTTTTAATTTATAGGGTTGCATTGCATATGGTTAGTAGGAATTCACCAAAGTAATTTGAGTATCTTGAATTGGCACACACTTAAAAATATTCTTAAGGGCAAAACCCCCCAATCAAGATAAGGTAAGGGGTTTCATCACCCTTTCTTTAGCCCACAAATCACTAATTCCTCACTTCACAAACCCAAACCTCCTAAAACTCATTAGACGTTGGCCCCTAAGGACTCGAGCTCAATAACGAACAAAGAATCTCTAAGTGAACCGATTTAAGTTTTCTTGGATTAGTTGGTATCTAAGATAAAGTTTAAGGGTTGCATAAAGCACTTCGCAAGGAACGATGTACTTAATTGATCTCTGGTCACCCTCTAGTACTATCCTTATCTTACTAACTACCCGAGTAAAACTTTAATTTTTTCACTTTAGAAGTTTTGGGTTAGGAGCTGGTCTAGATGAGTTAGGCTTAACTCTAGAGTTTTGAGTGATTGCAAAGTGATTGTTTTGATTTGTTTTAGTTAGGTTCTTTTTTCTCCTCATAATCTTAAAAAAAAATAACTTTTGTTTTTTTTCTTTAAAAAATATTATAAAAAGAATTTGTTTTGGTGTATGCGAACGTGAATTAAGGATAATACACATCGATTAGTTCGCTTTGAACCAATCATAGAAATGATATATCCTAATCCACCCGTTCTTCAAGATATGTGCTATCCCACTAGGAATATAATCCCGTCTTACATTAGGCTCCCTGAGGCAAATGGAACTAATTTTGAGCTTTGACCGTATTATATAAACATGTTTCCTAAATTTCTGGGGAATAAAACTGAAAATGCTTATATTTTTATCTCAGAATTTGAGGAAGTATGTATTATGATTAAAATGAGAGAATTAACTAAAGATGCGATCAAACTCAGATTTATTCCATTTGCTCTTAAATACAAGGTAAAAAAAATAACTGTATAGCTTACCCACAAATCCCATCTCAACTTGGGATGAATTTGTCACCATTTTTCTTAAAAAAATTTCCTGATCCATAAAACGGTTAAGCTAAGAAACAGCATTATGAATTTTAAAATTATCTCGGGAGAACCTTTTTGGAAGTATTTTGACCAATTCAAAGACTTTCTTATCTAATATTCTCATCATGGTCTCGAGAAGTGGCGATTATGCCAAATCATTTATGAAGGATTGGATTATTCTTCAAAAACTTCCTTAGAGTCAATGTGCCAAGGGATTTCCTGAGGAAAAATGCTAATGAAGCTTGGGAGTTTTTAGAGAGTCTATCCGAGAAAACCATGCAATGGGAACACTGTGATGACCGAATTTCATCTGTTCGCCAACCTAAGTCCAGTGGTATTTCTTTAGAGTCGAACATTGCATTTAAAGCTAAGATGGCTACAATCATGCGCAGGTTAGAAGCCCTAGAAATCAATGAAAGAGCACTAGCTCAGATCAATCGTGTTTCTACCTCAGGTTGTCACAACTGTCTTTCACCATTCCATGTTTCAGAAGAATATCCTCTCTTAGGAAACAATCAACCACTAGGACAGGTTAACGCTGCATTCCAGCATTCTGTGAATGATCTATTTTCTCCAACCTACAATCCGGGTTGGAGAAATCACCCTAATTTTACATGGAATCAAGAAAACCTCCCCGGAAATCAAAATTTCATTCCTACTCAACCTAACCATTTCCAAGGGGAAACACAGTTCCTTTCAGTTCTCACCCAAAATTTCAACAACCCAATCTCCCATATCAAAATCAATCTCCTCACCATCAAGTAGTAACTCACGCTCCTCCAAATTCAGAGCAGGATAAACATCTCAATATATTGGAAAATTATTTGGAAACCATAATTAAGGCCTCTACACAAACCATGAATATGTTGACTCCAACATCCAGCACTCTGAATTTCTTCATGTAATCAACCGAACAAATACTCAACTCCAATACTCAAGGTATAGCTAGATTAGAATTCCAACTTGGTCAACTAGCTAGTGCCGTGAGTGAAAAAGAGAAAGGAAAATTTCAGAGTCAACCCGTTTGTAGACGATAAAAAATACCTCTGTGGGCTTGCAAGAAATTCACCCGAATGATCAACTCGCCTGCACAAGTCAGAATCAACAGGAGATAGCGGAATTTCGCCTTTTACACAACTCGCCTGCCCGAGTCCAAAGTCGAATCCGCCTGCAAACCTCAAAGCTGTCAGTACAGCTGGGTATACGCTACCCCATGTACCGACGCAGGCTTTCCCATCCCTCTCGACCTGAGAGGGGAGAGAGCACAGTACTCCAGGACCTTCGAGTAGCCGCTCACGGTACGAGTGATCGGATAGGTGTCAGATCCACCTGAACATTCATAAGGACCTTCGAGTAGCCGCTCACGGTACGAGTGATCGGATAGGTGTCAGATCCACCTGAACATTCATAAATGCGGTTCACCTCACCCATCCAGGTCGAGAACTGGATCCGCCGGCACTCGGCAAGTTGGCCAGACCCAGTCGAGTACTGTACACCTACTTTACCATCTCTCCTGACCGGAAAGGAGAAGGCACCATGCTCCAAGCACGTCGAACGGCCACACACAGTACGAATGATCGGACAGACGCCAAATCAATCTACGAACTCATAAATGCGGTTCATTAATGCTGGTCAAATCCACTCGAATAGTGGGCGGCCGTTGCCTCACATACAAGGATGGGCCTTCCCATTCTATGTGACACGACATAAAGCACAATCCCTCGAATGACCATTCATAGTACCGAGAGGCGGCAAGACATCTCTCAACAGGATATGGTCACATCCCATGATTCAAGGAGCGACCACGCCGCTTCTCCGCTATTTAGGAACTTCTTCCAGCCACGAAGAAGGGGTTCAAACTCGGTTCAAGTTCATTTCAGCTCTTCTTCCAAGTCAAGAAGAAGAGATTCAGCTGTTTAACCGTGCAAGCGATTCGCTCATAGTTGAATCAGCTAATTGAACCATTAGCTCTCAATCCTCAATACGATTGAGACCAAGCTGTTCTTTGCATAATCCTTGCATTACAGCACCACTGCCTAGTTCTGAGCTCTGATCGCCGGCGAACTAAGCAGACCCGAACTCCATCGACTCGAGCTTCTACTGCGTACTGAAGCTCTCTAGCAACCTCGATCGAACGGTCCAAGGGAAGCAGACTCGACACGAGCATCGAGCGAAGCATCCTATAGCCACCTAAAGTCCCCACACAAAACAAAGAGGGCATTCCCTCTGCTTCTGTTGTAATTTCGATTCATTAGTTTGTAATAAGCTTTCTTATCAATACAAACGAAATCCCCTATTTTTGGGAAATCCAAATTTACACCTACAGAAGATGGCGACCACAGTGGGAGAAGCTGTTTCATCGAACGAAATGGTGGTGGCTCAATTTGATGAAGTTACTGTTGGGACGACCGTGGAGTCCCTGGAGATTGAGTTCGACCAGGCCAAGTACGAAGAGTACTTGTCTTCTTCCTCCTCTGGTGGCGATGCTTCCCGCAAACGCCACAGGATCGTGCGCCGAGGCCGACCTCAAACGATCAAAGCCTCTGCACCTGAGGGTTCCACTCGTGTCTCCTCAGGGGAACCCGCTCCCTCAGAATCGATCAAGACCAAGCCAATGATCGAGAGCAAGGGACAAGGGTCTGCCAAATGGGTCGCCAAGCGGTCCCCGCAGACACCTGTCCCGGAGTAAATGCCGGTTCGCTCCGGCACCAACTACACTGCCACAGCCCGCAGTGATGCTCTCCTTGCTGGAAGAGCTAACCAACAGCGATGGCAAACACTCGTCGGACAGGAGGCCCAAACCTCCGTTTCCCATAATGGCCCGAATCATTATACGGGCCCAAGAAACGCTAGACGAGAAGGCAAACTGCCTGACTTCGGAAGGCCCTCCAAATCAGGAGCGCCGACCGAGGAAGGCAGGGCCACCCGCTCAGGAGAACTTCGCTTCTCAGGTCACATCCCTGATGCGAATAAACCACACCGAGCGAGCGAGCCTACCCGAGTAGGCGAATCCTCGAAGGCTGGCGAGCCTCGCCATAACCCTTTGGCGGATAAACGTAAAGGTAAAAAAGTAGGCGACACCTCGCGAACCCTACGTACTGGAGTTCGCCCAAACGCGAAGACTCGCCAGTCAAGGCGAGATCGCCGCACTCCAGCACCAAAGCATTCCACCCAGCGTGCACCAGAGAGCACGTCCAAAGATCTCTCGTGCACTCACCCGAGTGACTCTTCTGAGGCTGGGGGTTGTCACCAACCGCTCACAGAAGACCTCCGGGAATACCTAACTCGCAAACGCACTATACATGAGGCAAATTCTCAGTGCCACTGCGAGAGGCTCATCCACACGGTCCTCGCCGACTGCCAATGCGTTGGAATGGCGAAACCTTCGGTGTTTGAGAGACTTTCTCAACAGTCCTCTCGACCAAGGCCCTCCCGTCAAAGGCGTCGTCACCAAAAAGGACGCGCTGCCGACGACCTAGAGCTCCCGTCCGCCACAGTTAACATGACGGACAAGGGCAAGACGGTACTCTCCGACTCGCCAGACTCGGACTCCGTCCTAAGGCCTAACTCTTGGTTTGCCCAAGGACACCGAGAGGAGGGTATATACCAGCGTACCTGTAGTCGCAGAGGGGTAAGCATCGGGTTTGATTACTCCACCTTAGCCCCTCCCTCCTGCGGCGAAGACGAGGTTCACTCGGCGGCAGCCACGTCCCAAACCTCGCACTCAAGCCAGGACGTGATAGCAAGGGTACACATGACTGAACTCAATCCTGACCAGACGGTCACCCAGAAGCTCGAAGAGTAACAGGCGACCATTAATTCCCTAAGGGAAATGATGGAACAACTTCTAAACAAAAAGCAGAAGAAAAAGAGAGCCCAACGTCCCTTACCCCGGTGAACAGGAGATAGGGAGTGGGTACCTCCTCACCGTCCAGCGACTGAGACGGAAGATAATCCACATTCCAATTACTCTTCCAAAACGTCACTAGGAACGTCGCATACTGGGGGTAGCACCCGCGACAAGAGGCTCGACAAGTTCCAGAACCAACTCAACGCACTCAAGCTTCAGCAGAACATGAACAAGCTGGGGGTGGTCCGACCCTACCCTATCGAATAGGATACGGTCCCCTACCCGGCGAAGTTCAAGCCAATCAGTTTGGTGCAGTTTGACGGCAAGGGCTCACCCTCGCAACACATTTACTATTTCATGGTGCAGACCGGATTCCTCACAGGGAATGACGCCATTCTCACTCGGCTATTCATAGGCACCCTCAAGGGGGTGGCCTTTGAATGGTTCCGCAAACTAGAGCCTGGCTCTATCAAGTCATGGGCCGATCTTCAAAGGCTCTTCCTCACCCGCTTCTTCGACGACGACACGGAGGTGTCAATGGCCACCCTCCTCGCCGAAAAGCAACGAAAGTCGGAGTCAGTCAACGACTTTGTGAAGAGGTTCCGCAACCGATTTGTCCACTATAGGGACCAGGTTTCCGAATCCATGCTAATCGAGATGTGCCGTAATAACCTCTCGATCCACATCCTATCTAAAGTGGGTGCGGTGGAAACCCGGACGTGGAAAGAGCTTGTTCGTCAAGGCGAGCAAGTGGAGAACATGATCAAAAGGCTCGAGGCTGAAGAGCCGCAGCCCAGGAAAGGAACTGTAGAACCGGCTGCGCCAAAGAACCCCCCTCGGTCCAGAGGAAAAGAAGTTATGACCGTCGACTCTACCCCAGCGCCGAAGGCCGCTCAAAAGCCAAAACCAAGGCAATTTGAACCACGCCCCCCATGGAAATATGATTTCAAAGAGGATTAGGTGGTGGCGACATTCGACACTCTGCTCAAGAGTGGGCGGATTAAGTTGCCAGAAGCCGCCAAACCTGAGGAAGTAGGTAAAACCAATGACCCGACTTATTGCGCCTACCACAGATTCCTGGGCCACCACATGACCAAGTGTTACGTCCTCAAGGATAAGCTTCAAGCCCTCTACGATGCGGGGGTCTTGAAGAAGGAGAAGGTTCAGAAGCAGGTGACCACAAACATGATCACCTTGAGCTTTGGAACAAATCTCCCAGAAGTCCAAGCCCCAGCAGGGATAGTTCCTATTCCCAAGGCGGTCTTGAAAATCACCAATGATGATCCCCACAACCAGCGAGAAAAAGGCTTAGCTCCGCAGGTTCTGCCGTCAGGTCAGGTGATGTGGGTCCATCCAGACCTCGTCAACGACGAACAATGGACTACAAAGCCCTCGAAAGGGGGTAAAGGAAAACATTGTAATGTCATCTCCGCCATTCTTGATGGGGAAAAGACACCAATGAACGCCTTGACCGACTCCGACGAGGAAGCCATTGTCCTCGCCACGAGAGCGGGGAGGGAATTCGCGAAGGAATATCCCGCGAGGGCGGAAAACTCGGCAGGACCTCCCGCGAGGCCAGTAGCAACTGCCCCTCCCAATCCAGACGGACTAGGCTCAAGCCGCCAACCTTTTCGGTTCAATGTGCTCGCGCAACTGAAGAGCATCCCCGTGCGAATCACCATGTACGACCTCCTGCGGTTGTCCAGGTCTACCCGGGAGGCTCTACAAGAGGCACTAGCCGACTCGGAGGCGTTCTCCACCCACTTCTTGAAAGAGACAGGCGCTGAACAGGAATGTGCAACCTGTTGCCAGGTCTATGAGAGACAGGTCCCGTGCATCACTTTCACTCCCGAGGACATGCTCATCAAGAGCACATCCCATGATCGGTCGCTGTACTTCATAGCCTCAACAACCAATGAATGACAGCTCCTCCAAGCCGCCAACGAATGAATGGATCCGTGTCAAACGGAATCGTTCAACACTCGATGAGCGCATTCACAAGCGCTGCGCACTGTTAGCGCAGGCACGGGCTCAAGTCCAAGAAGCCCGCAAAAGACTGCAGAAGGAGGTGGCCAAGAAGTCGTGGGCCCGATAAAGAAGCCCCGAACGACTCAACATGCTGGGAGTCGCCGCCACCATCAACATGACAAAGAGATGATGGCAGCTAGGCGCACCAATTTGCGCATTAAAGTCCAGGAGCCCATTGAGAACTCACGACCACAAAGACGTGTTTCGAGGCGCGTGACTCTTGAAAGCCCAAAGAAGGCAGTTCGCCCTCAGAAGGAAATATTGTCGTCTGATAATGATGATGTTATACCTGAGAAGTCGTGCCAACACACGATAGGTTACTCCGACCTTCAAACCGATGAGTTGTACTATCGTGTTGGGGGTACGAGTAAAACCAGGAAAAAGTGTCCTCGAGAACTAGAAACTTAATGCCCTTGTTCCAAACTCATTCGGGCAGTACTACCTGAGTGCAACTGCATCAAGACAGTCTCGGAAAGAATTTCGGTTTTCGAAAGGCTTAGTACCAAAACGCCAAAACCAAGGTCTAGGCGTTTCCGACAAAGAAGAATGGTAGTTGAAGACGGAGAATTTCCGAGGGTCACCACTAATATGACCAGCAAAGGGAAATCGACACGGGATAATCCCAAGTCGATTTCGGAAGCACCCCGGTGTATAACCCGCCTACAGTCTAGAGCCATCATACGAGCAACTTATGGTAGGATTCAGACAAGATTACCTTCAGAAGATGAAGAATCGGATGCCGGCTCTGCGGTCGCATCAGAAGATAATACAGTATCCAGCGAGGGACAACCCCGCGAGTCACTTATGATAAGTGCGGAACAAGTGGCCAAGATGCTCGAAGAAGCTATGGCTAAACAACAAGAGAGCTTCAAGTTCGAAATGCAGATGGCCATGCAAAATATGAGAGAAATGCATGACCAACAAATCCAAGCACTGATGAACCAGCAAGGCGAACCAAGTCGTTGTAACCAGGTTAATCAGGAAAATGAGGACACAGATGCGAATGAAGCTCATAATGCCAATAATCCTCCCGTCAATGCAGGGGGTGGTAATGAGAATGCTAGCAAAAACACATGTGAAAGCTTGAAGATTAAAAACCTCGAGAGCAAAATCAATACGTTGATTTCCGCTCGAGAGATGAAGAAGACGGGAATTCTGTGTTTCGTTGGCACTCTTCGTGGAGCCGCCTTCGATTGGTATCGCCGCCTCAAGCCAGGAAGCGTGAATAGCTGGGACGACATGGAGACTAAATTCCTCACTAACTTCTTCGACGACGACACCGAGATATCCATCGGGTCGTTGCTTGATGAGAAACAAAAAGACGGGGAATTGGTTGATACCTTCGTCAAAAAGTTCCGGAACATGGCGATGAACTGTCGGGATCCGATCACTGAGGAATTCATTCTCCAGACTTGCCACAACAACCTCGCCTTGGACATGTTAGAAGCAATGGGGACAGCACTGTCCAAAACATGGAAGGATTTGAAGGTCCAAGGAGAGCAAGCCGAGCGATTCCTCAGAAGGAAGAAGGCGGAAAGAGGCCAACAGGCGACGAATGCTCCGCAACAGAATTTCGTCCCACGAGGGAAAGGTAAGGCACATGCTAATGCAGTTGATGCTAATCAAACTTTCCAATTGCAACCTCAGCAACAGCCGCAACAACGAGCACCACAACAATCGCAGTCGCAATGGCAACAACGGCCCCAGAAGCAGAAATCTTCGGAGCCAAGATTTCCTAAAGTGTACTCCTTCAATAATGACGAAGTTCCCGGTATCTTTAAGTACCTGTTGGAAAATAACAAAATCCAGCTGCCGTCGATCGTGGATCAAGAAGGGGCTAGCAAAGTGACGGATCCGAAGTATTGCGCATACCATAGAGCGGTCCATCACCCTACCAAGTCATGCTACCATCTCAAGGATAAGATCCAGGTGTTAATTGATGTAGGCGTCATAACCCCGAAGCCGTCCAAGAATGTCGGAGCAAATGCAGTATCAATTAGTTTTGGATCAGTGCCCATAGCATGGTTTCAACCAGAACGCATCACCAAAGTAGCAATGAAGATGGTGAATGACGACCCATATGGACAACGTCAAAAAGGACTTGTGCCACACACAGGCCCAAACGACGAAATCCTCTGGGTTCATCCTGATCTTATTGAAGACGATCAGTGGGCGACTTCCTCGACCAGAAAGGGTAAAACCAAGTCCTGCAATGCTACCTTTGTGATCTTCGAAGAGGACGATAATGAAGCTCCTACCTTCCCGTTCTCCGAAGAAGAACAAGAAGTCTTTGCCACTAGAAGCGGAAATTAGTATCACTTCAACTATCCATCACCTAGTGATCAGTTAGCTGAGCAGGGGGTGACTAAGCAAGGACCAGCCAGAACTCTCACAGAGCTGGGTGTGATTACGACTCCTAAACCGGTTGAAGAAGCTGGACGACAGCCGGTTAATAAACAGAAAGAAAAGAAGCCCCAGGAGGTCCAGAATCCGAAGCAGCCTCGTTTCAATCGTCCGATTGGAAGAGATAAACCAGAAAGCTCGAACACTCCGCACGTCTTCGATATTATGGCTCAACTAGCTAACATCCCAGCACGGATAACATTGTATGAGTTGCTACGGCTGTCTAAAGAAACCAGGGAAGCTTTGCAAGAAGCCTTGGCCAATTCAGAAGTGTTCCTTACTCGGATCAAGCCGGTACTTGAAGAGCTAGAACCGTTAATTCAACACTGCAATATAGAGGCTAAAAACCTTCCCTGCATTACCTTCACCAAAGAGGATATGCAGACGAAGAATTCAAACCATGATCGACCCCTATATTTCGTTGGGTACATTGGCTCCAGCAAAGTCAACCGAATCCAAGTGGATCCGGGTTCTGCTGTGAGTATTATGCCGCTTCGCTTGATGCATAACCTCAGCATTCCAGTTAGCAAGTTGGCGTCCACAGGCACTGTTATCTACGGATTCAATACTAGCGGGTCAAGACCCTTGGGTAAGATCCGGATAAAATGTCAAATGGGTGATTTGAAGACGGAAGTCACATGTTATGTGATCGATGCCGAAACTTCATATAACTTACTATTGGGTCGGCCTTGGATCCATAGTAACGTTATAATTCCCTCCACTCTCCATCAGTGTTTGAAATATATCGACACTGATAATAAAGTTAGGACGGTGGTCGGAGATAAGCAACCATTCAAAGGGTATGAGAATTATTTCACTGATTCTCTCCTTTATGGTAACGAATCCGATACTGAATCATCGGCCCATGGCACAGACAGCGGAGAAGAAGTTAATACTGAAGCCGGACTTGATTACAATGGAGGTTATGTTTTAAATGACATTGTACCCTTTGTAATCAACCTTGACGATGAACAATCGTCAGATGGCAGTTATAACTGGCAACTTGCCAATAATGAAATAAATAAGGATTTAGAGTACTCACTATCTCTTGATGATGTGATAAAAGAATTATATGATAATCCCGATTTATATGCGCCGCTTCGATCGTCCTATATAACAAAGAAACGCCTCCAGCATTCTTTCGGAACAACCCTGGTCATCCCGACCAAAATAGGAGGTGAAAAAGAAGTGATTTACGGTAAAGGAAAAAGCTCCCCATTACCAAGAATGATGACAAACCTGGTCGGCATTTATCTAAGTATAGCCTGGAAGCGCGCAAGCTCATGGAAAAACAGGGATATGATTTCACACTCAGAGAAGGTCTATACTTCGATCGAGGTCCTCGTATTCCAGCCAAAACGGCATATGTACCAAAAGGGAAGCCGAATGATTATTATAAATTCAGACGAGGGTTAGGGTATGAATATTCTTCAGAAGACGAATGTTGCTGGTTAATCAATAACTAATTATCTGAGCAATATAAAGATGGGTACTCGTCAGATTCCTCGGAATAGGATTCCGATACAAGTCTGGAGGAAGCATTCAAAGCCCTAATGGCGAACATGGCTACAGCTGATCCATCCACAATGGAGAACGATGATCAAATGCCAACATGGGAAGATCCCTGGGTTCATCACCTGAACATGTAGTATGGTGAAAGGTTCAAACAGAGAGAACCCCCCACTGAAGATAAAATAGTCCAAATAAACATGGGCGACGAGGCCAACCCAAAGCCTATATTCATCAGCGATAGTCTTCCCTCAAATGAGAAAGAGGAATTAATTGCTCTCATCAGGGAATATATCGACGTTTTCGCTTGGAACTATGAAGATATGCCAGGGCTCGACCCTAATGTGGCAATGCACCGCCTCGATATCAAGTCAGATGCCAAACCTGTCAAACAACAGCAAAGACGGTTTCGTCCGTAGATTATGGAAGCCATTGAGGCAGAGGTTAAGAAATTGATCGAATCAGGATTTATCCGAGAGGAGCAACATCCAGACTGGCTAGCTAATATTGTTCCAGTCATGAAGAAGAACGGTAAAATCAGGATTTGCATCGACTTCAGGGACCTGAACACGGCATGTCCAAAAGACGACTTCCCTCTCCCAATCACAGATATCATTATCGACAATACGTGCGGATTTGAGAGAATGTCTTTTATGGATGGCTTTTCAGGATATAACCAAATCAAGATGGAGTCATCAATTGAAGATGAACCCCACTAAATCCTTCCTTGGAATGTCCAGCGGAAAATTCCTTGGGTTCGTCGTCACCACTAAAGGTATACATATCGATCCTGATAAGGTGAAGGCGATACATGAACTGCAACCCCCTAGAAATCTAAGAGAACTCAGAGGATTGCAAGGGCGTTTAGCTTACATCCGGCGGTTCATCTCGAATCTTTCTGGGAAATGCCAACCGTTCTCTAAGCTAAACAAGAAAGGTGTGTCATTTATTTGGGACGACGCCTGCCAAAAAGCATTCGAAGATATCAAAACGTATCTGGTGAATCCTCCTGTTCTCGTTGCACCGAAATCGGGTAAACCGTTCTTGATTTATCTCAAGGTGATGAACCACTCGATAAGTGCTTTACTAGCACAAGACGATGATAACGGTCACGAACAGGCAATCTATTACCTAAGTCGGACCTTGGTAGGCGCCGAGTCTCGATATCCGCTGATTGAGAAAGAATGCCTCGCATTGGTATTCGCAATGCAAAAGATGCGGCATTACTTGGTTGGACAGACGATTTACGTCATTTCTAACGTTAATCCAGTACGGGTATTTATGATGCAACCGGCCTCTATGAATTGGCGGTTAGGGAAGTGGGCCCTTCTCTTGTCCCAATATGATTTGCACTTCAAACAGCAGAAGTCAATCAAAGGACAAGCGATTTGTGATCTTTTGGTGGCAAACCCGACAACGGATACGGCAGAAGTATATGATGACTTGCCGGATGAAACCTACGAGGTTAACACTACATCGCACCAACAAGTATGGCAATTATAATTCGATGGTGCTTCGAGGGCAGTTAATAGGGCAATAACCCCCAGATGTTCTAAAGTCTCCTCCGGAGTTGGAGTTGTCTTAGTTTCCCCGGGGAAGCATGTGATGCCTCGAGCTTATTCACTGACTAGTCCATGTTCCAATAACGTAGCCGAATACAACGTGCTTCTCATTGGACTTAGTTTCGCCAAGGAGCTGGGGGTCGAATATCTCGAAGCTTTTGGGGATTCTCAATTGATAGTCAACCAAGTCCGTGGAGAGTATGAAGTCAGGAACCAAGACCTGATCCCGTACCACCAGGAGGCTATCAAAATGGCAGATTCTTTTGAAGAATTCTTTATTGAATAAATCCCTCGTCTCCAGAACGCTTATGACTATTAGTCATAGTAAGGACGCATCAACTCTGCATACCCATATACGATATGGATATTGAAGAGGAAGATGATAGAAACATAAGCGCCAAGGAGGTGAATTCAACTCAAATTAGGTCTGAGTCCCGAGATTGGCGTTTTCCCATCATTGACTACGTCCAGTATGGTATTTTGCTAGAGGATGTGAAAGAAAGGGAATCAATCCGCCAAAAAGCACCAAGATTCTTCTATAATACCGAGACTCAAACATTATATCGTCGAGGGTACGATGGTTTGTTACTCCGATGCCTTTCGAACAAAGAAGCAGAAGAAGTTCTTAAGGAAGCACACGAAGGAGAATGTGGTGCGCATCAGCCCGGTCCCAAGCTGTATGATCGCATCAGGAGAATGGGATATTTTTGTCCAACAATGGTTCGTGACGCAATCGAATACGCCCGAGAATGTCATGCCTGTCAAGTACATGCAAATTATATGCACCAACCACCAGAGCGTTTACACACGTCAACCACGTCTTGGCCGTTCGAGACATGGGGTATGGACATTGTCGGTCCTATTTTTCCCCCTTCAGTCAAAGGTGGTCGATTCATTCTCGCAATCACGGATTACTTTTCAAAGTGGGCTGAAGCAATTCCGCTTAGAGAAGTGAAGACGAACAACGTCATCAATTTTATCAAACATCATATCATATACCGACACGGCGTGCCAAGACGGATCATTCATGACAACGGTCCACAGTTCATAAGCAAAGCCTTCATCAGGTTTTGTGACAAGTTCAAAATTCAAGATATCTCGTCAACAGCTTATTATCCAGCTGCGAATGGATTAGCTGAGGCGTTTAACAAGACAATCATTAAGATCCTGTCAAAGCTCGTGAAGACCAATAAACGAGACTGGGATGATAAACTCGGTGAAGCACTCTGGGCTTATCGTACCACCATACGCACACCTACGGGAGCTACCCCATATTCATTGGTATATGGATGTGAAGCTGTGCTACCATTGGAAATCCAAATCCCATCCCTTCGGATCGCTCTCGCAACTAAGATGACGACAGAAGAACAACATCAGAAACATCTCGAAGAACTCGAAATGTTGGATGAAAAGCACTTGGAAGCTCAACAACACATTGAATTTTATCAAGCCAGAATATCTAGGGCTTTTAACAAAAGAGTCCGACAGAAAAGCTTCAAGGAAGGAGATCTGGTCCTCGCTGCTCGCCGACCGATAATCCTCAACTCCAAGAAGAAAGGTAAATTTGAACCCGAATGGTAAGGACCGTTTGTGATAGACGCAGTCTACTCAAACGGCGCATATCGCCTGATTACTCAAGAGGGCGCCAGGTAATTAATGCCAATAAATGGGAAGTTCCTGAAAAAGTACTATCCCTAGTACATTCAGGATAACCCATTTACCGAGAAGTTCCTTGGAGAATATTACACTTAAAATTCTAGAGAATAACCCAAAATCATTTTCACCACCAAAATCCCTCACTGATCAATTTCAATTGACAGTGAGTCCACCAAAAGTGTCTTTCTGGCCCAAACCACCAGCAAATTCCCCTCTTGAATCTTTCCATGAACAAGAGGTCCACTTTCAGTTCATAGTCCCCTTTCGATAAATGAAAGAACTCCCTTCTTTTCCTCTTTGGTTAAGCCTTCTCATGGTTATAACCGAAGTTGAAATTTCACTTCGATAAATGAAAAACTCATCTTCAGATTAGATAACCAATCCTATAAAAGGTAAGTTTATCTAGATCTTCCAGATTCTCGGGGTGGAGATCCCACTTCTAGTTTCTTTTGCGCTGGAAATAGAATATAAAATTCTTCCTTTCCAGAATCAAGGAATAGAATATAAAATTCTTCCTTCCTTGTATTCGGGTTCGCCTTCACCCTAAAAGAAGACCGGGAAATAGAATATAAAATTCTTCCTTTCCCACACCAACCTTTTCCAAGAATTTGTCAATCTAGGATTCATCCTAGGAAGTTTATCCCGAATCCTAAGCAGGGATAAGTCTGCGCCTAACACGCGCTGCCGGTTTAGTCTTTCTCCGTAGAAAAAGACACCAGAGTTCGATTCTAGGGTATCCTATCCTGAAACCTAAGCAGGGATAAGTCTACGTCTAACCCGCGCTGCCGGTTAGTTCTTAACCGTTAAAAAGAACACCCGTCCACATATTCAACGTTGTGGCAGGTTGTTATTAATAACACCAAAATCCATGCCTTACACGCATGGGAAATTTCATCCTGAATCCTAAGAAAGGATATGCCGACGCCTAACACGCGTCGCCGGTTTAGTCTTTTACCGATTGAAGACGAAGTCTACGTATTCAATATCATAGCACTAAGAGCGTTAACTCTCTTAGCACAACGTCACATGCGGAACGGATTTAGACAATCCGCATGCTAGCCCGACTCAAACGGTAGTCGGTAAAGGCTAATCAAACCCGTTGAAGGCTGGGGCATGCGGAACTGATTTAGACAATCCGCATGCTAGCCCGACTCAAACGGTAGTCGGTAAAGGCTAATCAAATCCGTTGAAGGCTGGGGGTTAGCCAAAAATCCTAAAGTCAACACCTAACACGTGTCGCCGGGTAGCCTATTCCCGTAACAAATGGTAAAGCCTATGTATTCAACATCATAGCACAAAGTCTCAGAGAATTCACTCTCTTAGCACAACGTTACGTGCGGAACGGATTTAGACAATCTGCATGCTAGCGCGGTATCCGTCACAGGAAGAAGGCGCGGAAGGACCGGACCGACGCTAAAGTCCTACACGAACTCAGAACTTTGCCTCTCGTGTGAAAGCAAATACACCTGCAACAGCCTTGAATGCTAACGCGGACGTCGCAAAAAAGCAACTCCAAAAACACAAAGACTTTCGGAGTCCGAGAATCCAAAGAAGAGTATTGCCTGTCAAGGCGAAGACGTTCCAACCATCTTGCGAATCCGCTCATTGAAGTAACAGATGGGAAGCTACCACCTATCAGCAAATCGGAGGAAGCTGACACACTGACGGGATGCCAAAAGTACTCTGTGCATAGCGCACCAGGCAGGTCCTTCATCCGGACACGAAGGATTGCTTCACTCTCAGAATAGCATTCCAGAACGCTTGGTTCGAAAGCCGGCGGGCATAACCTAGAGGTAAGGCCAATTGAAACAGCAACAACTCCGATAAGTATAAGAGTATAAACTGCTTCTCACGCTGGACCGAAAGTATACAGAGTGATAACACTGCTTCTATAGCTCCAATAGGTATAATTGATCTAAAACTGTTTCCACACTTTTAGAACGGGAATTCTGGAAATATTACGCTTAGTATTCATAAGGATAACGCCAGTCAGGTCATGAGATATGTCTGACCAGTTCCACATAGGAACTGGGGTGGAAGATTATGTAACGGATTCCGTCCAATAGTGTTAATTCTTAGAGGAATAATCGGGTCATCACAGGCAAGATATGTATAAAATGAATACTCGTCTTATTCATAACCATCTGTGTCGGTTACAGTCAAACACTCTCTTGTAGAGTCTGGACATAATATTCGGAACTTGGGTCAAGACCTTTCCACAGTTAGGACCACAACCAAACCCCCTGCGTCGATTCCCCAATGAAACGAGAGGTCCACAAAGTCGACGCGAGTCAAACCTTCCTACAAGTTAGGATCGTCTCAAACCTCCCGATTGGATCAAACTTACCTCAGTTAGGACCACAACCAAAAATCCTCTCTCGATTCGCTCAATTGAACGAGAGTCGCACCTTTAAATTAAGTATCAAACCTTCCTAAGTTAGGGTCACGCTCAAACTCTCGCTTGGTAAACCTATCACTACACAGACCAAAACCGACGATTTACTCTCGATAACAGAGAATTCATCTTTACGTTCGGATCAAAACCTTCCAAACAGTTAGGGTTACTGAAGTCATTTGTCATGCTGCGGGTGGAGATCCACTCTTAGTTCATCTCCGGATTCTGGGGGTGGAATTCCACCTCGAGTCTCCTTTCCAGCTGAGATAGAATATAAATCTTTTTCTTCAGTGTCGGGAGATAGAATATAAAATTTTTCCTCTCACCATTTCGGTCGTCTTTGCCACCAAGAGAAGACACTACCTTTTTCAACTCCGCAAAATCTGTGCCTCACAGGTACAGGGAATTTTATCCCGAATCCCTAATAGGAATAAGTCAACGCCTAAAACACGTCGTTGCCAGGTTATAGTCTTTCACCGAACTTGAAGAACGACACCAGATTGCGATTCTAGAAGTTTATCCTGAATCGATTAACGGGATAAGTCCTGCCGCCTAACACAGCGCTGCCAGTTGAGTTTTTTCGCGTAGAAAAAGACACCAGATGTTCGATCTGGGGTATTCTATCCTGAAAGTAAGCAGGATAAGTCCTGGCGCTTAACAACCGCGCTGTGCGGTTTAGTTCTTTCGTTAAAAAGAACACCGCCCGTTCATATATTGTGGGTGTTATTAATACCGAAATCCATTCTACAACCGCATGGGGAATTCATCCTGAA
This sequence comes from Asparagus officinalis, assembly GCF_001876935.1. Classification (NCBI taxonomy): domain Eukaryota; kingdom Viridiplantae; phylum Streptophyta; class Magnoliopsida; order Asparagales; family Asparagaceae; genus Asparagus; species Asparagus officinalis. Next base: position 128,874,641 of record NC_033800.1, read on the forward strand.
TCGCTAGAAGAAAGGAATCCGACGCCTAACACGCGCGCCGGTTTAGTCTTTCTCGTGTAGAAAAGACCCAGAGTTCGATTCTGGGTATTTATCCCGAGCCTAAGTAGGGATAAGTCAGCGTCTAAATACTAGTTCCTTGGGTAAGTCTATATCCATAAACAAAGCGAAGAAAATCTGGCGACCACAGTGGGAGCCACCGATCTCGCCGACGAGATCGGAGCGTCGCAGCCGCGGATCTCAATCCCGGTCGTGGAGGAGGTCGAATACGAGTTCGATCAGACCAAGTTCGAGGAGTACCTTTCATCCTCGTCCAGATCTACCTCCCCCCGCAAGTCCAAGAAGTCCAAGTTCTCCTCCAGGAAAAAAACTCGTTGGTTTGAAGAAGTCGAAGCCACCAACGAAGATCTCACCCCGTTTGATGCCAAAGTTGCATCGGGTGAGATTCCTCCAGTTTCCAACCAGGTCAGATCTGCTCTGGCCAACTCTTCTGCCACAGAGGGTGTGGTGACTCTCTCGAAGAGAGCCCGCCAAAGGCAACGTCAACGCCTTGCGAAACGATTCGCAAAGGCCATGGAGTCAGTTGACGGGATCCGCTATAACGTGGATCTGAAGAACAAAAGAGGCAAGCAGCCTCAACAATCAATGAATGGTGGTTCCTCCAAGCCGCCAACAATGGAATGGATCTGTGTCAAATGGAACCGATCAACGCTGGAGGAGCGCATTCGCAAACGCCGCGCACTATCAGCGCAGGCATGGGCTCAAGCTGAAGAAGCCCGTAGGAAGTTGCAGAAAGAGGTGGCCAAGAAGTCGCCATCAACCAGCAAAGTTTGGGGGCCAAAGTCTGAAGCAGCGGTTGTTCAACTTCCGGCGAATCAATCCAAACTACCGATGATTTCCACAACTGTTCCGGGAGATCCCGCAGGACCATCCCAGAAAAGGAAGTCAGTCTTGGAGTGCCTCGGTCCAATTCCCAATGAAAAAAGGCAAAGTTCCAGTGCAGGAACATTTGGGCCCGCTGAAGAAGCCCCGAACGACTCAACACGCTGGGGGTCGCCGTCACCTCCAACGTGACAAGGAGCTCAAGGCAACTGCACGCACTAATTTGCGCATCGAAGTCCAAGAGCCCGCTAAGAACTCACGCCCAAAAAGGCATGTTTCGAGGCGCATGACTCTTGAGATCCCAAAGAAGGCAGTTCACTCTCAGAAGGAAACGTTATCGTCTGATGATGATTGCGTTATACCTGAGAAATCGTGCCAACACACGATAGGTTGCTCCGACTTTCAAACGGAAGAGCTGTACTATCGTGCTGGGGGTACGAGCAAAGCCAGAAAGAGAAGTCCTCGAAGGCTAGAAACTCAGTGCCCTTGTTTAAAGCTCATTCGGGCGGTATTGTCTGAGTGCAACTGCATCAAGGCAGTCCCCGAGCGAATCTCAGTGTTCGAAAGGCTTAGTACCGAAACGCCAAGACTAAGGTCTAGGCGCTTCCTACAAAGAAGAAGGGTAATTAAAGACGGAGAATTTCCGAGGGTCACCACCAATATGACCAGCAAAAGGGTATCGACACGGGATAATCCCGAGTCAATCCCGCCAGTACCCCGGTATCTAACTCGTCTGAGGTCTGGAGCCATTATACGAGGAACTTATGGTAGGGTTCGAACAAGATAACCATCGGAAGATGAAGAATCGGATTCCTGCTCCGCGGTTGCATCTGATAATACGGTATCCAGCGAGGGACAACCCCGCGAGGCACTTATGATAAGTGCGGAGCAAGTGGCCAAAATGCTTGAAGACGCCTTATCTAAGCAACAGGAAACCTTCAGGTTCGAAATGCAGATGGCCATGCAAAACATGAGAGAAATGCATGACCAACAAATCCAAGCATTGACGAACCAGCAAGGCGAGCCAAGTCGTCGTAACCCGGTTAATTTGGAAGATGAGGACACAAATGCAAATAAGACGCATAATGCCCATAATCCTCCCGTCAATGCAGGAGGTGGTAATGAGGATGCTAGTCGTAATGCCACACTTCCGCCTCAGAATCGTGCTAACGAAAACACAGGCGAAAGTCTGAAGATCAAGAACCTCGAGAGCAAAATCAACACGTTGATTTCTGCTCAAGAGATGAAGAAAACAGGCATTCATTGTCCATACCCACGAGAATGGGAATCAATCCCCTATCCGGCGAAGTTCAGTCTGATTAACTTTACGCCGTTTAATGGGAAGGGTTCACCCACTCAGCATTTGATTTACTTCAAATCGCACCTGGGTGTTATCTCTGGTAATGAGCCTCTGATGGTACGGTCCTTCGTTGGCACTCTTCGCGGAGCCGCCTTCGATTGGTATCGTCGCCTCAAGCCAGGAAGCGTGAACAACTAGGACGATATGGAGACTAAGTTCCTCGCTAACTTCTTCGACGACGACACTGAAATATCCATCGGAACGTTACTCGACGAGAAACAAAAGGACGGGGAGTTGGTCGACACCTTCGTCAAAAGGTTCCGGAACAAGGCGATGAACTGTCGGGACCCGATCACTGAGGAGTTCATTCTCCAGACTTGCCACAACAACCTTGCATTGGACGTGTTGGAAGCGATGGGAACAGCACCGTCTGACACTTGGAAAGACTTGAAGGTGCGCGGTGAACAAGCCGAACGCTTCCTCCGAAGGAAGAAGGCCGAGAGGAACCGACCGACGGCTAATCCTCCGAACTCGAACTTTGCCTCTCGTGGTAAAGGCAAATCACCTGCAACAGCTGTTGATGCTAACCGGACGTCGCAAAAGCAACTCCAAAAACAACAAAAGACTTCGGGTCCGAGAATCCAAAGAGAGTATTCCTTCAAGGACGAAGACGTTCCAACCATCTTCGAATCCCTCCTTGGAAGTAACAAGATCAAGCTACCACCTATCACAAATCAGGAGGAAGCTGACAACACTACGGATCCAAAGTACTGTGCATACCACAGGAGGGTCCTTCATCCCACCAAGGATTGCTTCACTCTCAAGAATAGCATTCAGACCTTGGTTGAAGCCGGCGTCATAACGCTAAGGTAAGCCAATTGAGAACGGCAACACTCCGATAAGTATAAGAGTATAAACTGCTTCTCAACACTCCGACAAGTATACGAGTATAAACTGCTTCTTAATACTCCAATAGGTATATGAGTCTAAACTGTTTCCCACTTTTGACGGGAAGTTCCTGGAGAATATTACGCTAGTATTCTTAAGGATAACCCAGTCAGGTAACTGAGAATAATGTCTGAACCAGTTCCACATAGGAACTGGGGGTGGAAGATTATGTAACGGGAAATTCCCAAAAGAAATCCATATAGTGTATTCTTAGGGATAATCGGGTCATCACAGCAAGATGATGAATAAGAAACTCGCATTCAAATTCTCACTGTGTCTGTTCACTCAACACTCTCATTGTTAGAGTCTGGACATAATATTCGGAATTGGTCAAACCTTTCCACAGTTAGGACCACAACCAAAACCCCCTCTCGATTCCCCAATGAACGAGAGGTCCACAAATCGAGCGATCAAACCTTCCTACAGTTAGGATCGTCTCAAACCTCCCGATTGGTCAAACCTTCCTACAGTTAGGACCACAACCAAAATCCTCTCTCGATTCCTCCAATGAACGAGAGGTCCACCTTTAAATTAAGTGATCAAACCTTCCTATAGTTAGGGTCACCTCAAACTCTCGCTTGGTCAAACCTTCCTACAGCTAGGACCAAAACCACGATTTACTCTCGATAAACGAGAAATTCATCTTTAGTTCGGTAATCAAACCTTCCAACAGTTAGGGTTATCTGAATCTTTTCAATTCTCGGAGTGGAGATCCCACTCTTAGTTTCATCTTTCCGGATTCTGGGGGTGGAGATTCCACCTCGAGTCTCCTTTCCAGCTGAAGATAGAATATAAAATTCTTTTTCTTCAGTGTCGGGAGATAGAATATAAAATTTTTCCTCTCCCATTTCGGGTTCGTCTTTGCCCCAAGAAAAGACACCATCTTATTCAACTCCCAAAATCTGTGCCTCACGGGTACAGGAGATAGAATATAAAATTTTTCCTCTCCCATTTCGGGTTCGTCTTTGCCCCAAGAGAAGACACTACCTTTTTCAACTCCCAAAATCTGTGCCTCACAGGTACAGGGAATTTTATCCCGAATCCTAAGTAGGAATAAGTCAACGCCTAACACGTGTTGCCAGGTTTAGTCTTTCACCGATTGAAGAAGACACCAGAGTTCGATTCTAGGAAGTTTATCCTGAATCCTAAGCAGGGATAAGTCTGCGCCTAACACGCGCTGCCGGTTTAGTCTTTTTCCGTAGAAAAAGACACCAGAGTTCGATTCTGGGGTATTCTATCCTGAAACCTAAGCAAGGATAAGTCTGCGCTTAACCCGCGCTGCCGGTTAGTTCAACCGTTAAAAAGAACACCCGTTCACATATTCAACATTGTGACAGGTTGTTATTAATAACACCAAAATCCATGCCTTACACGCATGGGGAATTTCATCCTGAATCCTAAGAAAGGATATGCCGACGCCTAACACGCGTCGCCAGTTTAGTCTTTAAAAAGACACCAGAATACCAGTCTGGGGTATTTTTATCCCGAAGCCTAAGTAGGGATAAGTCAACGTCTAATACACGTTGCCGGGTATCCTATTCCCGTAACAATGGCGAAGCCTATGTATTCAACATCATAGCACAAAGTCTCAGAGAATTCACTCTCTTAGCACAACGTTACATGCGGAACGGATTTAGACAATCCGCATGCTAGCCCGACTCAAACGGTAGTCGGTAAAGGCTAATCAAATCCGTTGAAGGCTGGGGGTTAGCCAAAAATCCTAAAGTCAACGCCTAACACGCGTCGCCGGGTAGTCTATTCCCGTGAGAAAGACGAAGTCTACGTATTCAATATCGTAGCACTAAGTGTTCGCGGTTAAAATCGTTGCTTTCTTCATCATTGATTCCATTGCAAATTCTTGTAATAGTTTATCGATTACAAAGATCCGGTCTTTTTTTAGATCCGGTTACAACGTAAATCAAATAAAAAAAGAAATAAAAAATTACAACTTTCTCCTTATTTGTCGAACGAATCGCAAGATCCTGTTTTGCGGTCTCTTGCTTGTGTGGGTTCTTTGCTTGCGCCGGGGTTTATCCGTGGACCACCGCGAGATCTAGATCCGATCAGATCTAAGCAGTACGACGGGTATTATTCCACAAAGGAAATAATAGCCGGGGAGGATTGATTCACCAAGGAAACAATCGTCCAAGTCTCGGGATCTAAGACCAAGCTTAGATCCGGAGTACGTCTGCGTAGATCTGAGATCCGGTCCTCTCGAACACCTGCCTTTTTTGGCGTTGACAATCGCTGAGCACCAGATCTGGAAGAGTGAGTCCCCGAAGTCCCAAAGCTCCAATCTTTTTTAAGTTTCGAGTCTTGAATCCGGCAGAGCTTCGCCTCCAAAATTTCCAACCACTGAACAAATGAACCAAGTGGCCTATTTATAGGCACCCTTTACTGTGCCCGCGCACGGAACAGTGTCGGCCACCTCTGGGTGGTCGGCACTGGGCCGAGCCACCCATAGGTGGCTCGGCTCTTGGCCGAGCCACCTATGGGTGGCTCGGTTTTGGCCGAGCCACCCATAGTGGCTTGATTCCACACATGAATGGATGTATTCTGTTGCTTGCGTGTGATTCGTCAACCTCGTCGCCTCGTTGGTTCGTCGGTTTGTGCCGAGCTATGCTAAGGGACCTATAAGCAATTTTATACGCCTACAGATACCCCCTCCAAAGTATTTCAGCCTCGTTCTTTTATAGAAGAGTCTGGAATACTTTGGATATGATTGTCCCAACCTTCAATCAATGTAACGGGACTTTGGAATGGCTTCTGTTCTTGATTCCTTCAATCTTCTAGGATATTCGGTGCTTTGTCGAATGTCTGTAAGAGTTCCGGTGCTGCATTTATTGTCTGACCGTTGTTGGAATTTTAAACTCGAAGTCGATTCCTGATTTTCTAATCTTTAGCTGACCATCGATTGTTGGCGTTGAGTTTTTATTTGCGACGCGTTGTCCGGCGTAGTAAATAGTTTATACTCATATACCTTATTGGAGTATTAAGAAGCAGTTTATACTCGTATACTTTTCGGAGTGATTTCTGTGCCCAAATGAACTGAACCGGCTTGATAATGAGCCAAAAAAGGCAGTAATTCGGCTTAAAAAATTTCCTGATCCTTCCGAACATGTGGGAGAGGCAAGAATAAACCAAGAACTGAACTCTCTGTCGATTTGAAGTTGTTTCGATGCTCGATTCGGCTTCAATTTGAATTCTGGTTCAAACCAGGTCTGGTCCGATTCGACTTGGTCTGGTCCGGTTCAATTTGGTCTTGGTTCAACATTATAAAAGAGGGTTTTTTACCCCTTATTAGGGCCGGCCCCCCCTCTACCCTTTTTTTCATTTTTCTCTTCCCTCGAGCATCCGTTCTCCTTCAAAATTTCATAGTTGCATTAGATCTAGTCTTCCTTTGGATCTTTGACTGAGAAATCCCTCAAAACTTCCATATTTAAAATTTCTCTCAGGCCCCTCGAGCGCGTGGTCTAAGTCTCTTTCAAGATCTAATTTTTATTGGATCCACGAGCTTTCCCTCAGGTAAATCCTCAACCATTTTAGCATTTTTTATGCTTAACTCAATTTATGAATTTGTGGGGTCGCATGCGAGGGTTAGGATTAAGATTTGGCGCGCGTCGGTTGATGGCGCGCCTCCCTCTTATGCTGGTGAGCTATTTTTGGAAATTTACAAATTAGTCCATTTTTTCTTGGAAATTTGCAAATTGGTCCTTTTCACCCCATTTTGTTCTCCTTGGCGAGGCAATCGGGAAGAGCCTTGATTCTCCTTGGCGAGGATCGACGCTTTAAAGATATGTTTTGCTTGGTCAAAACCATATCTCAAAATCAATAAAGGGGGCGTTTTGACGCTGCATTGTGCCTTATAAGGCAGGGATATATAGTCGATATACCCTATCTTATAAGTGCATAATGTGGCCAAATCGTCTCACCCTTTATAAGGCAGTGACTCTCTCTTACCCATTCGTAGGATGAGTTCAACTTCCTTTTATGATTGAGACTAACAACTGTTTAAATTTTTGCTTCCAGTGGAATATCCTTCTGGGGCGTTCTCATCTCACGCAGTGTACGGGCGTCGTGGCGAGTATTATTCGACTTCCGACGATTTTTCCCCTATCCCAGTCACTTCTCGGTTTGCTTCAGGTACGTCGACAGAGGTTGCCCAAGTGGTGAAGGAAGGTGGACATCGAGCTCTTCGCCAGTTGATTACAGATGCGCCCCTCGTGAAGGATGCCAGTTCGATTCAGCCTCTCAAGAAGACCGACTTTTTATTTGGCGATTCTGCCAGGGATCCGGATGCCGTGTTTATTGATGCTGAGCAGTGGCTTCATAAGACTGGCAGTGGTTTCATATATTTACCGAAGATTCCTCGGCATCGTTCGTTGACTGAGCTCCAGCGTCAGGCTGTGACCCGGGAGATGTCGTGGCGCTTGACGGAGGAGCATGAGAGCGTCCACTGCGGATACATCACTCATCAGGCAGCTCCTGGTTCGAGCAGGAGTCACATCACTGGATTGCATCCTGGAGTGTTGGGGTTAGATGCACCGCCACGTAACGAGCTTCTTGCCGCTGCTTCTACATTGAAGAATCACCTCGCTGCTTTAGGACGGGAGATGCCTGTGACACGCCACAGGTTTTATGGTTGGGTCCATTCTTTGGACATAAAGTTGTTAACTGAGTGCAATGGAATCGATAATGAAGAAAACACCAACTTTCCCCGCGAACAGTTGCAAATAACTCTTTGTTGCCCGTCATATGATGTGAGTAACCACTATCAATGTACCACATCTCCTTACGTCGTTGTCGTGACGTTCTCTACAAAAGAAGAAGATGAAGGTGTAGTAGCTTTAGGTACCCATGTCTTGGGTCCTTGGTGGTTAGTAGTTTTGGTACCTTTGGGTACCCATATCAAACCATAAAAATCTTCATTGTCTTTAATTCTACAATGAGTAGAAATGTGTCCATGTCTCATATAATAAGTGCATACAAAATTTCTTTTGTATGTACGGATGTTGGAACCATGAAACCTATTTCTACCATGATGATTGTAGTTGGCATAAGCATGAGTGGGTCTAGTTCTACAACCCTCAATTTCTAATCTTTCAATCTTTGATCTTAATTGTTTGTTCTCAAAATAGAGATCTCCTAGCAATTCATCTTTTAGAGCAAGAGAGGTTGTTAGTTGTTCTAGCTTAATATCACAAGAGGCATGCAATTTTTTAAAAGAAGAGTATTCTTTAGACATTCTTTTAAATTCAAAGTTCAACTCTTCTAAAGCCATAGCTATGTCACATTGCATATAGAAAGATTCACTTTCGGCCTCGGATATTACCTCATGTTCATTTGCCATGAAACAAACATTTGGGTCATGAAGCGCAAATTTGGCTCCTTCTTCATCACTCTCCGAGTCACTTGGTTCGGATTCTTCCTATCCAGCATACATAGCCTTCTTCTTCTTGTACTTCATGTACTTTTCTTTGAGCTTGGGGCAATCCTTAGCGATGTGACCCGGTTCATTGCATTCAAAACATTTACCTACACGAGAGGAAAACTTGTTGTTAGATCGGGGGTTAAATTTTTTGTTCATCTTTATGAGTCTAGAGATTCTTCTAGAGAGATGAGCCACTTCTCTAGAAAAATCAACTTCACTCTCCGACGACGAAGATGAGTTGTCACTAGCTCCTTTGAGAGCTATGGTCTTCAACTTTGGTGACGGCTCCTCAACTTCACGTGATGGCACTTCCTCCTTCTCCTTTCCCTTGAGCTTCTTCTCATGCACTTTGAGCTTTCCGATAAGGCTATCAAGAGCTAAGGTAGTGAGGTCATGAGCTTCCTCAATGGCCGTGGCTTTGGGCTCCCACGCCGGAGTTAAGGAACGAAGTATCTTGTAGTTCATCTCTTGAATAGATAGTTGCTTATCTAAACCATGTAATTCATTGATGATATTAGTAAAACGGGAAAACATAGCATCAATGGTTTCATTAGGAAGCATTTTAAATAGCTCATAATCATGCATGAGTCCACTAATCTTAGATTCTTTAACTTGGGGTGTTCCTTCATGTGTGACACATAATTTTTGCCAAATTTCGTATGCGGTTGCACACGTGGAAACCCTATTGTATTCATTGGGGGAAAGACCACAGATTAAGGCGTTCATGGCCTTAGCATTGAGATTGGCAAGGTGCCTTTCATCATCGGACATGTTCTCAACTTTGGACTTCTCTACATATTTCTTTTCTATAAGCCCTAGGATGTCAAGATCAATGCAACGAAGGTAAATTCTCATCCTAGCCTTCCAATAAGCAAAATTGCTCCCGGTGAAGAGAGGTGGCCTAGTTGTGGATTGTCCTTCTAACATATGCATATTCAAAGAGGCCTCCATTAGATCTTTTCTCTAAGGTTGTTAAACCAAAAACTGATATAGAGACCAAGCTCTGATACCAATTGTTGGACCCTAGAGGGGGGGTGATTAGGGTCAAGAGGCTCTAATATGCAATTAAAAAACAGCACAAGCAAACCACAAAACAGAAATGCGATAAAAGTAAGAGAGATAAGGTTAGGAGTTCGTTATCCTTGACGCGCGATGTGTTAACGAGGTTCGGCCCTCTGGCCTACGTCCCCGCTCCCCACTCTCGAGGAGAAATCCACTACACACCCGGTTTGGAAGCCGGAACTTCGTCTACACAGCGATCCCACACGATCTCTCTCACTACACAGTTTGATCTCAACAGATCACACCCTCACAGTAGATCTTACACAAGATCTCACCCTCACAGCAGAAGAAAAAAGTAAAAGACTCTCTCTTTACACAACCCCTATGACAAAGAGAAAGGTTACTGAAGCTGGGAAGTGAATCACACACAAAAACACAGAGAAAAACAGATTTGAAAATTTTCTCAGGAAAACAGAGCTCTCTGGTTTTTGCAAACGTTAGGGCTTAGGAAGAAGAAGCAGTCTGGGGGGGTTTTTATAAAAGAGTTTAAACCAATTAAAAACAAAAACCCAATCTTCCTATTTAGGAAGATAATCTACTTTTCAGGTTGTTACCTCAGACTGTGCCAAACACTATTAAGTGAAAGCACAACAAACGAGGCAAAACAACCGTTTAAAAAAGTCGCGGTTGACTGAAGGAAATTTTGGTCGTCCGAAATAAACCTTCGGTCGACCGACCGAAAAATTCGATCGCCGGCCGAGCAGCTAAGGCAATTTGTAAAACATAGCAGAGACTCATCGTCGACCGCAGCGGTCGACCGCAGGTCGACCGAGTTAAAGATGAAAATTCGGTCGACCGTACCGCGGTCGACCGCGAACACCTTGCTGGAGCAACAACTGAAAAAGGTCATAGGATCGGTCGACCGGACCGGTCGACCGATTTCTGATATTTTCTTAAATCTGATTTTTGACCAGCTTGAAATATTTGCAAAATATTTATTTGACCTCTGAAAATTCTGAAACTTTGTAAAATGTTTTTAATACTAAAAACAAACTGCTTGGAAAAAGAATTTTGCAGATAGGTACTCATACTTGTGAAGCACCTCTGTTGTACTTGTGGATATGATCCACTGCCGAGTTCTTAAGTTGGGCCCTAGAGTCACACCAAGCGCGTACTTGAATCCTATGAAACACAATTTATAGAGTGATGCGTATGATTGATACGCATATATGATTTTACCGGATACACATAAACGGTTATGTATATCGATAAAATCGGAATGCTATGTGCTTAGGAAATGAATTCTAGTATTTTTCTTATAAAGTTAACTTTTAGTCAACTACTTGACATTTTGGTCAACAGTTGACTTTTGGTCAACTCATTGACTTTTTGGTCATATGATGACTTATTAATCAATGATTGGAAAATTACAAAATATCGTATTTATGAAATACAATATTGATTTGGTATTCTCATTTATGAAATACACATACCATGTATAATGAGTCATGAGATGAGTCATTTAGTGGTATGGTTTGAGCACATGGTTTATTAGCACATGGTTTTAAAATGTAATGATTCATAAGATGATTCATTGCATGACTCACTAGATTAATCATTAATATTTGATGATTCATTGCATGACTCATAGGATGAGTCATTCATGTCATGAATACATTTCACTCTATAAATATGAGCTCTCTTTCTTATGAAAAGGTTAATAAAAAATTGGCTTAGTGGTTTTTTCCATAAGAGAATAAAAGAGAGCTCTCCTCTTACTAAACTTTAGCAATCTTTGAGCAAGAGAAAGTAGTAGGATTTTAAGAACCCCGGGGTGGATATATTGTTTTGTGTCTCAAGAAGACTCTCATTTTATCAAGCCCACTTGAAGACTTGGAGATCCACTACGAGGAGATTTTCTACTACAAGAAGCAAGAGCTAGGGGTTATTCGATCTTCCATCGAATCATGCTTTGAAAGTATGACTTTCTAAGTCTTGAATGCTCTCTTTAATGTAGGGATTATGTTAGATTTAATTAGGATGGTCCTATTATGTATTTCATGCTCTCTACATGCTTAGCATAATTATACATATAGTCTTTCGTTGCGTATTTTTCATGTATTTAGCATGAATTTCCTTCATGGTATCAGAGCCATGGTTCCATCTAATTGAATCTTTACATGCATATCTAACTTATAGAGGACTTTGTACTTGCTTCTAGTTACTAGTTTAATTAAAAGATGTTTTAATGAAACTAGTTAATTAATACAAGTTGTTTTGTAATTAGTTATACTAGTTGTTGATTCAAAAATATTATTTTTGGTTCATAAGTTTTTAAGAGTAAAAACACCTGTATAAATTGCAAAACACTTATTTACAACTAGTGTAGTTGTATGTTAGAAGCATGATAGTCCTATTTGAGTTAGGATAATCCCTATGTTATCTAGTTTTCCAATTTGTTGCATAACTAGATAGATGTATATTTCTTAATGTTGATTAAGTTATATGTTTTATATCATCTTGCGTGGATGTTATGTTTATGGATGGTAGTGGACAACAATTCTCTTGCATTTATTGTATTGATGTAATATAGCTAGAAATATAATATTATTTTTTGACCTCTTCCCTCCCCGAGCATGGGCTACGCCTACGGGTTTTGGCACTTGCTCACCGATCATGGGCTACGCCTACGGGTATAGGCCCTTGTTCGGGTGTGGGGGGTTATGGTTATTTAGTTTAGTTATTTCATTTATGGCTTTTATTTTACATTCAATGCAATATTATTACCCATCCTACGAGATGGTTTTTCCATTATAAATGGGGCTTGCACGTCCTATGTATATGTGAATGTAATAATACAGGATTTGCAAGGGAGCTAGCAATGTAAGGAGTTGCAAATTGCTTGCCAAAATATAATTAGTGTAGTTGCATTTTATTCCCTTAGTTGTCCACTACCATTCCATATTGCTTTTACATATGTTGATATGTTGGTTGTGCCCCAATTGTAGATGTCAATACAATTTGGTGCTATATTCTACAAAGCTTATATCTCTATCTCATTAGAGAATAGTTTTTATTATAAAAAAACTCATTTTTAAAATTTGTGAGACATGGCAATAAGAGTTTATTGACCATAGAGTGGTGAGATCGACATTAACATAGTGTTAGTGTGAAAGATAAATAAACCTAAAGCAGTTAAAAGAGATGTATTTAGAACGAACTTTTAACTAGTGTCTAGGAAAGTGATTATAAGATATAACTCATGGGGTGATGCCCAACTTAAGATAAGGGGTGATGCCCAATCTTTCGCGTTATAGTCTTAAAGAGCGGTGGTTACTTAATTAAGGTCCGATGAATATTCCCGGTGAATAGCTCGGAACCCTCCCACTAATCTTGCACTTTCCTGGCTAGATAAATTATTGCAAGTATAAATATAGAGAATCTTTTAACTATATCAAGTTTGATTACGGTAAAGATTTATGAAATCGTCCGTAGCCCTTCATCATTTCAGTTGAATACTACTAAGCTTATAAATACTTTATTTGTTGGCTATCGTTAAGGTAATACTATTCTATGGCTAAGTTGTATTCATCTGTATATAAGATATAAGGATAGCTTAAATTGGTTATGCGACTTTGTTGGCTTTCGTCAAGAGTTCGAATTTACCTTTCTTCTTAGAATTGAGGATTATCGGTCGGCGAGCAGCGAGGACCAGATCTCCTTTCTTGAAGCTTCTCTGTTGGACCCTTTTAGTGAAAGCCCTAGATATTCTGGCTTGATATAACTCAATTTGTTGTTGAGCCTCCAAGCGCTTTTCATCCAACCTCTAGAGTTCTTCGAGACGTTTCTGATGGTGTAAGGTTGATACATTCAATGATAATTGGATCTTGATCCCACTTGAAAACAAGGGGTTGTTTTCCGATCACCTCTTATAAGGTTTTGAGGGACTTGAGAAATAGTGGGAGGCATAACTTAGATAAAAATAAACCAAATCTATTTTATGTATTGAACATCTGCTAAAATAATTTTTTCTCTCTCTTTCAGGCCATCATGTCTAGCTTAAAAATCATATCACAACAGAACAAGTTAACCGATCCTAATTTCATAGACTGGTTGAGATATGTTAAAGGAAACTATCCAGAATTCTTAGCTTCACACATCAAGAATAAGCAAGTTGTTGCTTCATCTTCAGGTGTGTTTGTTACTCAGAATTGTTTTTCTAAGGATCTTGATGATCGTCTTGTTGAAAGCCTCAGCTAGTCCGTTTGCGGCAGGATAATAAGCTGTCGACAAAATATCTTCAATTTTGAATTTGTCACAAAACCTGATGAAGGCGTTGCTTATGAACTGTGGACCGTTGTCATGAGAATAAGCAAGTTGTTGCTTCATCTTCAGGTGTGTTTGTTACTCAGAATTGTTTTTCTATAAATCCTACGTCTTGGGTATTAGATACCGGATCAGGATCTCACATCTGTAATTTGTTACAAGGATTGAGAAGCTACCATAGAATAGTATTGCCTTGATGATAGCCAACAAACAAAGTATTTATAAGCTTAGTAGTATTCATCTATATATAAAATATAAGGATAGCTTAAATTGGTTATGCGACTTTGTTGGCTTTCGTCAAGAATTTGCATAAGTTAAATTTGAGCCAGTCAATAAATGATGAGTCCAAACTTGACTAGTTTTTATGATTTGTTAGCTATCGTCAAGGTCATAAAAGACTAGGGGTAAAATCAAATAATCTGTAATTGCGAGGATGAATCGATCGCCTTTGACTGAAGGGGGAAAAATAGGACCGACAATGTTCATACCCCATGTCTCGAACGGCCATGACGTGGTTGACGTGTGCAACTGCTCTGGCAGTTGATGCATGTAATTTGCATGTATTTGACAAGCGTGGCATTCTCGTGCGTGTTCGATTGCATCTCGAACCATCGTTGGCTAGAAATATCCCATTCTCCTAATGCGATCATACAGTTTGGGATCGGGCTGATGCGCACCACATTCTCCTTCGTGCGCTTCCTTAAGAACTTCTTCTGCTTCTTTGTTCGAAAGGCATCGGAGTAATAAACCATCGTACCCCCTACGGTATAACGTATGGGTCTCGGCATTTAAAAATAAACCAAATCTATTTTATGTATTGAACATCTGCTAAAATAATTTTTTCTCTCTCTTTCAGGCTATCATGTCTGGCTTAAAAATCATATCACAACAGAATAAGTTAACCGATCCTAATTTCATAGACTGGTTGAGATATGTTAAAGGAAACTACCCAGAATTCTTAGCTTCACACATCAAGAATAAGCAAGTTGTTGCTTCATCTTCAGGTGTGTTTGTTACTCAGAATTATTTTTCTATAAATCCTACATCTTGGGTATTAGATACCGGATCAGGATCTCACATCTGTAATTTGTTACAAGGATTGAGAAGCTATAGAAAACTTGGACCTGGAGAGATGACCCTACAAGTTGGTAATGGTGCAATAGTTGCAGCACTTGCAGTAGGGGATTTTCATCTATCTTTACCAAATGGTAACGTTTTGATTTTGAATAGCTGCTATTTTGTACCAACTATGATGTGTAATATAATATCCATATCTTTATTAGATAAAGATGGATATATATTCAAGTTGGAGAACAATGTTATGAATATCATATTTAATCAAAAGTTGATTGCTTATGGAACATTGTGTAATGGCATATATATTCTTAATCAAAACACAATTCTGAATACTCATCACACTAATAAAAGAAATCACTCGGTTGTGAACGACGCTTTCTTATGGCATTGTAGACTTGGTCATATTAATAAAGAAAGACTTGGCAAGCTACATAAGCATGGATATTTAGATCCATTTGACTTTGAGTCTTATGATACTTGCAAGTCTTGTCTTAAAGGTAAAATGACTAAGACTCCATTTAAGGGAACTGGAGCAAGAGTTACAGAACTCTTAGGACTGATACATAGTGATGTATGTGGTCCTATGTCTACAATGGCCAGAGGTGGCTACTCCTACTTTATTACTTTTACTGATGATTTTTCAAGATTTGGACATGTGTTTTTGATGAAACACAAGTCTGAAGCATTTGAGAAATTTATCGAGTATAAAAATGAAGTAGAGAATCAAACAAGCAAGAAAGTTAAAATTCTTCGATCGGATCGAGGAGGAGAATACTTGAGCTCAGAATTCTTAGGGTTTTTAAAAGAGAATGGGATTCTCTCTCAGGTTACTCCACCCTTTACACCACAGCTTAACGGCGTGTCAGAAAGGAGGAATAGTACCCTATTAGATATGATACGTTCCATGATGAGTAACGCTGAGTTACCTTTTTCATTCTGGGTGTATGCGTTGGAAACAGCAACACACTTACTGAATAAAGTTTCAACTAAAGCAGTGCCTAAACCTCCATATGAGATATGGTATGGGATGAAACCACATCTTAATTATATTAAGATTTGGGGATGTCATGCTTATGTAAAAAAGCAAGATCCCAAAAAGTTAGAGGCACGGTCAGTATTGTGTAAATTTGTAGGATATCCAAGGAATTCCCAAGGATATCAATTCTACCACATCGATGAACAAAAGATAATTGTTTCTCGGCATGCCACCTTCTTAGAGAAGGAATTTCTTGAAAAAGAAATTAGTGGGAGCATGGTAGAACTGGAAGAAATTTCAGAGATACAAAATATTACTGATAAATTAGTGGAACCAGCAAATTCAGTTATACCAGAAGAACCTCAACCACTCCAGTTGGGTGTAGATGGGAAAGTAGAAACTTTTAAAGCTAGATTGGTAGCTAAAGGTTTTCGTTAAAGACCTGGTTTGGACTACGATGAAACTTTTTCTCCAGTAGCTATGCTAAAGTCTATTCGGATCCTACTTGCTATAGCTGCTCACTATGACTATGAGATCTGGCAAATGGATGTCAAAAATGCATTTCTAAATGGTGATTTAGAAGAGTGCATATATATGACGCAACCAGAGGGTTTTGTAGTCTGTGGGAGCAGTGGAAAAGCATGTAGATTGCTTAAATCCATTTATGGACTGAAGCAAGCATCACGGAGATGGAACATCTGTTTTGATGATGCTATCAAAAAGTTTAGTTTCATCAAAAATCCAGATGAACCATGTGTGTATAAAAGGATAATTGGGAGTATAGTATCGTTTCTTATTTTGTATGTAGACGATATACTCTTAATCAGTAATGACATACCGTCATTAAAAGCGGTTAAAATTTGGCTATCAAAAAAATTTTCCATAAAAGATTTTTGTGAAGCATCCTGTATACTGGGTATTCAGATCTATAGAGATAGATCTAAAAGGATATTAGGATTATCCCAATCTAGATACATTGGTAAAGTGCTAAAGCGGTTTAGCATGGAAAATTCCAAGAAAGGTTTTGTACCTGCATCTCCTGGAATCTCGCTCTCTAAAAAGATGTCTCCCCAGACTGATAAAGAGAGGAAATGCATGAGTCTTATTCCTTATGCCTCGGCAGTAGGATCGATCATGTATGCCATGTTATGTACTAGACCGGATATCGCTTATTCACTCAGTTTGGTAAGTAGATACCAATCTAATCAAGGAGAAGAGCACTGGAAAGCGGTCAAAAATATACTTAAGTACCTGAAAAGGACTAAAGAGTTATTTTTGATATATGGTAAAAGTGACATCCAAATGGAGGCTTTTTCCGACTCTAGCTTTCAGAACGATATCGATGATAGTAAATCTGTTTCAGGATATATTTTTACCCTCAATAGAGGGGCTGTCAGTTGGAAAAGTTCCAAGCAGGATACAGTAGCAGACTCTACTATGGAAGCCGAATACATTGCGGCAAATGATGCAGCCAAAGAAGCTGTCTGGATGAGGAAGTTCCTTTCAGAGCTGGAAGTTGTTCCCACCATTAAAGATCCAGTACCTTTATACTGTGATAGTAATGCTACAATAGCTTTGACAAAGGAACCCCGGTCTCACCATAAGTCCAGACATATTCTGAGGAAGTACTACTTGATCAGGAAGATAGTTGATCGCCAAGAGATCAAGATTGAAAGAGTTGACACAAAATATAATATAGCAAATCCATTCACAAAGGCAATTGCTCGTACACAATTTGAAAAACTTGTTGAGATATTGGGTATTAGATACTACAATGATTGGCCTTAGTGTAAGTGGGAGTTTGTTGGATATAGGTGCCTTGCAGGCAATAATTGTATATTGTAACAGGACCTATATGAATATAACATCCTTGTTTAAAATAATAGTATGCTATTTTGGTCAGATTTATTTGGTATTTTAATACAGATAAAGTCCTTAGAATGATACTAGACTATCAGACATTTCGGATATGATCGTAGTGAAGAGATCTGATTTGTCGCTAATGTATATTCTAAAATGTTCCTAGTCGATGAAGTGTTGAAATGGGACATCATCATTTTGATAAGACTAGTGTATACTTTATTTCTTCTTTGGAAGGACGATGATCCATCTCTTAGATCATTGATGTGAGACATCAAGATATAGTATACAGGTGACTCATTAGTGAATGAATTGACTGAACGACTCACTGAGAACATCTAGTTGGTAATTATACTTAACTGTCAAATAGAAGTTCTCAAGTGATATAGTACATAGTAGTCTCTTGACTTGAGGCATGAGTGCAATATCTTATATGTCAGTAAAGATGTATTTAGACTTTTACCTAACCACAGTTCTTATTGAATTGTGCATAACGGTTCTTGTTGGGTACATCCCGAGACATAAGTAGATATTGAGATGCCAAGAAGGGATTCGTCTTCCCCAGTATAGGGGTTGATGTCATAAGATTGTTTGATGTAACTATAGCCTGGAAATCCTTGGCCGAGGTAAATAAGATAAACTGAGTGTCAGTTTGATCTTATAGGTTATGAGTTTAATATCTACAAACACTAATTGAGCAATTAGGGTTTGACAGTTTTCCATACCCTAGGCTTAATAGTTTGACATGGTTTGACGAAGAGACCGGACTGTATAGCATTATCACTGAGTGGTCCTAATAAAATTGTGTAAGCATCTTGCAGACATTTATCACAACTTATACCCGGGTAGTCTTCATGTGTAGCTAGCACCTCTGTTGTACTTGTGGATATGATCCACTGCCGAGTTCTTAAGTTGGGCCCTAGAGTCACACCAAGCGCGTACTTGAATCCTATGAAACACAATTTATAGAGTGATGAGTATGATTCATACGCATATATGATTTTACCGGATACACATAAACGGTTATGTATATCGATAAAATCGGAATGCTATGTGCTTAGGAAATGAATTCGAGTATTTTTCCCATAAAGTTAACTTTTAGTCAACTAGTTGACTTTTTGGTCAACAGTTGACTTTTGGTCAACTCTTGATTTATTTGGTCATATAGTGACTAATTAGTTAAAGATTGGAATAATACTATATACCGTATTTATGAAATACTGTATTAGTGATAATAATTTGGTATTCTCATTTATGAAATACACATACCATGTATAATGAGTCATGAGATGAGTCACTTAGTGGTATGGTTTGAGCACATGGTTTATTAGTCATGTCATGAACACATTTCACTCTATAAATATGAGCTCTCTTTCTTATGGAAAGGTTAATGAAAAATTAGCTTAGTGGTTTTTTCCATAAGAGAATAAAAGAGAGCTCTCCTCTTACTAAATTTTAGCAATCTTTGAACAAGAGGAAGTAGTAGGATTTTAAGAACCCCGGGGTGGATATCTTGCCTTGTGTCTCAAGAAGACTCCCATTTTATCAAGCCCACTTGAAGACTTGGAGATCCACTACGAGGAGATTTTCTACTACAAGGAGCAAGAGCTAGGGGTTATTCGATCTTCCATCGAATCACGCTTCGAAAGTATGACTTTCTAACTCTTGAATGCTCTCTTTAATGTAGGGATTATGTTAGATTTAATTAGGATGGTCCTATTATGTATTTCATGCTCTCTACATGCTTAGCATAATTATACATATAGTCTTCCGTTGCGTATTTTGCAAGTATTTAGTATGAATTTCCTACACAAGTCTCACACATAAGAAATAAATAAATACATTGTAATCAATTTGATAGTTGGCCATAATTGAGTATAGTTCACATGAACAATTGACTCTTTAAGTAGTATTCTTGCTAATGTACCTCTAATTGTTAGGTATCTTAATGCTGTGATTCAAAATGTTTGTTGGTGAGAGTTGTGTAGGATGCTCGATTCATACAAACGCTAGCATGCTCCTACACTCACACTTTCTCGCAGACACACACATACACGTACTATTTTACAGGTTGATTCTCAGAATGCTCATCCACCTTCTGTTGTACCGGCTACCACT